>NC_089735.1:3157500-3757500 GCF_035083965.1 Branchiostoma lanceolatum
ATCCAAAATGATAACCTTTTTTCTGATGGCGAATCTGTTCTATTTTACTCGATTTCCATTGCACTCCTCTATTACATCCTCACAAGATAGGTTCAGCGGGTGTTCCGTGTTCGGACTTCGACACTTCGCTCCGCAGAATGACTCCGTGTGTACATTATGACAAGAGCTTCTCGCACGCAAGGAGCTCGTCTTGAGAGCAAAAACTCGTGACCATCCATCTTAAGGTGGACGCAGGGGGATAAATATGTCATGCACGCAGGGCAAGCAAGAACCTCTAAATACGTATGTCGAAACTATTACAGCTGTCTCAATATAGTGTTGTATCCCCGATAGTAGCACCGCAAAGTGTGCGGTCCTATCTTTAGGCGCTGTCATTTTGACGATAGCACCCCGACCAATCGAATCACGTGAATCGCATTGAAACTCAGATTCGTATCAGCCATTTCCCGACAAATCGCTTTCTAACTTGCGTTAACGACTACATCTGACCAAACAAACTCGCTAGTGAGATGGTGGAAGGTGTCAGCTTCCAAAATACGTTTTCAGATTGACAATTTTGGCACTTTGGAAGTGATTGAATCTGCCCGGGATTTGATTTCTACTACTTTTCACTAAACGTTAAATCGCGGGCGGATTCAATTACTTCCAAAGTGCCAAAATTGTCAATCTGAAAACGTCTTTTGGAAGCTGACACCTTCCACCATCTCACTAGCGAGTTTGTTTGGTCAGATGTAGTCCTTAACGCAAGTTAGAAAGCGATTTGTCGGGAAATGGCTGATACGAATCTGAGTTTCAATGCGATTCACGTGATTCGATTGGTCGGGGTGAATAGGAAAGCGGTAGTATATGTCATTCATACACATCATGACACTAAGTACGCATGCGCACACAACAACGAATGAGGAACGCCCGCTAGGAAATACTGAGCTGTCTATATGGATGACATATTCTGGGTATCCCAAAACTGATGCGAGCGTGTGAAAAGAAGTTAACCCCCAAAGGTTTCCTTTAGGGCCCTGTCACACCTGTGCGTATATTCCAGTGCGCATGAGATCCGCAGTAACATTTTTTTGGTTCATGTAAATTTGCGGGGTGGAAGTTGTTTTCTACTTTGACTCCTCGCTGTGCAGCCTGGTGATCGAACCTAACAAATTACTTCTTGGGCTGCAAACTTAACCTAAACCAGAAACATGTTAATACGCAACTCGTGCGGGCTTGTATATATGCACAAGTGTGACAGGGGCTTAAGTATGGAATCTAAGTAGTCAGGAAGGATATGGACAAACGACGGAACACATAGAGCATGGCATGCCAAACAATAAATTCTTTATTTTTGTCCTTTCTTCCTCTATAACTTTGGAAGACATAGCTAATAGGGGCGACAATAAGTATCAGTGTTCGGTTTTCTTTTTTTCTCAATTTACGGTATATATTTGCTAACTTCTCCGTATGATTAACAGTAACGTTATAGTCCCGAACCATTTTTGAAAGGGACGAAAATGGACGCGCGCGCGCGGATGTCATCCAAATAATCAAGATAGTGTAGCCTGCTTACACACGGATGGGTATACCGGTAGGGGGCAACCCCAAAAGACGAGCACAAAGAAACAGCACAGGTATGCCAGCAGCTTCCCGTAAATAGAGCCCATTCACAGGTGTATTATGACAGGTGTGATTTGTGAAGAGTGACCACTCCGACGTGGGAATTGGTCAATTTACCCAAGAAGGTTAGAATTTAACCTTCTTTTTAAGTTGTTGTCAAAATAAATTAGAATCAGACAACCATTCATTTGTCAGTCGTTTTCAATTCGATCATGACATTGCAAGTAGAAAGGGCTCCGGACAATACATATATATTCACCTTGTTGTATTATCACAGCCAGTAGGTACCCATGTGAGTAATGAGGCTGTCGTAAAGCCGGCGTCACAATTCATGCGAGCATCGGCCGATTTTGTAGATCGCCGGAAGCTCGCCGAATTTCAAATTCGCCCGAGCGTCGACCGTATTTTTCACTGAAAACCTGCCCCGTCACAAATTGAACGGGGCTCGGGCGACGTCCGTCGAACGCTAATAATCATAAATCCCACATAAGACGGTACCATCTCTTGGACACGGACGAAGTCAGAATCAAATGGCCTGGTAACAATCTCAAATTTGGACCAACTTTACTTTCTGAGTTGTGGCAAATCTGTAGGGCACAAGTGAAGTAGGTGGGCACACTGAAAATAATCACATAAAGAGGCATTTTGTTATAGACCAATCAAAATACAAGTGCAGGAGCCACAAAGTCAACAGATCAGTCGTTTAAGCCCGATCCAAAAATTTTCACCAAATAGAAATCGACCGAAGCTCGGGCGAACGCCGTCCGAGCTTCGACCGACCGTTGACAAGCCTATCGACGCCCTGCCGACGCCTGGGCGTGCCTCGGCAGACAAACATAAATCTATAATGACTCAGTGGACTTTCAACTAGTCATTTTTTGGAGAAAAAACTCAGGAAGTGAAGTCAAACCTCAAAAGTCAAGCCCCAGTTCATTAATATACAAATTGAAACAAGAAGCATTGTCTTCGGTGTCAACATTTTATTTATAATTTTTTTTTTTGAAAGAAAATTTAACTTTGCATTGAATTGTCTTTCATTAGAAAAGTTTGGCAGCATTCGTCGACAAGTTGAAATTAGTATTAGTTAATATTACAGTATCATTTATCACCTTATGTTATAAACCAAACTGTCGTTTCCTTTTATCTATAAACAAGAAGGAGTTCGGCCGAGGCCCGTCCAAGCTCCCATCAACACCTGCACAACGCTCGCCCGAAGCACGCCTTACTTTTCATGAGTCGGCCGGAACACTGACGACGGTCGTCCGATTATTGTTCAAGGCCCGTGCGAGGCTCGCACGAGGCCGAAGAGTTCGGGCGACCTCCGACCGATCAAAAATCGGGTCTAAAATCCTCGGATGCCCGCCCGAATATTGGCCGAGCGCTGGGCGTTGCTCGGGCGAGCTACGGGCAAACTGTTGACGAGCTGTGCGAGTTCAAAAATCGTCGCCGAGGCCTCGCTGAATTTAAGCGCAGCTTCCAGTGACACGCGAACGTCGGCCGAGCTCCGAAAATTCGCCCGAAGCCCGTAGAATCGGCAGGACGTCGGTCGTACTTCGCCCGAAAATCGCCATTTGGAGCTCGCCGACAAGTCGGCCGAGCTAATTTCTTGATTTGTGACGGGGGCTTAACGTACTCGATGCACCTCCTCGAACACGGGACCCCCATTTTTCGTCCCTTCTAAAAGACGGTGCAGCTCCAACAAGGATACCCTTCTCAGGCCCTCTCGGTGCATGAGGCGTCGCTACTTAGATAAGTCAGAACTGTAATTGTTCATGGGTGGGTCCGCGATAAGTTGTCTTTCTTCTTCTGCTAGGTCGTCACCCAGTCAAGTGTGCAGTCTGCAGACGACAAGTGTATTGAACGGGCTCCGGAGTCAACAAACACATGCACGCTTCTTACTCTGGGACCGACTTCACAGAGAATGTTACGAGCACTTGAAAGGTCAAAACGAAGAAGATTCTCAAGAAATCAAAGAGGAAGTGGGGGAAACACGGAAGAAAGCAATGAGAACGAGAATGAAGATAGGGAAAGTTGGAGTGAAAGAGAAACGAGAACGTGTGTTCCACGACCTCATACCTTCGCCAAATGATTTTTAACTTTTTCGACTGATGTATTATGAGTGTGTCTCATTGATTATGCAAATAAGGTACACATATGTATAAAGTATTTCAGTTGATCATCTTCTCCACGGCACCCAAATGACAGAAGTTGTCCAAAGTAAAGCATTTTCTTTTTTCCCCATTTTCAATTTTTTTCGTTTTTTTTTATAGTGGCAAAAATCAAGAATATTCTGAACGAAACTGAATTCGTGTCTTGTTCATAGACAGTCGCCAGTTCATTTTCAAATGTACTTGCATACGATGGATACGTCTAAAAAAAGTCGCATGGTTGTTTCGGATGGGGACGTAAAGCCGGCGGCCCCGTGTACAAGGTAGCTTATTCATGGCGACAATCCTCTGCAGGTGAAAGAACTCAACTCCTTACCGAGAAGAGTACGGGCCACATTAATGCCTACTCATGGCCGAAGTAACCTAATAAACAGGATTAATGTGGTAGTCTGAACGCTCCAAGTCACATATATTGAAAACCCCTGGTCCACATTGAAACCACCTCCTGCGAAGCCGCATTTTACTACTACCTAACGAAAAAGTGTCATGCTTCGTCCTCAGTCTGAGGTCGCCCGCTGTACCTTTATCTATGATGTTCAGTGAACACCCCCTCACTCGGGTGGCTTCTAGGTCATTAGCCTCTACAAAGTTGGAAGTGTCGTCACGAAACTCACGTTAATCAGGCAAGCCGTCCGTCGGTTGTGACGTGCTCCTGAATCTATGGGGCGACTCTGGGACGGCGCAGCGACTCGAAACAACAAATAGTTTGAATTCCCGAAGTCGGTACGTCTGAACAACTGAACGATCAACATCTACTCTTTCACAGCGACAATCTTCTAAAAATAAAACATAGCCTAAACACTAAGACAATTTCCAGAAATAAGGAATGACTCCCCATTTGCTATACACAGTTGTGTAATATATCTTTTCCAACTTGTATAATGAAAGTAATACCGATGTCTCGATGAGCACGCAAACGTGACACCTGCTTTCCGTTGTAAGCATCAAGTAATGTTTATTTCTGTCCTCACAGAAGAATATGAACGTGGAGGCTGCTACCCAGGCAACGACCACGTCACGTGTTTTGCAGTTTCGCAACACCTCCTGGTCCTTGTCTGGTGCAGGTTTATGGACATCGCCTGTCAATCATTCTGACATCTGAGGGAGCCGACAAGCATCACGAGTCAAACGACGTGTCAGTCCGGGTGTTTAGATGTCACTATCACGATGATCATATCAGGTATGGCGTTTAAGTTACACTGACCCAAAGACATTCTGGACAAAGCAACGTAGAGGTTTTCTTACATATACTGCTTTGGCATATCATATCATAGTACAGTATAGTATAGTATAGTATAGTATAGTATAGTATAGTATAGTATAGTGTAGTGTAGTGTAGTGTAGTGTAGTATAGTAAAGCATAATGTAATGCAGCATAGTATCGTATAGAATATAAGTATAATCAATGATCAATACGCCATCAAATTTATTTAATTAATAATAAGATGATTAGTTGCAGCTTTTATTGTCAGCCTCGTGTTTTGTTCTGCCCGGTTTAGTTCTGTTTGAATTTCCCCAAAACCTGTTTTTGTAACATTTCAAGCGACTTAAACTCTTAAAAGTCAGTTTGTTGGGAAAAAACAGCTTTAACTCAACACGAATGAAGACTCTCAAGAACGGGGCTTAGTCTTCGGAGAGCTCCTGCAGCCAAAGCTTGATGGACGAGCTGATAATGCGATGCCCTGACGTTTAACTCTAAACATTTCTGCCCTACTTGTGAAAAAGTAAATATGTTGGTAATCACCTTGGGTCCTGGTAGCCTCCGTTGCAGGCTCTGAACCGGCTTTTTGGGGGGCTTAATAATGCACTTTTTGCAGCCAGCCCGTAACTATCAGCCACCCTGTAACCATTTTGCCGGTAGATGGTTACGGGATGGCTGATAGTTACGGGCTGGCTGCAAAAAGTGCATTATTAAGCCCCCCAAACAGCCGCTTCAGAGCCTGCAACGGAGGCTAGGGTGCTGGCACAGTGACCCATTTCAGGTAAAACAGGGCCAGGGGCATGTATACACAATTGCTGGACGCGGTAGGACATTTGTTGATTGAAACTTCGAATATGATGCAGTTTGTTCATGTAACTCCTCCAATGATTGTAAAATCCCATTGTTATCCCATACCACTACACCATCTTGTATTAGATAGATAGAGTGATAGAACTGTAGTTATATGTACCAGTAGATGCCATACTTTGTACCCTGTACGATTGTTGTGAAATAAAGTTATTATTATTATTGTATCACTGTCAATCAAATCAGTAATGTTTTTTGGCGAAACGTGAGCAGAGGGGCGATGTTGTCTTGTCTTTTGAAACAGGAAAAGTCAAGAAAGGATGAATCAATTTTTGTATGATATCTATCAGACCGTCTTGAAAAAAACGCATTTCTTGTGTTGCTCTTCGCATCTTAAGCCGTTCATACCGTGACTGCTTTGTATCAATCAATGTGATAAGGCAGAATTAATGTGATTATTTTCTAACGGCGAACTACTTTTTACCAGTTATCATCTGCCTTATTTGTCCTTCTAGGCACCACTGGTTGTTTCGGGAACCGAAGAGGGAGTGGGACCAGGTTTAATAGAACTTAAGAGCGATTGGTTTCTTTTCTGAGACTTCTATATGGAAAATCTAAAATCCGATGACAAAAATGGACTTCTAGATTTGGGAGAGTCCAGCTTGATGTAAGAAAAAAAATGGCGATCGCTGCTTTCAATTCCACACCACCACGTCGTATCTTTCCGGTCTGTTTCTTGGCACGATAAAAATGTGCCTTGAATCTTCCGAGTGTTAATCGGAGGACGGCGGCAATTTGTCTTAATTGGCAAGTACTGTAGGATCCTGTAGATGATAGGACGAAATCGGGATATTCAAAGACACAGTCACAACAAGAAGCGTTTAGTTTGAACGAACTTTCCACATAAGAAGTTTCATGAGAATAATAGTACATGTCAGAAACGAAGACGACTAGCATGGATGCCATACCCCCGATCTCTATAATATGTATGACATGTTTCACTGGCAGGGGGACCTGCTGTAGAATTTATTGGGGGCATGTTGGCCCTAGAGCCGATGCCTTGGCCTGTATGGGCCATGAAAACAGTCGTGCATCCAGCGAGATACTAGACGACGAAATACATTCAAAGACAGTCGCAACAGGAATTGTTTACTCTAAACAGAAGTTTCATCTAGGGACTTGGAAGGCAAAACACGTCGTGAGAAACCGTATCCGAAAACAATCGCGGTAAAATGTGTAGATTAAAGGAGCATGTGTGCCTCCAATTATGGCCTAATCTTCGGCTAATCCGTAAATAAAGCCGGGAGGTTTCGGTGTGTGAGCGCGGTATAGCCTCCACCAGGCTCCACAGGTAGCTGGAAAAAGTAGTAATTTGCCAAATAGACAGATTATATGCCAGGGGAGTTAGCTGGCCAGGGAGTACAGTTTGCGACCTAGTACCAGGCTCCACAGGTCGCTGGAAAAATAGTAGAAATTTGCCATATAGACAGATAACATGCTAGAGGAGTTAGCTGACCAGGGAGTACAGTTTGCGACCTGGCATGTTATCTGTCTATTTGGCAAATTTCTACTATTTTTCCAGTTTCCGGTTACGCGACCGACTCTAGCAAAAAAAGATGACAAAGTAGAAAGCCCGACAAAAACGCTTAAAAACACGTCAAAAACCAGCCGAAATTCATGCTCTGCTTGGAGAGTAAGCAAAAACCTGCCGACCCTAGCTCTTTGTTTAGTCGACCCCTGGAAAGAGACATATTTATCTTTTTTATATGAGTGATGAACCAAAACAAAATTCAAAGCACTTTTGTAAATTTCAATTTCACTTTGAACAGCGGATGTAAGAATGTGTAGTAAACATTATTAGTCTTTGTTCAGTTTATCAACATACTTGTACTTGTAGTAAGTTGTACAATGTATATCTGTATAATTACAATATGATGTTAAATATACCAGTGTTCTGACGCATTTTCTTACATTGTTAAACTGTATTTTCTTTATTACTTCGGTCGAATTCTAAAAGAAAGAGAGAATCCCTACCAACCGACCCAATTTTTTTTCAGGGTCGTCATAAGAAACACAACGTTAATTTTCCTACGCCACTACCGGACCCGTCCTTCAAACAGGTTCTCGGCAAACCTGTCAAGATAACGCCGCCGTATCTGAGGGGATCGACACGTCAATGCTGATACGCCGCATATGTTCCACCTACGTCGCTGCCTGTAGTCTCGCACATAGTCTTCTAGGGATGTAATCTCCAAGCAGATCTATGGGTTGCGAAGACCGTATCCAACTGGCAGAAAGACATTGCTTTTGCAACCCAAGGTCTGCCACAACTCAATCAGGGAGGAGCATTTCTATTCAATAATGGTGTCGCTGCTCCTCCTTGTGGTCATATTAACAGCGATCCTTCTTCCAGTTGGATACGATCTTTGCAGTCCGTTGGGTCTGCTTGGAGACTATTAGGGATGTACCTAAAGCCCAACTGGTAGCAGAATCACAGATGAGATCCTGGTTCCAATTAGTTGCTAACTGGGAGAGCCTTGTTAAAACCCTGGGAAGGGCATCTCGGTTGGGGCTGCACCCGTCTTTTGGAAGGGACGTAAAATGGGAGTCCAGTGTTTGAAGAGGTGCTAGCAACCCATCTCTTCAAGTTTAAGAAAACTAGTATACCCTACTACGGAAACAGCAAAATAGCTTGCATGCTGCTCTAGTATGCCTAGCACAGTGTTCCTGTTTCGCGCAAATGCTGCATATGTATACAAATGCGTTTCCAATGTCTTCGCCTTTCTGAAGTTCAAACCACAGTGCCTACCGACACATACAATAAAGTACACGCCTAGTGGAACTACTTGAAAGCAGCTAAGATGGGAACAAAACAAGTCCCTATCGACCTTGACAGGGATCTAAGGACGTCAGCTGAACGTCTTGAAAGGAACAATGGGAATTTTTTCAAGACTTTCAGACAGAAGGCCAGGAGAACCCAATGTACCGTACGCAGAGACGCTTTCTAGCTGAACTCACGGCACGCAAGGAGAATACACATTTACTTCCCTCGTTTTCTGAGCTCACAACAAAAATAGTCTTTCCTCGTTCTCTTTTATTTTATTTCATTTCATTTCATTCTGTTTTATTCTAAGTTTTGAAATTAAGTGTTTGTGGTAACGTTAGGGCGCGGGACACGTCGAACAGTCCGTGCTACTTTTGTTCTTGAACTTGAGAACTGATGCATTTCCGACATGCACTTCTCCTGGAGAGGTGGGATTAGCCAAACTGACGTGCCGCGAGAAAACGGTTTTGTGGCTCGCGCGGGCAGCCGACAGGCGTCAACGCCACTGAATGGTTCACGGTCAAAGCCAGGCACTGGTGCACGACTTCTGCGTGACGCGAAGGTATCAACGCGATTAAAGAAGTGTTGACAAGTCCGTGGCCGTCAGGCGTGGGGCTTTGTCGGTCGTCAATAGTCGTCTATTTCTGGAGAAGGGAGTATATATGCCTTGGCGACATAAAGAAAACGGGGCAAAATAGAAAGCCGGACAAAAACGCCTAAAACACGTCAAAGACAAGCCGGAGACGAACCTCTGCGTGGGTACTGAGGCACAATACGTGGGATGCTAGTGACACTTAGTCACATCCTGGCTTGTGTGTAACTGTTGCGTGACAGCTTTTTTTATGTTTATAGAAGACGGGGCACAGGCCACAGTAACAAACACAGAGTTTACACTACCATCACAGAAATAGCCTCTACCAGGCTCCAGACGTGGCTGTAAAGACTAGAAATCGGCCAAATAGACAGGTAATATACCAGAGGAGTTTGCCAGCCTGTTAAACTGTATCAATTGGCCGGCCAACTCATCTGGTATATCATCCGTCTATTTGGCCGATTTCTAGTCTTAAATAACAGCCACGTCTGGAGCCTGATAGCCTCCAAGCAGGCCCAATGGATTGCAAAGACCGTATCCAACTGGAAGAAGGAGCTTGTATAGCAATCCAAGCATACGTCCTCTGCCAGTTTGATACGGTCTTTGCAACCTATAGATCTGCTCGGAGATTAGAGCCTGACACAGAGACAACAGGACACGTCTTGACTCATTGGATGGCACATGAGTTTGTCCAACGATTTTATTTCATCCATACAATGCGCCCTTGACCCGCCCTCTTTCCGTTACTCTTCATATAACTGTCACTCTTTCAATTGGATCATAAACCTGATATCGAGTTTCATTCTCAACACTCGCCCACTTTCTAAACAGCAAAGAAAGACCTGCACCTAAAAAAACTACTTGGTTGCAATTGGAACAGGTGGTGCGTATACGTTCTCAAAGCAGATGTTGGGACATGTCCGTTTTTCCCTAGAACTATCGTAGAGTGGAACTCGTCACAGTGCTACTAAGTACTGCACATCCCCATTAGATAGCTTTAGACAACGCTTACAGTTAGATATTCGAAGTATCAGGTGTGACAGGTCGTTCACCTAAGAAGCGAGAAGATGCCAAATGCATGTAATTATTAGACTAGTGCTAGCTTATCATTGTATATTTTGTATTTGCTAGCTGTGACATGTGTGACGTTTTCTGTTGTGACCTGCACTGACCCCAGTGGGCATGTGTGTACAATAAAGGTCTTCGTTGATGAAGGTTAGACATCCAGGTAGCAAGATACGCCAAAAATAGTTACTCAAGCAACTGGATAAAATTTTGAAATTTTCAAAACTCAAGCGACTGGATAGAATTTTATCCAGTTGCTTGAGTAACTATTTCTGGCGTATAATAAAGGTCTTCATTCATTCATGTCGCGGTATATGACGTCTGTCACATCGATATGTCAAAGCTTGTGGTACTCGTTGTTCTTCTGTAGTGTTCGATTCACTTCTGTCTCTCCTCCCCGTATCGGGTATAATTTTTCAACGGCAAATAAGTTGTCATCACACATGATCACATGGTCACCAGCCCTATTTCCTTTCCCAGTTTCCACATTGTGACCCTTACATACATTCATTGTCTCAGTGTCAGCCATGATGAACGGCGTCCACAGGTGTACACCAGTCACCTGAAAGGTGTGAAAACACGACCTGCGTTCTTTCACCGTGTTTCCCTCACAGGTGAACCGGACTTGAAAACATTGCAGACGGTCCGGTCTCCATTATCCGACGTGTTAGGACAACAGGGAGGGAAAATGGGCGGCACGTGGCGTGTTACCGGTGTGACATACCTGTAACTTGAGGTGTTGAAGTGGCATCGCGGTGGCGCAGTGGCAGGGCGTTTGGCCCAGAACCCAGAGGTCCTGGGTTCAAATCCGGGGTTCCCTGATTTGTCTCGTTGACGTTCCTTGGGAAAGGCACTCTACATGACTTTCCCCCACTTCGCTCAGGTGAAAATGAGTACCTAGCTTCGGTTAGGGACGTCCCTCGGATAGCAGGTCCCTTGTTTGAGGAGAGCCACACCTCGAACACGTAAAAGAACCCACCACGCTTATCGAAAAGAGTAGGGGTCCTTCCGGGTGTGAGTGGATCAAATAAATATGCAGCTTGTACCGGCTTCAGTACAAACCTGGTGCGTTACGCCATGACGCTATCAGGCGGTTTACCGGGTACAATTACAAACAAACAAAGTAGAACCATGGGAGATGTGTGAGCTGTTACGTAACGTGCTGTTTAAAACTGTCCCTGGCAATGTCATCAGTCTATACACATGCATTTCATCTCTTTTCTGTGCGGTGCATATTCGAAGATTGCACATGTTAGCTTCTAAATTTCAAAATTAATTTGCTACTTTCATACATTTGGCACAAAATATTTCACAAGTCTTTGCCCTCACAAAAGCGTTAAACTTCTCCACATAAAAGAGCCCAACACACTCATGTAGAAGAGAAGGGGTGACCCGGTGTGCTTGCCTGAATGCGCGAGCGGTGGCCATAGCGCGCGAAGCCGATAGCAAACCCTGTCCACCACTATTCGGTCCCATAGAACAGCCTTTGGGTCTAGCCTCCGTTGCAGGCCTTCCCACTAACGTTTTACTAGCGATCTTTTTTGCAAATTTTGTTTGGATCCCGATTTGTTTTTTCAATTTTTTTAGGACCACGATCCCAAGCAGATACGGGGCCCAAGCAGATACGGGGGCTCAAGCAGATACGCCCCTCCCCCCCAAAAAAAATTGAGAAAAAAAATCGCTAGTAAAACGCTAGTGGGAAGGCCTGCAACGGAGGCTACTTTGGGTCCTGCCATGGTCAGTCCATCTGACCACTGACCCTTGCTCGCCTGTCCACTGTTAAAACAAGGGCAGGGTCAGGGTCAGCACACATGTCGGTTCCATGGCAAATTCCGCAACTGGTCATTGATTCTTTTCGCGGCCACTACTAGCCGCCCCCCCCCCCCCCCCCCCACACACACACACAAAGCCTCTGCTTGGAGAATAGGGAAGGTGTACTTGGTGGTACAACACCGGTGATGAACCGAGACGAGGGGGGATACAAACTTAGCCATATTTGGGACAGTCTTCTCACCGCAAAAGCACCACCTACATCGGCTACTTATAGCGGTGAGAAGCAGTACTCCAGTCAGAAGCTCTGAAGAAGGTGTCTGATAGACATCGAAACATTAGCAGGTGAGATCAATACCTGGTTGTGTATAAAGAATCTCCCATATCCTATTTTCTACCAACCTGATGAAATTATTTTCGGAGGGAAGGTGTACTGTCTACACTTCTTCTTCAGCTGTCGCAATGTACTGACGAATGCCAAGGTCGCAGACCCCCGTGTGGACGAGGTTACCGCCGAGTCGTGACTCGACAAACAGGTGTCCGCGGTAGAACCCGTTCAGCGGCACGCACGGAGACCTGCCCGGTGTCGCGCGGGTGTTGGGGCCTGCACGTGAGACAACATCAAAGCAGGGAACCCGCCGAAAGTCTGCCACCCCTGTCGCACACACAACGCGACAGACACGTTCGGAACACCACCAATATCCCTGCCGGTGACAGATTGTGTTAGCGAGAGGAAAATAGTGTCAATGTCTGTTAGAGTGACGTGCGGAACTGGTTGTCTACTGCGCGTCTTTTCTTGTATAAGCGCTTGTCTGGATTAGTTTGGCAGGTACGACAATTTTTGCAGACACTCCTTTTGTAACCTATCCCGTGAACTCCTTTAAAAACTGCAACTGAAACGCCTCTGCAGTTCCAAAGAAAGCGACTAGAAGGCTCAAACTTATGTCACTTCTTCCCGAGCAAAAGAACTATCTACCACCCAAATATTGTGACCATAGCTTTTATGCACTGCTGCAGTACCACAAAGAAAGCCATCAGGGGGCCCAAATTCTAAACATTTCTTCGATCGGACAAGACCCAACCACAAGAAAATTTCATGACGATCCATCCATAGCTTCTTGAGTTATGCTGCTAAACGACATACATTGTACACACATACATGCGAACGCTACCAAAAACATAACCTTTTTGGCAACGGTGCTGAAAATAAAGCCTGTATTTACACAAGCTCTCAGCCGGGCCCGCGCGCGATTCGTCAGGCTACTGAAAATGCAGATAAAGAATTGAATTGTATATCAACTCTTTTAAAATTAGGCATAATTGCTAAAACATTGTAACAAATCAGTTATAACAAAATGAAGATATGATATAACCATATAATCACAAACATCAGGGCGTGACGCTCACGAATGTGACCTTTGATAACCCCTGTTCCTTTGATCTCATATGACGTCATCCTTGTGCTACAAGGAGGCTTTGTTGGTCTTCATTCACCGTCTCTTTAATCCAGCTTTCAACTCCGACTTTGTCCCGTATAATTGCTGTGGTTTAGGTCAACACTTGTCAAGGTAGCTGTTTGTTCGACGGCCTCAAAGACTGTTTGATAGTCCAATTCATGGTTTCAAAAATAACTGACTTCGTTGATAACGGAACGAACTTTTAATCTCTTTGAATGACAATAATAGTCTCTTCCAGACTCTATAGGTCGCTGGAAAAATAGAAATCGGACAAATGGACAGATAGTACATCAGATGAGTTAGTCGGCCTGGGAGTACAGCATGTCTACCTGTTTTGGCAGCTACCTACAGAGTCTGGTAGAGACTAAAAATGATTTTGTTGTCACGGTTTCCCTTGTAGTGCCTAGTGGCACATATCTGTATCTGTAGCGAACTTTATCTTTTACATGGAGGAGTTGCTAGCCCTTCCCCTACTAAAATCATACGCTTCATGATTTTTGTGTGGTTCATTCTAAGATAATACAACTACAGCATTTGACAAAGAACGCTGTGTAAAGTGACGTAACGTACGTGTGGAAAGAAGTACGTCAACATTACGTAAGGATTGGTGGCAAATGAGACCTGAACAAATAAGCGTGCCTGTGTGTAGGCGTGACTTTAAATTTCAACAAAAGAAAGATCCACAGACTTAGCAGGTTTTAAGCCTCCTAGAAAATCGGCACACAGCGCTCGCTATTGTACAGGCTATATGAAGTGGTTGACAACTCAACAAAATAAGGTGTCGCATCCGGTGTTACCCAGCGCACTTTTGTACGGGGTTTCGAGTACAAATATTTGCCGTGGGTAAATGTTAGGAGTCATTCAGAGGTCATACGTTGATTTCACCTCTTGAGAAGCAAGCCAAGCTATCCAACTTTTTTTCGTAAACGTGTCGACTGCTCTTCCAATGTTATATACTAGTAACTTAATCTCCATGCAGATCTAATGGTTGCGAAGACCGTATCCAACTGTCTAATTTTTTTGACACCATACTTTTATATCTTGCACCATATTCCAACTATGAAATCAAGGGCCACACAAATCTAATTTTGGTCGCTTCTCGTGGAAAGGGGGCCTCCAATACCAGACTGGAAGTACTGTAAATGCAGAAAAGTTCGCGGTGGTTTTATGTTCGCGGCAAGGTTCGCGGTAAGCTCTTCGCCGTGAGCTTAAACCTTCGCGAAATTATTTGCCCTCCTACCCCCTTGTCTACTAATTATTGTCTCAAACGCGAACTTAAAATCACCGAGAAGACTCCATATTCCCCCTACCGCGAAATCAAAACCACGCGAACTTAACTGCATTTACAGTATCCACGAAGCATTCAGATAAGCCCATGTGTTCGTGCAACTCCCCAAAAGTAACCGTGGGCTGTTCAACACTGCGTGTCGACTTTGATAAGCTGTCCATTGAGAAACTTTCATGATGTCGAAACTTCTGAAGGTCACGGTCGGGTTCCAACCGCCCACGTGTTGAGCAGTGCGTTTGAACTTGACACAGCAAGACTTGAACTTGTCGTCTGCAGTTTCAGCTGACATACGATGACGAATGGAATCCTGGCCAAGTTCAGGACCAACAAGGCATGCTGGTACTTTGCACGGATGACCTCTGTCCTCCCTGAAGGTCAAATATGCCTCTTCTGATCCGATGTCTTCTTGTTTCATCGTTTAAGATTTCATGAGTAAGAAAACTGTCAAACTAACCGTTATCACTATTGGGCAAGAAATTAAGTGGCTGACAGAAAAAAATACAACGACTAGAGCTTGGTCCTTGCAACCAACCAACCAACCAACCAACCAACCAACCAACCAACCAACCAACCAACCAACCAACCAACCAACCAACCAACCAACCAACCAACCAACCAACCAACCAACCAACCAACCAACCAACCAACCAAAACTGCAACTTTAAAGATTTGTTACACTCTTGTGAGAAAAGCCCTAGGCAAGGTCAAGTTTAAGTTTGCGGACTGGCAATGTATCGTTTAGACCGACACAAGTGTCTTGGCAAGATTTATTGGCAATGGCTTTGATTTTCATCGCCCACTCGGTAAATGCATTTTTGCGTGAGAACGGCGCGTAAGTTTGGAGGCCATGCCAGACTCCCAGGACTTTAAATCAACGTGCTGTACTAAAATAAGAAATGCGTGCACAAGTCAATATCAACCCAGGGGATTAGCTAAGTAAGGATGTGTTGGGGGTTATGGTAGCCTCCTTTGCAGCCTTTTAGGGGTGCTGGCGTTTATTTTTTTGTGGTGAGCGCTGATTCGCGATTTTCAAATCGGGCCAGGTCATCGTAGGTTCTCTAATTCTGGGAGAGATCGCTTAGTCCCCCGGCATTAGACAACCCGGTCCATTTTGAAAATTGCGAATCAGCGCTTCCCCCATAAAATAAACGCCAGCGCCCATAGAAGTTTATGAAGGATCTAGGTCGGGTAAGTGTGATTGTGGGTGTTTATTTGCCAGGGGACTGAAAGTTTCTTTTTTTCCAGTGCAAGCATCTGTAATGCTAGTTGTGGTAAGCGTTTCTATATTGCGTTTTTCGTGTCCTTTTACATTTTAACCTTTATGTTTCTTAGAGATAATAAAACCAATGCCTTATCTGAGTTATCAATTTCAAAATGTCCCTTTAACGTTCTCGAAAGAAAGGAGGTCTTCATAAAGGTCACCAAATTCCATCCTAATTCCTCCACATTTACAAATTACTCTGTCCTCTTCACAACACAAAAAGTGGGATCCTTCGTCTTCCACTGTCTCAGAAAAAGAAGTCAAAGCTAGAATTTAGCATTTAGACCTGTCCCATATTGTATTGTTTTCCATCATATTGTCGGTCCATATGCATCATTTTCATCGTACGGTTACTTGCAACTGACCTTCGGGCAAGAAGTTGCAATGTACCATCATTTTCTATCCTTCCCGGCAAAGTGGTGGGAAAGAGGGCTGCCGGGAAAACCAGTAAAAATTGCCACCTTCGATCGTGCCTACGTCACCATGTACGCCACCTGTCGCCTCCTACAAAACAGGGCCCTCTTTTGAACTTTCTAACTCTATTCTCCTTGCTGCAACCCTTAGACTGTAGCTCTTTGTACTGGTGACGGGCCTGGGCCTTTCAGCACGCGTGAGAACACCCCCCACCAAGGGCTATCTCCTCATAGAGCATCATAGACCCAGTTTCTTCAGCAATTATAAAAAAACTGCCTATTTCCGGCCACAATTGTTTCGATTGTCCTTAATCGTTGCGGTCGCATCTCCTTAATAGTCTTAAGGTTGAATCGAAGGCGACGTCGCGAGTGAAACCTTATCCCGTCCGACACCGAAGAGAGAAAGCGCCCCTCCTCCCCCACGTGGTCGGCAGGTACCCACACCTGCGCCCGACAAAACCCGGGCGGCAGGTCGGAGAACAAAAGCCCGACCCGGCCCATCTTTTGTCCCGTTGTTTCCACAACAGATATTTTAAGATGTGGGTAACCGGAGGTTCGGGGAGGAAAAGGCACAGGTACCGGGGACAACACGGGGCTTGTCTGTGGTCAACGGGAATAGTTTACACACCAATACACGTAAACAGACCTCCCAGCCGAGGCACGTGTTGGCCAACACGGTTTAAAACATCCACGTGCCACACTGGGCACAGGTAGACTTCAGAGCAGAGAGTAAAGGGTGGGTGGGTGGTTGTAGCCGTACACTCGGGGACATGTACGCTTTTTGACAAGCCTCGTTTCGTTTCCATTAGTCGGTTCGCATTCATGATGTTTGTGTGAATAAAATAATCTGACCTGGAATAGGTGTGATGGGAATAAAAAAAACGCTAAAGTTAGTGCTATTCTGCCACATATTTGAATGGATATGAAAACAAAAGACACGCCGCAAGAAAATGAATGTAAAATACAACTTTATACAGTTACATGAGTCAAACCCAGCTGTGGACGATTTTTGTGGCAAGATAAAGACGTAACAGTTGCAGCCCTGACAGCCACGTAACATCATACAGCTGCACCGCGGCAGCTCAAGCACGGAAACGAGACACACAACAAAAAATTATTCTCAGCATATCTTTGCTATATGTCTATCATCAGATTCAGTTGATTACGTGGCTAATACGTTAGCTTTACAAAACTTTCACAAACGCGATTTTACCGTAACTTCATCATCGAATAGTCCACAAACCACGCGCCTTGGCCAATGGTAGGACAACACAATCTCTGATTCTTTTTAAACACACTTTATTTAAAACTTACCGTTTTCTCACGTCGATTTGATCCGGCTAGCCCGTGACACTTGTTTCAAAACATCAACCACAAGCAGTAAAATTAGAACGAGCCACTTCCCAAAAAGTTTCGTATGCCCGCACTACTAGACAGGGTCTTTTTTTCCTAATGTGAGATATGGCTAGCCTCCATAGCAGGCTTTGAACCGGCTTTTTGGGGGGCTAAATAATACACTTTTTGCAGCCAGCCCGTAACTATCAGCCACTCCCGTAACCATTTCGCCAGTAAGATGGTTACGGGGAGGCTGATAGTTACGGGCTGGCTGCAAAAAGTGTATTATTTAGTCCCCCAAAAAGCCGGTTCAAAGCCTGCTATGGAGGCTAAGATATGGCGATCCTGTGGCCCCCTTCAATCCAGACGCAATGTTTCCGTACCAGGTCGAGTAATGCAGGTCTAGAGGATCGACACAGCTCATGGCAGGATCGGCTTTTGTCCGCGCCAGCTCGCACTTGTCCGCTTGATAGCCCGAGTGAAGTGTTTGTTTGCTAGCGGCATTCAGTGTCAGACGGACACAGGAGTATCAAAGTTTCGGGGCCGTTGTTCCACCTTTTCTCTTGGGGCGACCCTGGGATAAAGGAATCGCCTTTGATCTTGTGGTTGTCAAAGAGAGGAGCATTGCCTCCACGTCTCGGATACAATTGTACATGTTTTCGTCGGTGTGGGGCGGGAAAGACCCCGGTCCTTGTGAAAACCATAGGTGTTAGTCGAACAGGTGTGTCTAACACGTCGGTAAACCGTACACTCGAACTGAAGACGACAGGCGTCCCGGACGTGTTGGTATGCCAGCGATTCTTCTGCGCTGTTATTTTTTTTCAGGCGTCACGCTTTCTTTGGCGGGTAATATTGTGATAAACAACAGAGGGAAGAGGCGAATGAAAGACCGAAGGTGCTTAGAGCGGCCTTCGAGTGCGGAGGGTCTGTCTTAAGTCAGGACCACCAACATCTACAATTGTTGTTGGGGGGAAGATATTGAAAAGGGAACAAACACTTTTGAACCACGGAAAGTATCGTGCATACCGACAAACAGTTGTGATTTGCAAACAGTGCCCTTGTAATGCCATAAGGCCCAACTTATGGAGGATAAACAAGGTTTTTTGAAGACAGAAATTATCAACTTTTGTAACTGTGTTTAGGACACAGAAAACTAAGGCTTGTGTAAGTCAGAGGATGTGAACACAATACAACACTTTGACTCCAACTAGCGAAAATACAGGGGTATATACACACCCCGTAACAGTTATGACCAAATCAACAACTGTACGATTTGACAGAGAGCTGAAAAGAAATGGAGAGAGAGAAAGGGAGAGAGAGATGAGAGAGACTTACGACTAACATGGCTCAAAAGCGACGTTTAGCAGCCACACGAGTCATTACAACAGATACGGACATCGAAAACTTTTGCAATGCACGAGCGTCCTCTTGCGAATATACTTTACTCTGCAGGAACCGGAAGAGCTGAAAAGAACGAGAAAATCTCGTCGTCTGTACAATCAAAGGAAGCAATCGCCACGTATGTAGCAGCGTTGGGTCACATTTTCCATACACACACTAAAAATTGACAGAATCGTCCGTCTACAAAATTACGCCGCAATATCAAGTGTGCTTTAATATCAAAATGGATAAAAATGGCAGTTTTCGGTCGACCATGCTTCATGAAACTTCTCGTCTGTTATATTCCCATATTCCTGCTTATTCCTTAGTCATAAAACTGTCCCCGAAAGATCAAACTCTGTCGTTAGGAGGAAAGTGTCCCAAAACAAACATTCAAAACTTACCGCCATTTTGTCATATTGACGTCTTTTACAATAAAGACTATTGGCGAGCACTAAGCAGGTAAGTAACCTTGTAGTACAATGACGTGTAAGCTGGAAATATCCTCTCATGTTCTGGATCTTTAGCACGAAATGTGTAACTCAAAATTCCTTTACAAGTTTCAAAAATAACCGTTACTTTCCCGCCATCTATGCTAATGAGGGTCACGAGTTCAGCCAATGGGATGCGCCGTTACATCTTCAAATCTAGGTCGGAGAGGGCGCAGGCGTCATCAAGATGGCGGACAAGTTTACGAGGAAGATTTTCTTTTCCGCCGAAACAATTTCCATTTCGCTCGATCGGCGGTGCCTGCGGGCTCTCTGAGGCGCTCACATTGTGGATTTAGTTGTCAGGTAGGTTCACATTTGTGTGTGAATGTCCTCCCGTGCGATTCTCTGTCACGATTTTCACCAGAAACGGTGCCCCTCCACGGCTCTCTAAAACCCAGCTCAGGATATTGTGTCGAACGTATCATCTTCACAATGTGGATGTGCAAATTCCGGCAGAACAGCCGCCCTAAAATCACTTCCTTTCCCCATAGAAAGACCCAAAAGCCTTCTTCCGTACAATTTTGACCAAACGAATTTATCTAGAGTTTATTTTTGGACGTATTTGAGGTCTGTAGAGAGTAGAGCCACGTGAGACGCCAACATTTTTACGACCAAACATCGTCCTGTTGTTCTCCAGACAAGAGCTTGTCATGTCAGCTCCGCAACGCAACCACATTTTTGTTCAGGATTTTCTCTCACTAATGTACAAAACAACATCCTTACGGTCATTCTTAAAGCACCTTTGAATTAATCAGGACAAAATGTATTCCCTATCCTGTGTGTTTTTCTTTCAAGATAGGAAATGTTATTATGTATGCAGGTATCAAAATTATTAAGGCTGTTGCAGGAAAACTTAGGGAGGGGGAAATTCAGTTTACACAATCCATAATTCTCGACTTGACGTAATTACTAGTGTTCTGTAACAGTTAAATACCCTCCACTAATGATATTTTCATTTTTACTTGTTATTATACCCCTCCTATGTCGTTATTAATGAAATTGCCCCAAGCTTATTGTTGACAAAGGAAAGACATATGATCATGAAAAAGACAGTTATCTAATATGTACAGGAAAGTTTCAAAGGAATTGCATTATACTTCTTCAAGGTAAATGTTAGTTTTAAGAATTGTATTAAAAACAACCTATCCATTGGGTGAATTAATTTGATTAAAGTTTTTTGAGGGTAGGTTTGCAAAACAATGTGCAATATGACTTTCTTGCAATTGCTCATGGCTTAAATTTTTATTTCATAAAACAACTTTCTTAAGAATTATATGTACTCATGAAGCATTCTCCAGGCAAGTTTGTGACTGCTTTTGAATATGAACTAATCAAGTATGAAATTCTGTGACAGAAAAGTAAAAAAACAAAGCTGTACAAGAATTTTTTTATAGAAGCAACAAAAAGTCCTTTTATTTGTAAAAAAAACCCAACAAGAATTGTATCCTCCGAAACACATGCAGATAAAAGTAATTCAGGAATATACTGAAAGCAGTTTTTGTGCAGTCCGAGAGGCAGGTTAGGTACCTTGAGTTACAGTTGTCAGCTGGTCACTTTGTACATAGAGGCTGACCAGTTGACCTGTATTAAATGTGCTGTGCAGATGTTTGGTGTTTTCCTCTATTAAAGTAATAAGTTGTCAGTACAGCATGTTAGAAATGTCAGACCTACCACTAGGTGTTTCCTTTTAGCCTGGAATCCAGACCTATTATAGCTCCCGAGTCTCTCTCCGCTATTTGTGGAGAGAGACTCGGGAGCTATAATAGGTCTGGATTCCAGGCTAGTTTTCTTTGATAACTCCAGGGAATTACAGAATCTGTATTTGGTCACCTTTGCAGCTTTTTTTCAGCAGTGCTTTTCCATTTGAAACATATGTCTATGTATCTAGTACCAGCTTAATAGAAGTATCATAGTTATCAACCCTTGATTCTTCTTTCTTTCCCTTTGCAGTATCCCAAAGGACGCTGTTATTCTAAACAGAGGCAACATATTTGTTCAGACTCTTGTTGGTTGGGATAGGAGTCGCCATGCCGCGCTACGGCGTCAAAACATACAGCCGTGGAGCAGCGAAACCCAAGGTGGAAGAGCCCACCAATAAATTTGACCAGGTGTTTGGTGGCGATTCAGCAAAGCGACCCTTGGCGGCGAAAGCCTCCTCCAAGACGCAGAAATGGGGCAACACGACCTTCACCGCAGTACGGATGACCAGGAGGCACAACGTGGAAAACGAACAGCAGGTTGAACACAAGCGCAGGCGGTTGAACAGCGACGATCCCTTCAGTTTCGACAGCAGCGACGATGATCATTCTTCTCGAAGGGGGCTACGGACTTCGCCCCGGAAGAATATTCCTGCGGAGGAGCATTCGTACACGTCACTGTGCAAGCCCGCGCCGCAGAGTATGGGCGAGCATTCGTACACAGCGCGATCTGTCCACAAGCCAGTGCAACCGAAAGCGACGGGTGATCACGCGTATGTTTCCATGCATAGACCCCCCGTTCAGAGTGTAAAAGACGACCACACTTACCTGTCCTCCCCACAGAAAAAATCCACAAGCGACCACGCATACTCATCTATCCAGAAGCCTTCTGTACGAAACGCGTCGGATGATTATTCAGATCACTCCTATGCACATCATGTAACTACAACCTCTGTGTTGGCACCTCAGCCGAAGGCCGTTCCTCCGAGTGAATCTGCGGACCATTCATATGCAGCCCATTCCAAGCCCGTGGCGCCCAAGAATATGTCCAACGAACACTCGTACGCTGCTTCTTCAATGAAGTCCAACGTGTCAAAAACAAAACTGAAAGAAGGAAAGGTGACAGCGGAACTATTGTTTGACCGAGCCGTCGCCGCTGTTTCAAAATCCAATCAGGCAGCTGAAATCTCACCCAAGGACAATTTTGACATGCCATTGTCTATATCACGTTCGAAGGTAAAAGAAACACCCGCAGCTAAAGTTGAAGACGACCCATTCATTTTTGCCTCCCCGAAAAAGAATAGTGTCAACTCAGGGAAAGACGCTTTCGATTTTTCAGACTCTGAGGATGGGCTTTCATCAGATTCAGAGAAAAAGGAACAGGGTAGACCGTCGTGGAGCAGAATAACGAATAGCGGAGGCAGCAGCGTAGCCTCCAGTGGTACAACCTGGTCGCGTACTTGTGCTAAAGCGGACTCAAGCGCAGTCGGTGCAGGTAGCAGCAATAGCATGACTTTAGATGAGAGATGGGCGAGCATCACCAAGTCCCGTCCACCCGTTCGCTCGTACACATGGAACAGCTCGCAGTCTTCAGATGACGACGAATCACCGAAATGGCCCGGCCTTCCCCAAACAAGGACTATATCCGGAGGGCAGCCAAGGGTCCGAATAGTGGTGGGTACGGCCAGAAAGACAGCTCCTACCGCGGCTAATACGTCAGCTTCCAGTACTGCGAGTATACCAGTGTCTTGTGTTAGCAGCAGACTTGGTTCAACAAGTATTACCAGTAAGAGTACCGTGTGTACAACGCAAACTTCCGTTGCCTCGACAGCCAGCAGGTCGCAGACGGTGCTCAAATCTTACGCGTCAAGACTTTCATACGCGCCGCCAAGCGACGAAAGTTCTTTACCGTCGTCCTCCCAGGGTTCTACGAGCAGCAAGTTGTCGTCCTCACAACCCAGCACAAGCGGCTTTGCCTCTCTTTCGCAGCCGAGCACAAGCAAGGGTAGCCAAAGCTTGCCACCCTCGCAATCGAGTGCGAGGGACGAGGATCCATTCGGGTTCGAAGAAGAAGAACTGCCGTCTCGGTCGCAGCCAACCGCTAGCGGGGAACCCAGGAAGCCGCGCAAATTCTACAGCCCTAAAAAGGTGAGTAACTTGGTAATAATGTAGCTCTAAATAGTGAGTGCATGTGCATCTGTGTGCACCTAAAATTGGACATTTTCACTGAACTTTAACTTCACGGTGGTGCCATGTCAAGTGATTTATAAATTATAGAACGGTAGTGCAAAGGAATCATATAGATACTAGTAACGGTTAGTACATGATTTTCACGGTGATGATCAGTTCACAGTACAGAGGTGACTGTGAAAACAGTGAACATAAAGTTACAGTGAAAGAAACAAGAATTACAGTATTGCAGAGAACAGAAGTGTTCAAAGTATTTGGAGCCTTCACCAGAAAGCAAGCTGGCTGGCTGACCACACTGGTAGTCAGCGGGTGTTCTCGTCATTAAACGGCTCATAAACATCTAACAATGGAGCTCTTCAATTAGCCCCCAGAAATTACTGGGTTGAACTCTCGTGTAGGGTTAGCAGAGGAGCATGGGTCATAGTTGATCCTATACCTTTAATATAAGTTACAAGTCAGATTTGAAGAGCAGTGCATTGTAATGGCTTATTACCTTCACCAAGAAGGTTATGTTTTCGGTTTTTCGGGTGCGTGTGGCATCTGTGTACTATGTATGTTTATGAACAGCATACTGTAAATGCAGAAATCTTTGCGGGGACTTAATTTCATTGATAGGGAGAAAATGGAGTGTTCTCGGTGGTATTGAGCTCGCGGTTGAAACAACAGTAGCGCTACAGTCACACAATGGAACGGCTTTTTGCGTTGGTTTTGAAATTTAAGTTTGCCAGTAAAGAATTCACAGCGAAAACCGCAAACATAAAATCACCGCGAACATTTCTGCATTTACAGTAACTCAAGAATGCCAGGGTGGATTGTCTTGATATTTGGTATATAAGGGTAAGTCTTGTTTGAATGAATTTTAATGAATGCTTGAACAGCTAGGAAAAGAAGGACTCATTTTAGCTAGGATCAAATTAGAAAAACGAATGAATCAGTGAATGAAGAAATTGAATTGGTGTGGCCTAAGGTAGCCTCATTGAATTTTGCGTATTCATAACGTGGGAGGTTCATTTGTAGTTCATGATGTAAAAAGTTCATCCCTCATGTCACAGACCCCAAAGGAATTCTAGTGAACACTTAGCCTCTACCAGGCCCCGTCTTATCGCTGGGAAAATAGTAGAAATCAGCCGAGGTAGTCCGCTATACAGTATCGATAATGGAGCTTCACTGTATAGCGGACTACCCTGTATAGTGGACTACCTCGGCCGATTTCTACTATTTTCCCAGCGATAGGACGGGGCCTGGTAGAGGCTAAGTGTTCACTAGAATTCCTTGGTAGAGGCTAGTGAACACTCCCTATGATACTCATACTGTTTTAGAATGAAAACAAGAGAAACTTGAGAATTAATTTTAACATTCTTTTAATTTCTTGCACTAGAATCTATATTTCAAATTCTTTTCAGGAGGAGCAGAAAAAAGTCTGTATTTTTCATGAAATTGTCTGAGAATGAGATATCTGTACTTATATAACCCCTTTGTCAACTTTTGACCCCACATAAAAATTCCTGGTCCCAGGATGGCGTCCGTGCGGTGTCCAAAACAAGTTTAATGTCTTCCCAGTCCAAGAGGAAATGGTAACGGTTCTTAAACAATAGTTTCTTTGTTCTTTTCCCCACAGTCCCCTGCTAAGGTGAGGTACAATCCGCGTCCATGGCAACCGAGCACCTCCGAGAGCTTTGACGTAAGTTCATCACGCTGTTTAATTAAAATCTATATTCCTTTTAGGACAGTTTGGAGGACTTGGTTATGAGACTCGTTGACCTGAAAGATGTTGCAAGACTGAAAATGCAAACAATCTTAGCCATTCACACAAATTTCCTTCATTTTATCAAATGATGATTCTATTTTGTATCTTCTCAATGAAAAATGTTCATTGTTTATCTGAAAGAAATTGTTTACAAAGTCTGTTTTGGGAAATATAATAATATTTGTTTATGAATTATTTTTATTGTGCAGAAAGAGACTCAGAATCAAGTCCAAACCTGGGTTGATGTTATGAAAGGGGTGTATGTATTGTTTGAGCCACATCACTTGCCTTTCAGACTGTGCATCAATATGAATTGTTCACAGCGCCCATCACTGTTACTATTAAGTGTTGATTAACATGGAGATGTTTTGCTCCAAAGCCTACTCTGATGCCCCCTCCTCCCCCACCCAAGGTAAGGACACAGTCAGATTAATTCTGGTCATTTGTCATGGATAGAGTGATGGCAAAACAGGCTTGAAATTTCTGAGAATGCGATTCATCACTTGCATTCAGTCGGACCAGTTCTTGATAGATTGCGCTCATTCTTCTTTTTGAAAGGAGTGTAGAGGATATAATGTGGTATAGTGTGTATTATTTCATTAGTATGCCCTATTATTTGCATAGTTTTTATGTAGTGATATCATGTATGTCAATGAAAAGAAACTGCTGTTGAGAAATTAAAACCTGCAATTTGACAATCCTTATTTTCTGCATTTAACCATGCTTTATTTCAGGTTTACTGTTATGTTGCTGAAGATGAATTAACTACTGATATTTTAAGATTTTAGATTAAAATGTTAAGATTTTAGATTAAGATCCACCAAAACCCAAAACAATCATAAAAAAGCCAACCTTTTTCTACCGTACAGTACCGGCAATCTTTGGCACATCTTACCATTATCACTATCCAGTCCCTCTAACTTAAAGAAAGCCATCCACCATTTGTTATCAAGTTATAAGTTAATAGTTTATTTCCTCTATGTCTTATGTTATGATTATCAATGTTTCTTTTTACCTTGTAATCTGTATGTCTATATCTAATTTTTATTCTGAAGCCAGGAAGATTGCCTTTGGTATCTCACAAAACAAAAAACACTGTAAGATTTGTGTGCAGATAGTTAAAAGACAGTTCTCTTTTTCCTCTTTTTACACACAGTAAGATTCGTGAGCAGATAGTTTAAAAGACTGTTGTCTTTTTCCTCTTTTTACACACAGTCAGATTCGTGTGCAGATATTTTAAAGACAGTTGTCTTTTTCCTCTCCTCACAGGATGCGGAAGTCTACGATCACGATGATGATGATGATGAGCCCGCCACCGCACCCCTGCTGCTGACACGCAGGACGTCGGTGGCGCAGCGTTCCCACCATGCACCTGTCACGGCTCTTAGGGTCCCTCGTGAACAGAAAGAGGTTCGTCTCTAACCAGCGCTGTTTCCACCTTTTTTCCCCATCCCACTCATAGTTTTGGAGCCCATATTGTTGATTTTGATGTTGAATAGGTCATTCTAAGCTTCCAATAACTTTCGTCAGTTTCATGTCATGAAATTCAGTTTTTTGGGCAGACAGGATGAAATCCCAACAAGCAAATTTCCACCCCGGATGAAAGTATGGGTCCTGGAGACACCCCTGGTCACACATCGTCCCTGAGTATTTCAACCAGGGTGGCTCCAGCTTTAGATTTTTTTTCCGTCCCACTCATTGTTTGGGAGCCCATGCGGTGTTCGGCTAGCGGTGCTTGGGTTTACAGCGGAGATTGGGGCAGGGTCGGTCTTCGGGGGCAGCGGGAGGGTGGGCCGGGAAAGCTTGGGCGTGCGTGTGGTGCTCGGTGGCGCGCCGATATACGGTGTCTGGTCTCCCACAGTCAAAAATTAAGTGCCTAGTGTCTGGTCTCCCACAGTCAAAAATTAAGTGCATACATGTAGCTCCAATTTTGGATGCACAAAAGTATATTTTGAGTCCTTATTTGAATGATCTTCCTCTTTGCCTGGAAAAAAAATGGCTGATTGTTGATCTATTTACAATTGTAATGAAATTCCAGACATGTTTTAGGTTATTCCACAATGCCGAAAGCCTAATGATCCATTGATGATTGATAATGTGGAAAGTCCATTGTGTAAACGGTCCTGCCTCCATCCATGGTTAATTCCTGTGTTAATGTTCCATATGGTGTTGTCAACAAAGGCTTACCTCTGACAATTGCAAGGAGAACTTTCCCAGTGGGAGGGTGGCATAATGAATTAACAAAGGAAAAAAAATCAACAATATCCTGACATTTTCAGTTCTTGATGCATTGCTGTAGCTTATTTAGGGGAATCAACGCTACTTAATCTCTGTCAGATCTCGAATGTGAGCATCTTCAACCACACTCAATGTTTACATGAATGCGAAAGTTATATTGAGAAGTGACTACCAGTTCTTAGGTGTGGGGAAGGCTTTAAAACCTCTGCAGGTAACGACTGCAACACATAGACAGATAAACATATATGTAGATAACAGTAGAACTTGGTTAAAAATGTGAGCTATGGCCTCACTGCACTATTCTATAAGCCAATAAAGCGTCATGCTTCACCTCAATAGGGGATAACTGCTTTACACATTTTTCATTTGTTACCAATGTGAGTTGTTAATGTTTAATTTCACTGGCTATATGTCATTAGACCCTTTCCATTCATATTGGTAACTCAAGTAATGATTGAAGTATATTGTAGATCTGTCCATGAAATATCAGGGCTTGAAATGTGCACCCAAAATTGGAACACCTAATTTTTAACTGTGGCTGCACCGGTGCACCTAGATATTTGTCAAGGGTTAGCTACCCTAAAAGTAATTGTACACCAGCATACAGGATATTTTTGACTTTCAAGTGTAAAAGGAATACAACCTTTTTTGTATTAAATGTTTGAAATTTTCAAGTTAGCTATAGAATTCCAGTTCTGGGGTGGGGGGGCAGTTTAGGCAGTAAGATTGTTTTGCTCACATTCTACTTATGTTTATGTTGTGCACCTCAATTTTTAGGTTCGGTGCACCAGTGTACCTGTACCAAAAAAATGTATTCTGCGCCCTGAATATATTTTGTTTTCAGCCATATGTTTATGCATTGTACCCTTTGATCCATTATTGAAAAGGTGGGACATCACGTTTTCCATTGCTTACAAAAGAGAAGTCAAACCCTTCACTAGTCACTAGTTATAGACAATTACGTTTGTATAGTCTAGTCTAGCCTCTTTTATACCTATTTTTTTTTACCCTGTTATTTTATGTATGTTGTTTGCAATTAGCCTTCGGGCAGGAATTTGCAATAAACTTATTATTGAAACGTCCATTGGCTTGCCCCCCTCCCCCTTGCAGCTGTACACTGTGGTGAGTAATGTGAAGAACTACAACGACTGTATCGAATTGGGAGAGACTCAAGAGTTCTCGGATGACATAGAATACCTGCTGGATGGACTCAAGAACACAGAGAGTGCCGGGACAAGATGTTTAAGGTAAGAAGACTTGATACTGTATATCTTGAAATGTTTGCAGTGGTTTTATGTTTGAGCACCGCAAACGAGATGTCCCAGTAGCTCAACTGGTAGCAGTCTTAAAGTTGAGCTCCTGGTTCCAATTACAGTAATTGGTAACTGGGAGACCCCAGTTCAAATCCTGTGTGCCCGTCTTTCAGTAGGGATGTAAAATGTGGGTCCCATGTTCGCGGAGGTGCCTAGAGCACATTGAAGGGGATGGGCTAGCAGCCCCTCCCTGTAGAAATACTGTAATGCAGATATGTTCGCGATGGTTTTATATTTGAGGTTTTCACTGTTTCACCAGGAACTTAAAGCCACCGCAAACATTTTTGTCCAATACTGTAGCAGTATGTGACTATAGCACTGCCGCGTACTTAAAACCACCGTGAACACTCGCCTTAGCGCGAAATAAAACTAAAGCCACGCGAACTTAAATGCATTTACAGTCAGTATACCCAGGGTGCTACTAAACAGCAAGGAGACTTACTGACCTATGTGCCACTAGGTATTACAAGGTGAATAACAACAGCAAACATATGCTCTGTCTTACATTACTGCAGTGGTTTCCACCTCAAACTCAGAACACTTCCTTTCCCCTCCGAATGGAAAATTAAGTCCCCGCAAACTTAATCGATTCCCAGTACATGAAATTGATGAATATCTTAAAAATTTCTATGTTGTGTTTGGTGCCTCAATTTTTTCTGAACTGGAGTTTATACCTAAGTGAACTGTAAATGTCTCCTCATGTACATATTTGTCCGTAGCTTACTGTATTTGTATTTAAGGATTTCTGTTCTAAAAAATTGCATGAAACAAAAGTAGGTTGCCTCTGAAATTCAGAGCACTGGTCCTGTTTATTTTTACCTTGGGGGCACGATTATATGTGTCCTTGTACATGTGTGTCTCTTCAGTGTATACGTATGTATTATTCAGTTGTGGTGGTATATATGGTCATAGTCTGAGCGCTGTCATTTTTAAGACTAGCACGATTAATCTTAGAGTAAAGGAAATGTAAAGGTTATAAAGAAAGTCAACCATGATTCATGAATTCATGACTTAGAAATGAAATTCAGTTATGAGAAATTTTCTAGGCTGTCATTGTCATATGCATCTGCTCATGGTTTTATGAAGACATCAATTCTACTTCAGGTTTTTGAAGAAACACAGTACTGCTGTAATAAATTTATGCAGTTGTACCAGGGTTGCCTCCAGCTTTAGATTTTCTGTCCCACTCACTATTATTTGGGAGCCCATGTTGTGGATTTTCGTCGTTAAATCTGTCATTTTCAGCTTACAAAAACACATTCTTACCAATTTCATGTCGTGAAGTTCAGATTTTTTGGACAGACGGTAAAATTTCTGTCCGTTCCAACGGGCAAATATCCGTCTACCGGAAGGGACAGGTCCTGGAGGAGAGAGCCCCGACTTTTACTCCATCAAAAATCCCCGAGCAAATTGTACTCCAAATTTAGTGAAAATCTGATTAGTAATGTTTTTTCTGCTAGCCACTTAAATCATGACTTTTGATGGTTTACTTTCCTATGACTTCCTCATGTTACACCTCGATTTGAAATGTTAAGATGATAGAATGGCTTGTATCTGTGTCATTAAACATACAAATGTTATCTGTGCAAATGAATGAAGAATAGTAAAATCATTCTTTATTCAGAAATAAGTAATTCATATGCAGTCCAGGTCATGTCAGCCATAGCTGGCTGAACATGCAAGGAAACACTTGCAGAAGATATTGCACAATGTTGTTTTTCAATTACAATAAAATCACAGTATTTTACCTAACCTCTGCATAAGGCCATGTTGATTTGATTATATGGATGACATCTAAGCGCGCATCAACTTTCGTCTTTTTCAAAAAATGAAAAATTGGACCATGCTGTAAACCGTACAAAGCAGCTGCAAAATGAGCAAATATATGCCATAAATTGCAAAAACAATATTTCAGAGAATGTATACTGATATTGTTGAATGCCAAAGTCAAAGAAAAAGATAAGAAAAAATATAAAAAGACCACAGCACATCCAGGTCAAAAGATACAAAAATTGAAGTTCTGCTGCAGTACCAAGGTCACATATTAGGGGGCCCAAAATCGTCCTTGAACTTCGGCTTCACCACACCTGCCCACATACCAAATATCATTGTAATCCATGAAGAGGTTCTTGAGTTATGCTGACTACAGTAGTGTGGAAACACAAACAGACAAACAAACACACACACAGACACACCCAAAACTATATCTCCATTTTTCATGGAGATAATAAAGAATCTATTATTCGGTATTCCCTACTCTATGTGTTTAGTTTTGCTCATCCTTCCTGACCACGTAGATTCCATAATAAAGGCAATCTTTTTTTTTGCCAAACTCTTTATTTTATTTGCTAGCTCGCATCAGTTTTGGGGTTCCCAGAGGATGTCATCCATTTGATCAAATCAACATGGCCTAGTAGAAAATATAAATATGTACTCTTTGTATATTTCCAGTTTGATCAGCCTGGCGACAAAGTGTTTGGCCCCGATCTTCCGCCTGCAGTTACGAGCACACGGTACGGTCAACAAGGTGTTCGGGGAGCTTCAGGATGCCTCGTCAGATCCGGTGAGCACTGTTGGCGTATCACTTACTCACTCACTCACTCACTCACTCACTCACTCACTCACTCACTCACTCACTCACTGAAGTCACTCACTGAACTCACTCACTGAACTCACTCGCTCACTCACTCACTTACTCCCTCACACACTCACACTTACTCACCCACTCACACTCACTCACTCTCTGCCTCCCTCCCTCCCTCCCTCATTCACTCACACTCTCACCACTCTCACTCACTCTTACTCTCATGTACATGTTATATTACAGGCCCTGTCCCTGTGCACTGCTGATGGACATGTTATATTACAGGCCCTGTCCCTGTGCACTGCTGATGGACATGTTATATTACAGGCCCTGTCCCTGTGCACTGCTGATGTACATGTTATACTACAGGCCCTGTCCCTGTGCACTGCTGATGTACATGTTATATTACAGGCCCTGTCCCTGTGCACTGCTGATGTACATGTTATATTACAGGCCCTGTCCCTGTGCACTGCTGATGTACATGTTATATTACAGGCCCTGTCCCTGTGCACTGCTGATGTACATGTTATATTACAGGCCCTGTCCCTGTGCACTGCTGATGTACATGTTATATTACAGGCCCTGTCCCTGTGCACTGCTGATGTACATGTTATATTACAGGCCCTGTCCCTGTGCACTGCTGATGTACATGTTATATTACAGGCCCTGTCCCTGTGCACTGCTGATGTACATGTTATATTACAGGCCCTGTCCCTGTGCACTGCTGATGTACATGTTATATTACAGGCCCTGTCCCTGTGCACTGCTGATGTACATGTTATATTACAGGCCCTGTCCCTGTGCACTGCACTGCTGATGTACATGTTATATTATAGGCCCTGTCCCTGTGCACTGCTGATGTACATGTTATATTACAGGCCCTGTCCCTGTGCACTGCTGATGTACTTGTTATATTATAGGCCCTGTCCCTGTGCACTGCTGATGTACATGTTATATTACAGGCCCTGTCCCTGTGCACTGCTGATGTACATGTTATACTACAGGCCCTGTCCCTGTCCCTGTCCCTGTGCACTGCTGATGTACATGTTATATTACAGGCCCTGTCCCTGTGCACTGCTGATGTACGTGTTATGTTACAGGCCCTGTGCCCTGCTGATGTTGTACATGTTATATTACAGGCCCTGTCCCTGTGCACTGCACTGCTGATGTACATGTTATATTATAGGCCCTGTCCCTGTGCACTGCTGATGTACATGTTATATTACAGGCCCTGTCCCTGTGCACTGCTGATGTACATGTTATACTACAGGCCCTGTCCCTGTGCACTGCTGATGTACATGTTATACTACAGGCCCTGTCCCTGTGCACTGCTGATGTACATGTTATACTACAGGCCCTGTCCCTGTGCACTGCTGATGTACATGTTATACTACAGGCCCTGTCCCTGTGCACTGCTGATGTACGTGTTATGTTACAGGCCCTGTGCCCTGCTGATGTTGTACATGTTATATTACAGGCCCTGTCCCTGTGCACTGCACTGCTGATGTACTTGTTATATTATAGGCCCTGTCCCTGTGCACTGCTGATGTACATGTTATATTACAGGCCCTGTCCCTGTGCACTGCTGATGTACATGTTATACTACAGGCCCTGTCCCTGTGCACTGCTGATGTACATGTTATACTACAGGCCCTGTCCCTGTCCCTGTGCACTGCTGATGTACATGTTATATTACAGGCCCTGTCCCTGTGCACTGCTGATGTACGTGTTATGTTACAGGCCCTGTCCCTGTGCACTGCTGATGTACTTGTTACTCCGGGGAGGAGGTGTGACCTCCTTCTGGGAGTATTGGGAATGTATTTGTTTGCGCGTTCGCAGCTATAACTCACGATCACGTCGTCGCATTGGTGTGTAACTTGGCATATCGTTTGCCTGGTTCGGCGTGGTGATGCACAATAGCTTTGTTACACCATAACTACTTTAAACGTCAATCCAATATCGTAATTGCACCCCTATAATTAATGCTATGTCCCACTGCCCTGCCATAGGGACCATGTTATAACCGTTATGCATGACTGGAATACTTCAGGCAGATACGGGGTATAAATCTTCCTTACTTGCTGTGATCGTATAGTCACTGTTACATTGAAAAATAGACAACGTGCATCACCACACGCAACCTAGCAAACGATATACCAAGTTACATACCAATGCGGCAACGGGAATTGTGAGTTTTAGCTGCGAACATGTGTAGAGTGACCTCCAGTCTGTGTATTAAGTATGCCTTGTCCACTCGCAACTCGCTTACAGTATGTGCGCACGGGACGGACGATGCACTTTTACGCACAGTGTGAAAATGGGAAATCTCTGGACCTTCAAACTTACCACACTTGTAGTTTATAATACGGAGGCTGTGACAATGTAAAAAGTTTACGCAGGGGATGAAAGATTGTTGAGAAATATCTCTCAGAAAAGTGCGCGCGCCAGTGTCACTTCCGGGTGGTTAGATCCGGTGACCTTTGACCTTCGTGAAATGTTACGATAATATAAATTAGCCTTTTTTATTGCAAATAGCTTGATAGCTATAGATCAGGCCGGCCTGCAATAAATTGTGGAAAGAGGATTTACTGCATATTTGTGATTTCTGATACATCTTAGTTGTAAGGCTGAATGGTTCGTTGATAATTGAAAAGGGGCCATCTAGATCTAACTTTGTGACTTTTCCCGGAATTTCTAGATCCCATCTATGTCATGCTGTAAAAACATACTTTTCAGCAGGTTGACCACTCCTGTATTGAAAGAAAAAGATAAACAAACACTTTTTCTTTACTTGCTCTAAAACACTACTTGGACTGTGCAGAGATGCAAAGTTTGTGTGGGTCAATACTTGTACATACTATGAATACTTCACGGAGAATTGTGTCCTACGGACTCTTGTTATATTACAGGCCCTGTCCCTGTGCACTGCTGATGTACATGTTATATTACAGGCCCTGTCCCTGTGCACTGCTGATGTACATGTTATATTACAGGCCCTGTGCCCTGCTGATGTTGTACATGTTATATTACAGGCCCTGTCCCTGTGCACTGCTGATGTACATGTTATACTACAGGCCCTGTCCCTGTCCCTGTGCACTGCTGATGTACATGTTATATTACAGGCCCTGTCCCTGTGCACTGCTGATGTACGTGTTATGTTACAGGCCCTGTGCCCTGCTGATGTACATGTTATATTACAGGCCCTGTCCCTGTGCACTGCCCTGCTGATGTACATGTTGAGTCGGGACAGGATGAACATGGACCTGGACTCCACCTGCCTACAGCTGATGATCCAGCTGCTCTGTGTGGACGCACAGCCGACAGAGCCGACCGACGGGGCCGTGCACGGACGAGAGTACAACAAGATCAGGGAGAAAGTCCAGCAACTCTGCGAGAAGACCAACAACAAACATTTGAAGATGAATACCATTTCCGTAAGTTACATTTAACATGTCCCTGTGGCGCAAGTGGTAACGCAACCCCGCTGCTTCGCCATCTGGATCAAATTCTGTGGATCCGAAGGGCCCGTGTCGAACCTCAGTGGTCGACTCGAGCTCGGACATGTTGTAAGGGATTGCATTCGTCATTTCGGATGGTGACGTAAAGCCAGCGGCCCCATGTATGAGGGAGCTGGCGGCCCCATGTATGAGGGAGCTTTCACAAAACCTATATATGACATTCAGGGATGGAAATACATGAACCTACGGCATAGTCTCTGCAGCACGTTGATGAAGGTTAGACATCCAGGTAGTACGATACGCCAAAAATAGTTACTCAAGCAACTGGATAAAATTTTTGAAACAGTCAGACGTTTCAGACAGCATCTGCTGTCTTTCGTCAGTGACTAAGGGTAGGACTGGGAAACCAGGTTTTATACCAAAACTCTGAATAGATGTGTTAATGAGGCTAAGACAATTTAGGATGTCTTGACAGTCTTGGCAGTACTTGTATCTTATCTAACAGCACACAGCTTACATTAAGATTTTTTTATTTCCTCAGGCGGGTTTGCTGGCAATGGAGTGTCTGCTGACCTTGACTTCTAAGCGTGCTGGAGATTCCTTCAAGGAGGAAGTCAGGAAGTTAGGTGGTCTAGACCGGCTGGCAGATATGGGTGGGTACCACACCAAGGTTTCCTTCTCTTCTATGGTATCATGGCAGGGTTTTTCTAGAAAAATTGAATGAAAGGGAGCACACACAGGCGAGGGAGCAAATTCTATGTATTTATGGGAGGGAAGACTGTATGCTGGATATTAAGCTAAAAGCCGAATTCGACGAGAGGCCGCTGGGCTGACACAAGAGGGTGCAGCGCCCCTCTTTCCTCATTTAGATGAACCCCTGGACACTGAGTATCACACCAAGGTTTCCTTTTTAAACGACCAAAACTTTGAGGCGAGCAACAATTGCTTTGTGTTGAAGTAAAGTTTCAAACTTTATAATGGAATGTACCAACACAGATGAGCTTTCAGGCTAATATAAGGTTTCCTTTTCTTCTATGGTATCATGGCAGGGTTTTCTGCAGTTGTGCTGTTAACTGTTACATGCATTGTCAGGCTTTTAGGTGGGATTTATAGACAGGGCGTTCAAAAATGTGGGAGGGGGGTACTAGAGTTCTGCAATGGGCTCTTAGTGTAAGGCATCCTGGAGTCTCCCTGACGCCATACAAGCTGATAGCCTGTCCATAGTTTTAAGAATGCAATAGACCCCTTTCCAAATACCGCGGCCATTTTGAATCCAGGCCGAGCGCACGTGGTTCGAGCGCGGGAAAAGTCAACACCCGGTAAGACCAAGCCAGCGGTAAGGCGTCCCCAATAGAAACCAGCGTTGAGTCATCTTCGGCGGCGAGGTGTTCTCCTCCTCGGTGAAATCCATCCATATATTTGCATGGCACAAGTAGATGATATTGTTGTGGACACTTGGACTCGGTATCGGCCAGTAAAATTGTGAATTTCTGCTCCTTTTCCACAGTTCCTGACGGGATGTTGAACGCGCGCTACGGTGATCGAATGTAAATATGTTTACACTGCGTGCTTGTAGTTTCCCTAATAACGTTAGCTAAATTCGAGAAAAATCCCACAAAACATACACTTTTCGGGCTGGGATCCTTATAGCTACGTAGATAGACATATACAGAATTTTACCGGTTGTGACCGTAATTTTGGTCCATGCCAACTTCGCCTGGGAAAACACGCGTTGAGAGGGGGTCGTGTGTTCTGTCTAGCCTTTCTTTCTTTTCTGTCTAACTTTTCCTTTCTTTCTTGTTACATCGCCCCGCATGGCGATATTTGACATTTCCGCTGAATGCAATCCCACAAAAAAAGACGTGTAGGCTTGAGCTTAAGGTCATTTTTGTTTAGTCTCTACCAGACTAACCGCGCCGGCTACGGGGAGATCATTTGCCGGGGGACTTTGGCCATGGAGGGTTGCAATATTGGACCCCATCTCCATAGCCGACCCCCTTCATACATTTGACTCTATTTGGCCAATTGCCACTATTTTCCCAGCAACCCGTGGAGACTGGTAGAGTCTAATTCTGGTTAGGAATTTAGCAGAATTTCAGCGGCTTCTTTTGACGAGTTTTCTGAAATATCAAAACCTAAAGTACGTGAGTGAAGATGGAGTGTTTTCACTTTGCGCCGTAATATCTTAATTTCCGTCGGATGATATTACAGAAACGTGAAAATATAGGCTTGAGGGCTTTGCGAGTATAGACATTTGACGAAACTTCGGTGGCTCCTTTGACTTTGACGATATTCTAGTGCCAAGATTAGTTTGATGAAGTTCGTGAGTGAAGCAGGGGGCGTGTTTTCTTTGTAGCGTTTCATTACATCACTTTTCGCGGAAATATTTTCGATTTCCACAGGATGAAACCCCACAAAAAAAAGGAAAAATATCGGCCTGAGGTCCTTCCCTCCTCAAGTCAATATTATCTAACGTTTTTTGGGTTCCATCCGGTCAACAGATATCTGAAATATTGCCGCGCAAAATGATTTAAAGAAACGTCAGATACAGTGGAAAACGCACCTTCACTCACGTACTTGGAGTCCGCAAGACTAAATTCTTGGAATCCGAAAAGATCGTCTAAAAGCCACCGGAATGCTGCAAAATTTGTACCCAAAAGGACATTGAACGCGCGCAAGCCTATATCTTAATGTCTTTTTTGTGGGATTAAATTCAGCGGAAATGTCAGATATTGCTGAGCGAAGTCGATGTAACGCTGCACAGAAAACACGGCCCTCCCTCAAACTAATGTAATTTCAAGATGATGTTGGCATTGTCACGACAACCAAAAGGCTCAAGAGTCATACCTAAACTTAGCTACAAGGATCCCAGCCCGAAAAGTGTTTGTTTTGTGGGATTTTTCTCGACTTAAGCTAACATTATTAGGGAAACTACAAGCACGCGGTGTAAACATATAAGCATTCGATCACTGTAGCGCGCGTTCAACATCCCGGCAGGAACTGTGGAAAAGGAGCAGAAATTCACAATTTTACTGGCCGATATCGAGTCCAACTGTCCACAACAATATCATCTACTTGTGCCATGCAAATATATGGATGGATTTCACCGAGGAGGAGAACATCTCGCCGCCGAAGATGACTCAACGCTGGTTTCTATTGGGGACGCCTTACCGCTGGCTTGGTCTTACCGGGTGTTGACTTTTCCCGCGCTCGAACCACGTGCGCTCGGCCTGGATTCAAAATGGCCGCGGTATTTGGAAAGGGGTCTATTAAGTTCCATAGGCTTCCATATAGATTTTGAATGGATTCTGTGCTGAAGTTATTCTGAAATAAAGTAGTTGTTAGAAATGACGTTATTGAAAGGGAGGCCTGAATTCCAAGGATTTGCACGCTGATTTTCTTTTCCCAGGTTTTTGCTGTAGTGAAGGGTTGTTCTAAAGTGTCTGTTCCCTCTAGTGATGGGTTGCGAGGCGTGCCTTGGAGATGGGGAGAAGAAGCCAGACGACCCGGCCATGCTGCGGCTCAGGAAGATGGACAGGTGTCTACGGGTGCTGGAGAACGTACGTCATCACATTCCTGTCAATCAAAATGAAAAATCCAACCTCGATTATGGAGGATACTGTAAATGCAGAAATGTTTGCGGTGGTTTTAATGTCTGCGGTTTTCGCGGTTAACTCTTTACCGCGAACTTAAAACCACCGCGAAAAGCTGTTCCATTGTTTGACTGTAGCACTACTATTGCTTCAAACGCAAACTCAAAACCACTGTCAAGCACTCGATTTTCTCCCTACCGCGAAATTAAATCCCTGCAAACATATCTGCATTTACAGTATGTCATACTGTATGTTTTACCAACTAGGGCTAGCCCTTTGTAATAGCCACAGGCTAGTTGGGCAGCCCTGACTGTGTGCCCTTAACAGCCAAACGAATAAATAAGTGAAAACATTGTACTAGCTGAATGCATGACAGTTTTCCCTTTCCACTAGACAGCGGTCATTGAGCAACTGTACAGTAACCAAAAATGGATTTGTGTTACCCTTGATTTCATGATTGGAACATGATGCAAGATGTAGAAGTATGATTTGAAAGATGACAAAGCATACAAAATGTAAAAGAAAAATTGTTCTTTATCTATGAAATTCATGAAGCGATCTGTCGAATCTTTTGTTGCTCAGCGGTTTATCTCTGGTTGCATTAACTTGCAAGATTTTAGTTTGACACCTCTATCAACTATCGAGCTTACCGGTGCTGGGATTAGAACTCATGACTCTGTATCCACTTCTCCTCCAGATGACTTTCATGAACACAGACAATCAGGGGTACCTACTTTCCTACAAGGACGCGGAGCTTGTTGGCGCAGTGGTCCGGGCGCTCAAGTCCTTCACGAAGATGTGCGAGCACTTCTCGGACGACGACTCGCTTCCGCTGAACAGTCAGCACGAGGAGGACGACAGTGTGCTGGCCACGCCGGGCACGGTCGTGCGGAGCTGTCTGCTGGCGCTGCTCAGGGTGCTGCTCAACCTCACTCATGACAACGGTACGTAGCTTAGCTGTTACGTAATACTAATAGTCATTTAGTTCATGCAACTAATACTGGATTGTTGGTCAACTTACATTAAAATCATGTCAGTTGTATGTGATTTCTTGACACACTAGCAAAGTAATTGCAAATGATATATATCCTTGCCTATGCAAGTACAGTCTTATCTACCTTAACTTAACGAGGTAACACTTATATTTCTAAAAGTCTTTAGTCTTTTTAAAGTATACTTAGATGCAGAATTGAGAGTTGTTGTTGCTATTCTTGCTTCATGTGTGTATTTTACTAGACATGTTCTCCCCATACATTAAAAAAAGGTGACTTTTCCCTTGGACAATACAAATTTTTTAACACATCATTTATTGTAGTGTGTATTGACTGACCAGTACTACATATGGTTATTTTGTTTTGTTTCCCAGAGTGGGGCAGCACGAAGGTTGGCGAGCAGCCAGGCCTACTGAAGACAGCTCTCCTGTGTGTCCTGCTGGCCCCACAGTACCTCCCCACAGAGCAGCGCTTCGACATGCATGTACTGGTGAGAGCAATCACAGCAGGGCTCGAAATCCATTTTTGCAAATAGGTGCACTGGTGCACCCTACCAAGAGAATTAGGTGCACAGAAAGAAATTTGGGTGCACCACATGAAATAAAGTTGGATGTCAGCAAAAAATAATTACAGTTTAATGCTCTTAAAATTATAATTAAGAACTCCAATCTGTAATTCTATAGCTTCCAATTTTCAGAAAAGTAGTGCATCAAAGAAAGTGCAACAAAGGGTTATATTGCTTTTTCTGATACTGTTTACTAGTGTACTATTAGTACCTTTACCCTATAGCCTACAAAAATATCTTGGGGCACCAGTGCACCCACTGTCAAAAATTAGGTGCACAGCTCCAATTTTGGGTGCACACAGGTGCACATGCACCCAGTATTTTGGGCCCTGCACAGAAATCACAGAACCCACAAATTCTAGAAAAAGTGGGAGTTTTGGTCTTCCACTGCCTCCAAAAAAGAAGTCAAACCCAGCTTGTCTAGATATAGCCAACACTAGTATTGGGTAGTCTATTGCTACAACAATGTCAGTCACAGTTCACTGTCACATGTATGTTTTTCCCAAAATTCCTACAATGTACCTGCAATTAGTCATTGGGCGATAAAACTTTCAATCACAAACTGCGTAGTGGCAGGGTGTTTGGCCCAGAACCCAGAGGTCCTTGGTTCGAATCCGGGGTCCCCTGATTTGTCCCCCCGATGCTGTGCCCTTGGGAAAGGCACTTAACACGACTTTCCTCACTTCACTCAGGTGAAAATGAGTACCTAGCTTTGATTAGGGACGCCCCCAAGATATTTCTATGGACCAGTTTCAGAAAAAAATGCTTTTATTTTCAATCCTCAGGGTTTGGGGCTACTCATCAATCTGCTAGAACACAGCGCCAAGAACCGCCGTCTGCTTACGGAAACGCGGGCTCCGTTTGCGTACGATTCCGTGGGAACCAGTCCGGAACGCCGCGCCGTGGAGACCACTGCAGTGGAGGCTTTGATAAAGGTCGGTGACATTTTAGTCTAAAAGCTTACTCTGTAATTCACTTTATATTCACGGTAGCAAAATTTCACGGTGTAAGGAAAATGTACATTTTCACTGAACTCTAACTTCACGGTGGTGGAAAGTGATTTACAGACGGGATGTGTGAAGGAATCATAAATAATTACAGCAGATTTCCCATGGTGATGATAAGTTCATGGTACAGAGGTGACCGTGAAAACAGTGAACATAAAGTTACAGTGAAAGAAACAAGGATTACAGTATTTATTGTAGGTAGTGGTGCGGATCGGTCCGGCCGGACCGGTTCCGGACTTGTAAAACGTTTAGGTTCAAGTCCAAAAAAACCTAAACGTCTGGAAACAAGTCCGGACTTGAAAAAAAATTCTCTCACTCAAACACTCCTTTTTGTTTTAAACCATCTTAAACCTTCCTTAAATCATGAAATTTGCACTAGAAAAATATGAAAACATTGCTGTTTTTGTGTTTATAACTGAACTTTTGTGTTAATTACTGACTGTATATAATTCCGTATATTTAGTTTCAAATTACATGTAAAATATCTGCCAATATGCAATTTTACATGTAACACGAAAAAAATATTCCAAAATTATTGTTCAGGTCCGGACTTTCAAGTCCGGACCTGAACCTAAACCTCTGGACTCGAGTCCGAACCTAAACCTAAACTCGGGTTTAGATCCACACCACTAATTGTAGGTCATAGTTTGGTGGGTCTTCCGCAACGAGTGAGAGCTGCCTTGGCTGACCCAGTGTAATGAATTATCTCATTTTCAATAAATACCAAAGTGCAAAAGCTAGGACTAGTAAATCCCAGTTGTTCCTGGACAGAGAGGCAGTGGCTGAGAAGCTATTTTCTGTTGATCTGTTTGTGGCGTCTGTTGACTTGTTATTGTTGATCCCTAGCTGTTCCTGGACAGAGAGGCGGCCGCACGTGAAGCGTAGAGTAGGACTGGATAAAATACTGGATACTCCTGCTATGATATGTTTGTTGACATGTTTTTGTTGTTCGCGTCGTCCCCAGTTCTTCCTGGACAGAGAGGCAGTGGCGTGAGAAACTATTTTCTGTTGATTTGTTTGTGGCGTTTGTTGACTTGTTTTTTGTTGATCCCTAGCTGTTCCTGGACAGAGAGGAGGCCGCCCGTGAAGCGTAGAGTAGGACTGGATAAAATACTGAATACTCCTGCTATGATATGTTTGTTGACTTGTTTTTGTTGATCCCTAGCTGTTCCTGGAGAGGGAGGCGGCCGCCCGTGAAGCGTAGAGTAGGACTGGATGAAATACTGGATACTCCTGCTATAATATGTTTTTGTTGGTTGCCTTGTCCCCAGTTGTTCCTGGACAGAGAGGCAGTGGCGTGAGAAGCTATTTTCTGTTGATTTGTTTGTGGCGTTTGTTGACTTGTTTTTGTTGATCCCTAGCTGTTCCTGGACAGAGAGGCGGCGGGGTGGGAGGCTATTTTCTGTTGATTTGTTTGTGGCGTTTGTTGACACTGTCCAGACAGCTCAAATCAGGAGAAGCCAGACTGATGCACAGCGCAGAAGAAAAGCGGATCCGCAGAAAAGAGCTTTGCAACAGAACTGAGTCCAGATGTACAGATGTGATTTTTGTGGCAGAGACTGCCATTCTCGTATAGGGCTGTTCAGCCATAGTCGATGCTGTAGGGCTGTTGTGAATTAGGATTTTACCATGGTCAATACTGACCGACGGAGGCCATATAATTGTTGACTTGTTTTTGTTGATCCCTAGCTGTTCCTGGAGAGGGAGGCGGCCGCCCGTGAAGCGTAGAGTAGGACTGGATAAAATACTGGATACTCCTGCTATAATATGTTTTTGTTGGTTGCCTTGTCCCCAGTTGTTCCTGGACAGAGAGGCAGTGGCGTGAGAAGCTATTTTCTGTTGATTTGTTTGTGGCGTTTGTTGACTTGTTTTTGTTGATCCCTAGCTGTTCCTGGACAGAGAGGCGGCGGGGTGGGAGGCTATTTTCTGTTGATTTGTTTGTGGCGTTTGTTGACACTGTCCAGACAGCTCAAATCAGGAGAAGCCAGACTGATGCACAGCGCAGAAGAAAAGCGGATCCGCAGAAAAGAGCTTTGCAACAGAACTGAGTCCAGATGTACAGATGTGATTTTTGTGGCAGAGACTGCCATTCTCGTATAGGGCTGTTCAGCCATAGTCGATGCTGTAGGGCTGTTGTGAATTAGGATTTTACCATGGTCAATACTGACCGACGGAGGCCATATAATTGTTGACTTGTTTTTGTTGATCCCTAGCTGTTCCTGGACAGAGAGGCGGCCGCCCGTGAAGCGGAGGGCACAACGGAGCAGGCGGAGCAGAGCGGTGAGTGGCGAGTCACGGGAGATGGACTGGAGTGGGTGAGCGGAGACAGCAAGGAGGAGGAGGAGAAGAAGGAGGAGGAACCCAGCTCACAGGAGGATGAGAAGGATGTGCTCTCTAAAGGTGACATGTCTTGTCTGTTGCAGTGTGCATGTAGTGACCCTCCCCAATACAAGTATTAGTGGTAGGCCCCCAGATGGAGGTTAGAGAGAGAGAGAGAGCCCGGTTCTCTACCACGGGTGTCACACAGACTCAGACAGAGAAGGGTCCAGTTTGCTGGTCACTGCCTTCGGACAAGTGAGGAGATTATCTCCTCACTCATTCTGTGGAGGCCCCGGGGAAAAACACGATCCAGAAAGCTGACTTTCCCGGGGGCTCTATCTAGTTTCAATTCAGGTACAATTCCTTGCTGTTTGAGTAGCAAGGTACTGTATATTTTTACAGGGAGGGGTTGCTATCCCTTCCCCTTTAATGTGCTCCAGGCACCTCCTCAAACTCGGGACCCCTGCCGAAAGATGTGTCATGTCGTGTCAGGCCAAAGAAAAGTAATGAAAACAATAGGGTTGGTAGGTAGGGAAAATTAGATGTCCCTTCCAATTGGTTGACTACAAAAAAAAGGCTAGGGCTGGCAGGTTTTGGCTTAGGTCAGTCAGCTTAACTGGAAACATTTTTCCCAGGCCTCACCAATGATGTTTATAATGTTGTCCAGTTCTCTATTGTTGAGGAATTATTTGTTCTTGTCTCTATCTCTAATTCTAGGGTTACCTAAAAAAAAACAGGTCGTCACAACTGTATGCTTCTGGTAAAACGGCATATCTGTCATGCTTCTGAGAATGAATGTGTTTTCAACTGGAAATATAGAGGATAGAAAAGCCACACCTCGAGCACATAAAAGAACCCACCACACTTATTGAAAAGAGTAGGGGTCATTCCTGGTGTGAATGGATCAAACCTTACAGTCTGGTCCAGGTTTGCATCTTGAAAAGGTGATAGTCACCTGTTATGTCAATCCTTCCACAAATGTGGTAAATCTCAAAGAAAAGAAAAAAAAGATTAAAATTTTTTTTTTTTTTTAGTATTCTTTTAAAACTTTTTTTAACGATCTCGCCCAATGCAAGGCCGTAAGAGGCCACTTCTCGGCATTAAACTACTTGAACTAATGTGGCATAGGTGAGAGACAGCGGTGTGTGTTTGTTTTGAAGGTTTGTAGGTTGTATTCGGTGGGAAAGCAGTGGGCTGGGAGGGAATTCCAGAGTTTTGCAGTTCGTGGAAAAAAGCTGTTACTGTAGAATGACTTAGAGGCTGGTAGTTGTACAGTATAGTGGTGTGAATCAGAGGAGAACCTGGCAGTAAAAAAATGACATCAATTTTATAGCATAATTTCCTCCTCCGTTCCCCACTACAGCACTTCACAAGGCAGGGAAGCACATGGAGGACAGCATCGTGTCGTCGTATGTAGCACTGCTGCTGGGCTGTTTCGTACAGGAGAGCGAGGTTAGTACTTCCTGCAGACATTCAGATTTTTCCGTTAGTTTCTGTGAAGAATTTCAACATATTCTTAAATGACTGGATAAAAAGGTTATTTGATATGATACTTTACTTCAACTCAAGCAAATGTAGCTCACCTCAAATGTTTTGTGTGTTCAGTCATATGTGGAACCTTCCCGACCTTTAGTCTTACACTTGGGCAAATTTTTACCCAACTTTTTTTCTTTGCACACTCCCATCAGTTTTTAAGTGCCCAGGGAGCATGTCATCCTTATAATCAAATCAGTATGATGTAATGTCATCTACATGTATCTCTCCTGTGTTTGAATAGTGTTGTGTTGCCCCCCTCCCACAGGGTAATGTAGAGTCAGTCAGGCAGCATCTTCCCAATGGAGACTTCAGCAGGATGGTCACCATGCTGAAAAAGTTCCTGTCCTTCATCAGTCTGACGGTAAGAGTGCTTTCAGGGCACAGACCAGTTATAGATGACTGTGCGTAGTTAGGTAGGTAGGTAGGTAGTCGACGTGCTTACGTACCATGTGCACCGTCGGGGTTATACCGCAGAAGAAATTCAGCTTGGCTGACGTGTTGGCAGGCTTCAAATGTGCCACACCCTGCGCACGTAAAAGAACCCACCACACCTTTCGAAAAAGAGTAGGGGCATTCCCCGGTGTGCGATGGTCCAAACCTTACAATCTGGTCCGGGTTGACATCTTGAAAAGGTGATAGTTCACCTGTTATGTCAATCCTTCAACAAATGTGGTAAATCTTAATAGAATAAAGATAGAATAAGATAAAGTATGACATATGCATATATGTTGGAAACACGACTTATGTTGTCTCCTTTTATTTTCACCTTTCCAGAATGCTGTGGGAAACAAAGGTGACATGAAGATTGCTCACATCATCGATGTGCTGGAGGAGTGCTAGCCATCTGTACCTGTACATATCTTTATATACATATAATAATGCTCTTCTGACGAGAGGTCTGTAGCTATGTCTAAACTACTCCGATATACAACAAAGAAATATGGGACCATTTTTGACTCCTGGCCCTAATGGTGACGATGACTTTGTGACAGTGTATAGAGAAAAAAAAGTTATAGATCATCGTTGTTGATTTTGTAGCTCGGATGACACATTCCACCCAAATGTAGAGTAACTTCACCGAACACATTTTCACTCTAGGCACACAAGTTTCTTTTTTCTGACTTTGTTTTTTCTTGATAACATTTGAAGAAAAGTCCATTGAGGGGGTGGAAAAGACTGAAGAGCTAGGGCCTGGGGAAAAATGTTGTGTTTCTGATTACGGTCTTGCAAAAATTAGGGCCTGAGGGTAGGGATTCACTTTTTTGTCTTTCAGCCAAAGTGATTCAACAAATACAATTGGACAATGTAAAGATAAAATCATGACACTGGTATTTTTAACATCATATTGTATTTATACAGATAAACACTGTACAAGGACAAGTATATTGATAAACTGAAGAAAGAAGTACAATATCTACTGCACATTCTATTTCTAACCACCCTCATTAAATCAGGACCCCTATCGCTCCACGTTAGCTCGCTCGCGTAGGGGCCCTGATCTTCTGTGCCGGTAGACATGGTTCTGGCGCCGTTACTGACAGTTGCTCATGAATAATTGATGAGCTATCCTTATTTGACGGTTAATTTGTTCTGAACCTAAAGTAACGATGTGAGACATAACCTGATTGGTTGATAGCTTCCCAGCGTCCTTTGCGCTTTTGCTTCAGATGCGGTTTAGTAAACCCTCTGATTGGCTGAAGCTGTTTTGGTAGTGACGTCGCCAGAACCATGTCTACCGGCGCTGAAGATCAGGGCCTCTTCGCGAGAGCCAACGTGGAGCGATAGGGGTCCTGATTTAATGAGGGTGATTCTTACATGAACTGTTCAAAGCTTTAATTTAATCTGTTAACAGTGCGATATATAGCAAAGTCTGTTATGAATTTCATCACTCCGATGTCAGGAAGTTTTATGTAACTTGCCAGCAATTGACAAAAAAAAAGGCTACAGTTGTCAGGTTTTTGCTGAGGTCTGTAAGGTAAGGTCATAAACACAGCATTTTTTTCCGAGGCCTTGTTAGTCAGTCTCTGTGTGGGGAAACATTTCCTGGCTGGCGTTCTTTTATTTTTGGGTGTCATTATGCCATGGTAACTGTTAACCCATATACTTTGGATTGGTAGACAAAAATACTAAGACAGGCTCTGCCACTGAGGCATCGCCAAAAAAATGATAATGAGTGGCTACAATATAGACAATTTGTACATTAGCTACGTCATTAAATTGTGTTATAATAGCAGACATGTTCTAGTATCTCTGATATATATGATTGAGAGAATTTTTTTCTAACGTGTCAAAATCACAGAGAGGCATAAACGAATATGTATATGTGATACCAACTTCAGTTATGATAACCAGTATGCATGTTGTATTTCATTGTGTGACTTATTGGATTCGAACCCTAGCCCCCTAGCTTTGATACAACCACACTTATTTGTGCTTGTAGATCAAAGCAATTTGCCTTTGATTATATGAATGATACTTATGACTCCAGCCAGCTTGGTGATGTTTCCCCGATAAAAGTTGACTTTGTGAGAAGATATATTTGTATGATTGCTGGGCAGATTGTTCTGTATGATTGGTAAGGCTGTTCAGCGATGCACTTTTCCGAAAAAAGGCATTGTTGTAAATGAAAGTGTGGAAAAAAGCAGGGTAAAGCTATAACTCATTCACAGATTCTGGTTGGTTGATACTTGATAGTACATATTATCAACTCAACATTCCAACGATGAGTGATAGTGGAACATGCAACTGCCTGTGTATGTGATGTCCCCACATTTGGCCAGAGCACTTTCTTTTTTTGTGAAAGCTATATTTGTTTAAAGACACAGTTATGAGGTGCATATGAAACAGTTGAAAGGCTGATAAAACAGGCCCCACTCCTGAGCCATTGCCAAAAATCTCATAGGCCTAAAGATTTGGAAGTGTCAGTAACCAAAATATTCACATTTTCAGCTGTCGTCCTGGGATAGAACTCATAGAAAATGCTACTAAAAATCTGACTACTCAGGAAAAGTCAATAGTAGAAAGGAATTTGTACATTTCTTGTTCTCAAATCTCATTCTGCTTTTCCTTTTCTTCACTTTCTTTGAAATAATAAAAAGAGGAAAGGTGTTTGCAATATGATGACGTTCACACCACAATAGTTTATTAACATGTTAGGGATCTAAATGAAAACACTTTTTGAAATTAAGACTATCAGAAAGTACCGGTAATCAAAATTGGCATGGAGATATGTTATATTGTGAGATTATTGTGACCATATTCTACAATTATGTATCTCAATGATTATTGTTGAATTATATACAACTATAAAGTAGGTGCCTTTTTTACACTACAGAAATGTTGTTACCTGTCAATAGAGAAGACATCAGTACGCTTACTGGGGTTTTGTACTTAACAAAATGTATGACAAATTATATGTTCTGAGTTATTTCAAATGCTTGCTGATATACAAGTAATTTTTGCTAAGATTTCTTCATTTAAGGACTAGATATATTCAACATGTCATCTGTGAACCGCCTGTATAGAGTTCTCAATACAGACCTTTAGATTTTCTGGACTTTCACAACAATTAACTGATTGTTATTAAATTGATAAATGTAAATGTAGCAGATCAATTTCTAAATAGATTGATTGAAGACATTGTTAAACTTTGTTACGAATTCTTTGCATCAAATGAATTTATGACATAGTGTATATTTTCTCATCCTCACACACAAACACATTTCATGTTGTTATTCACTTTTACTTCCTACACTTCACTAGATTTGTTTAATGGATTGAAGGTTCTGAAGAAAAATGGGCCCAAGACTATATGGAGATCTGTAACTGTTTAATAATGGGCCTGTTTACAGGATATTTTTTCTGACGTTTTGTTTGTTTTCTTCAGATATAAGTAGGACTGTGCCAGTACAGTGGTATTTACCATGTAGGTTGGTTTATATCCCTTACTAGACTAATCTGTGTATTGGTTGGTCGAAGGTAATGTATTTGTAAATCCGTGTGTACAATTTTGTCAATAAAGACTGATATAAAAATACTGGGGATTTATTTGTCGTTTATGTTCTTAGGAGTTTAGACATATGTTATGTGGAAGACAACTTAGAATGTGAAATAAAATTGAAACCATAATTCATAATGATTAAAAGCTACGTTAAAAGATGGTGCATAGGGTGGCATTCATCTCCATTTCAATAGCCCTTGGGCCACACAACTTTGTGAAACCTGTACAGCAGGGGGCTAGTCAATAAAGCTCAAAGTTTGTACACTGGAGAGAATAAATTTGCCTGGCCAGTTCAGCCGCCATAGCCATAGGGTTACATTTACAGCTGAAGACTTGACTCCTGCCCAATTACTTCCCTAGTTTTGCCCCATTCTTCTACTATCCATAACCTCTTAGGAAGGCCTGGTGAGTCTAGTGTATAACGGATGCTAGTGAGTTTGCAGAAGTAACTTACGTTACCATCGAACCCCGAGCTTTTGAAAAAGCTTCATCTCAAGCATTGTTCATGTGTCCTAAATCTACCGTTACCCTTTCCAAACAAGACAACAAAATTCCGTTTAATGGTCTTTATTCGGAAAAGTCAGTTAAGAATCTCTTGCCCCTCACGAGCGAGTTTCAACTCATAATGGACTCCCTTTGCATACTTGGTATTACCAAGGACGTTATATTCACCCCCTCATGTTATTGCTAGCAAAACCTGAGCTTCATAACAACATATTCATATAACAAGCTCACAATAACTTGAATAAGGCTTGGAATATATATAATATATATCAAGCCTATGTCTAAGGCAGTGAGCAAACTTAAGATTACAAAAACTTTGAGCAGCATATATACTTGTAACTGAACTGTACTCGTAATCATTTATTTGCTTAAGCATCTACATTATAATATCTAGTAACCAAAATATGCTATATAAACTCTGGGTGAGTCCTTCATGTGTTCCATGTCTAAGTCAGGCATCTGTACAAAGACACGAGGATCACATCACCCGAGGTGCAGTGAAGGTACTTGGAGCCAGCCAAGTTTTCACCCAACCCAGCACCTATAAACATCTTAAGTCGACATCCATCCTGAGCTTCTTCACACAAACTTAAACGGTGAGTTGTATGAACATGAAGAGCAATGCAACTGCTGCGAACAAATCTAACATCCAATCTGGCGCAGAATGTACCATTACAACTTGTTCGCTTGTCAGTTCCTTTTGCTCGAAGTGCCAGCTTCATACATAATGTAAAGTGTTCAACAACCCACTTGATAACATAAAAGGTAACAAAACAAATTTAAACAAAGGTATGTAAAAAAAAAATTCACAGACAGTCTGTATATCATAACTGGAAGCTTAACTGCCCTCAGAGCTTAGCCTTCCATTGAGAACTGCCAACATGTGAAATTGCTAGTATTTGTCACTTGGCAGTTTGGGCAACATATTGCCTTGTAACAAGTTTTACCTGAACAATTTTCACTGACAACTCCTTCAAGTTATCACACAAGTATTTAACACTATTTTGGCAGTTTGCACACTTAGCTGCTTTGTCTATTTGTCCTTTCTTGGACCTGAGCACCAGCAAATACTGCAAGCTTCAAATTATTGATGCTCAGTTACAGCTAGTCATCAAAGAGGTTTGCCCTTTCAAAGGGGTACATCTCGACCTGACAGTGTTTTGTCTAATCATTGCCTTCTTCCAGCTGCCATTCAGAACTTCCTCCTTATCTAACATCAGCATGTCCTGACCAATCCAAATTGGCCCCATTGCGCCCAATCACAGTCTTTCTTTCGCATTGTCCAATCACAGTCTTTCAGATTGTCCAAGCAGCGTCAGTCCCCAAGTGTTACCGAGGGTACTCGATGACTTCGCTTCTCTTGTCGCCGAGACGATACAACTTCTTCTTGACCAGTCTGTACCCCGAGCTGAGCGTGACTGTTTTCTGTCCTGAGCACCCCGAGAACGGCAGGAGCGCCCGTAGCGTGTTCAGCCACGCAGCTCGGTCTCTCCTCAGGGTCAGCGTGAGCTCGAACGTGTTCACCGTGTCCGGGTCATAGTTCACCCTCCCGACCTGTTTGCACACATCGGAGTCTTCGTACACGGTGTGGATGAGGCACCCCCGCAGCCCACAAGGCTCGTTGTCTGACATGCGCATCACGTCCCTGGCGATCTTCTGCGTGAGGTTGTCGGGGACGACCAGGTTGCACTGCAGGTATCTTTGCCGCGCCCTCCGCAGGGCGTCTTGCAGCTTGTTGGAAAGCCGCTCACAGGCAAAGTGATCCATCGTGTCGTCTAGGTGCAGGAGGGACAAGTCTGGAAAATATGGTGGGAGAATACAACATTAATATTCAGTTATGAATTCATCTATTGGTTCAGCATGGAACATGTAGTTGCATACCAGGGTTGCCCAACATTCGCCCAACATTTTGTTGGTCAAAACCAGTTGGTTGGCTTTTGCAACAAAGTGAATTCATTCATTCAAAGCAATAGAAAGACATAGGAATGCATCTATCATGACTTGTGCTCCTTCCCAAGTATTTGTTAGGTGTGTTGAGTTTTTGCTTTGGTTGCTTACAAGCACTCGATCTCCAAGCAGAGGCTCTGGCTTGTTTTTGATGTCACCAAAATAGAATCCTCCACAGAAATATGTCAAAAACCTAACCTCAGAGTCTAACCTCTGCTTGGAGAATAGATTTCCAGTTTTAAATGCCCATTGTTGTTAATCTCCAAGCAGATCTACACCGGTGCAAAAATTGCATAAGCTAGCCAGGGAAGGACCTTCTCTGGCTAACTTATAGTTATACGATTTTTACACTGGTGTAGATCTGCTTGGAGATTACATTGTTGTATGGGGCCAGCTGGGTTGTATTGTCACATGATCCCCAGAGAGGCTCCCAGTGGGGGAATGTGGCACCCTGGTAACAAGATCTGCTGAGCTAGCAGTGAGTGCCCCACAGTGCAAACTGGGAGATACCAACATTACTTCATTTTGTGGGAGTGGATAAATTTTGTAACTATTTCATGCTTCTAACTACTATAACAGGGCATTAGGGTTCATAAATTATTGCTTAGCATTCACTATTTGTAACGTATGTAAATATCTAGTCTATGATACAAGTTTATAACGATGCACCGTTCTGATAGCTTTCTACCACCACCCCTCTAAAAGTGGTATGATCTAATAAGGCAGAAAAAATAGGACAAGCCCCCAGCAACAGCAGCATCTGTATGACAATGGTAGCCTCCAACCAGGCCCAATGGATTGCAAAGACCATATCCAACTGGAAGAAGGAGCTTGTATAGCAATCTTGGGTTGCAAAACATACTTCTTCTGCCAGTTTGATACGGTCTTCCCAACCTATAGATCTGCTTGGAGATTATGACAATGGTGTTGTATAAACCATCCATCTTCTTCAAGTTCTTGGGTAGTTACTACATGCAGAGTTAATAGTGATATATGTACTGTGCAGTAATTTTAACACCTCTACCTTTTGTGGTGGATACTCTATCATGTGCGGTTAGCTATGTTGCAAAACTGTATTGTACTTAGGGTAGTTCAAGAAGGTTATAGTAAATAAGGGAGTAACCTTATTGGGCAGTTGAATATCTAAGTACAGTGATATGCTTCGCATTGGCCTGCATTTTTACTCCACTAATAAATAGATTATAAATATGGATAAAAGAGAATTTGATGTCCCTTTACAAATTTTAAGCCAACACACCGAACGAAGAGGCCTATTGCAACTACGAAACAATAAAACAAATAATTGAAATACAAATGTTTCTCAAAATTTGCAAGCCCTGTAATTTTTTATTTCAACTTTATCATTACCAGCAAATTGAGAGCCTAAGGCCACACAAATTTAATTTCTTGGTTAACGGAATTTAAAAAAAAATGCTAGATTAGAAAATCAACTTGAAAACAGAATCTCAGAGGAAAGTTTGTACTTTGGTGCACACAATTTCAGGGAGTGAACAGGGTCAGGGGCAAGTTTTCACCCCAGCCTTCTGTTTTAATGTCCTTGTGCTAAAATTTTATTTAAAAAATCTGTTAACCAAGAAATTAAATTGGTGTGGCCTGAAGAATACAAACATATCATATCTCATCTAGGCCATCGAATTCGGTTACCTAGGGTCATTGACTCATTGGACTCTTTTCCAGTCATTGACCTGATTGAATCCTGGGCCAATAAAAGGGCTCAGCCGCATGAGTGCAACTCAAACACATCTCTCCCATACAAACAACACACGCTAGGTTCACATCAGAGTAATCAACATACAAAACCCTGCAGAATCAGCTTTTGCTAATGTTTGTTTTTGCTTTAGCACTGAAGCCTTTGCTGACCATCTGTATACCATGTAAAGCAGCCCTGATTGGCGGACAATGCAGGCTAAACTAACGCACCACACCTGTCTCACATAGATGTCCTCAGGTAAAAGGTGTTTACCTAGCCAGGTAAGTACTAATATTGGATCGTCTTAGTGGCGATCTTAGCTAGTAAAATGTTTAGTTTTCCACCAAAGACTGGACATTCTGAGGCAACGACAAAGGAAAAACTGTTCTTGTAGGTGGAAGCATAGATGTTACTAGCCAGGATACCGAGCCCTCGATTTAATAGCGGGCCTGGGTTCCAATCAAATGGGTATTGAGTAACTCAATGAAATACAACATGTACACTGGTTAGTACTAATATTTGATCATCTTAGTTGGAATCTTAGCTAGTAAATTGTTTGGTTTGCCAAAGACTGGAAATTGTGGGGGAAGAGAAAGGAACACATCGGCAGAAAATACTTGTAGGTGAAAGAGTGTCGTTTGCAGGCTTTTACATTTGCACGGTTTATTTCTAAACACGATTAGACATGTGTGCATATCTTATCTAGCTCCAGACAATAGCGTTTACAGTAACGTTATCTTGTTATAAGGTCAACATAAAGAACAATTTCTCCAGTCGTATCCATTGTTCGTCTACACCTGCACATGTGCTGAATCAGCAATCCTAAACAGCCTAAAATTGCTGCGCCCTCTAGGCTAGGAGATAATGATACATAGTCACAATGACTTAAACAATGAAATGCACTGCTTGTAAGGACGAAACCATGAGCTGAACTAGAAACTAATACAAAGACTGGCTTTTTATATCTTACACAATCAAATATTCCCTCACACAATCATCTTGTAACTTCACATCCACTGATAATATTATGAGGACTCGTTCACTACTATGCATAGTGCCTGTGTTCCAAAAAAACTTCATAATCTGCGGTTTAACAGCCTGGTTTACACCTGCATGTGTCTAACCCTTATATGCCAGACTGGTGGTGGGCCACATCCTCACCTGTTCCAGGTAACATTACCTGGCAGGAAGGACAAAGGTCACTTGTTCCACCTGTCTTCACGTGAAGAGCTCCACCCGACCAATTAACAAATTATGGGCAGTCTGGAACCTTCTCTCAAACTCACAACCTTCATTATCTTCCAATACTAGATGTACATTTTTAATTTTAGCAAATACATCTCATAATATCATAATATAGAGCGACAGAAACATTTTGTTTAGATACCACATGACAATGAATTATATGTGAAACATGTGATCGCAAATGAGTCATACGCTCCTGTAAAGGTGTGGGGTTAGAGCTAGGTGTGGGGTTAGAGGTACCGGTTGGAAATCGGAAGGATGCCACTACCCACTTCACCGCACAGCCCTACCCTAAGAGTCACCTAGCCTGAGGTTATACTAGTAGTACTATGCTTATACTGAATATAGATTATAGTAGCAGGAAACAATAGAAACTTCAAGGCCTGGCTTACAAACCACAAAGAAAACCCAAACCTTTCCAAAAAGGGCATAACCCCTTTGAGGAAGGGGTAACTAAGGCATAGTATGAAAAATTCACTTTTCATCCTATTACAGCATGCAGTTTTTGCTTGGTCAGTTCAAAAATATATAAATGCCCGGTCAAGGCGACCTCGGTTATTTTGAAGAGTTGCTGGACTTTACCTGGTACAAAGTACAAACTTACCTGTATGTACAGGTACAAACTTTACCTGTGCGTACAGGTATGTACTAGCAGGATATCCTGACATTCTTCTGAAATTTGACCCTTTCAACTAAATTCACCTGCATGGCCATATATAGCTATGGGGGAAATCCTCTACTTCTGTGGGAAATACGGACTTGCAGGGCTTTTTCCTGCTTTCTGAAAAATCTTTTATGCATTTTTCATAGCCTAGAGCTAACCTTGCTTTGCACTGATACAATTTGATGGCCTCATGTGTTTGTGTGAATAAGGAAAATGGCCCTACAGGTAGGAAAGGGCTACTCCAATAATAAAGTTACCAGAGTTGTAGGAAACAGAGTAGTCAGTACTGTTCTTGTTTAACAATTCACACATTTTACCCATGCCCTAGCAACAGCACATGACCCTAATTTTCTCTATCAGTCTATGGACCCAGCCAGGCCCAAGGGAACAAATACCAGATTGCATCATACAAGGAATCACAAGCCTGGAACTCATCAAAATCTAGGAAAACTGACCAGAAATTGTTCTGATTAATTTCTGGTCAGTTTTCCTAGATGTTCTGTAAAATTAGTCTTTCGCTGAATCCTAACTAGCCCCCAGAAAGAAACATCAGTGTCACTGCCATTACAATTTAGAGTGTGAGCATTTCGCACTAAAGGCATGGATTATGCAGTGGAAAGGAATTAGATACAATACCGTAAATGTCATAAAATAACACAATTTATCATCACTGTTGACAGAGCCCGGGTGCCAACACCAGGGATTCTGATTTAAATCTCTCCAACAATGGACATGTCCACCCAGGGGTGCTCAAAACCTCATTCTCCCCGTGAAGTAAAATTACACCACTTTTGTTTCAAGGGTTTTCCTAGAAAATCTCCCATTTCGGAGCAAAACTCATGGGTTAACGTAGAAGTCTATCATACTCTAAGCAAAACTACAAGTTTGGATAACAGAAAAGTTTAGGTGCAAGCTGTAACATGTTCTTTTTCTTGTCCAAGAAACTTGAGACGAACAAAGATCTTGCGCAATACCTTCTTGCCGATTTAAGAAATGGTCAAGAAAAAGGCGTACCAACCTTCTGTGGTGTCAGTGCTCTTATATCTGACTTGAGGGTAGTTTTCTCTCCTGTCTGCATCTTTCGTGTAGTCTCTTTCGAAGACAGAAGCAAGCGGTGGGCTGGTTTCGTGGGTCGGGGCGACGAAAATGTCTCCCAACTTGGTAAGCAGCTTCTGCAGCGCGGCGAAGAACCCGTCTCCACCGTCGGTGGCGACTTCTTCTCGGACCGGGAACTCGTCCCGAGACGGTACGTTCGGGACCATGGAGACGTCACACTTGCACATGAGGACCGTAGGAGGGAGGGTGATGTTGCAAGAAAAGGGTTTTGTGGCGGAGAGCAGATTTTGTTCCTCTCTTGCCGACCGCAGACGCGACAGTGGTGATCGTCACGTCGGACACGTCGGGCTTATCAGCTGGTACGGTGGGCGGGGCTTAGCTAAGCTTGCCTTATATGGACTGATCCGCTTGGCATAATTACACTGCTGGTTTTGCAATTTTGTCGATTTAATCGCAGATTTAACGATGCAGATACAACATATAGTTAAAACAGAGCAATTTAGTGAAGCTTTATCTTGTTTGTGGTGAGAAATTAGCTTTTTTGTTTCATTTGTGAAAACAATATTGCGGGAATCGGAGCAGACGAACTCTCTACTCGTTTTCTTCTGTCTGGCCTTCTTGGAAATTTCCAACATGCTGGCCAATCAGATCGCTCCATTTGGAGGTGTGTGCCGGTATGTAAATTTATGTAAATATCCCGACGTCTCGTCTGGACGCAAAAAGTCTAGTTTCTACAGCCGCGGTCAGGGTTTAACATATTAAAGCAATATCTGGCCGATTCTGACCCATTTTCTTTTTGCTACCGTATCTCAATGTTCCCGTTTTCTGTGACATTGCCTTATAGTATAGTAGCTATGAAAATATAGGACGCAATCGGCCCAAAACCGGCATTATTTACACACGAGCCATGGTGCCTGGTTGAGAGGCTTGTAAAACCCGCTACGTGGCAAACCGCACGAAGCTCCGAGTGCATTCGCGGACAAAACCTTGAGTTGTCATTCGGAGTTGCAGAGTAAGAACTTTTCAAAGTCAGAAACAAGTCTCCCTGCAAATGTCACTTTTGATTTCTATTGAAGCTCTTTTCCCCCCGCTTGTCAAGTGACTTTAGTTACTTCATCTGATTAACGTTATAATTTCACGGTTAGGCTGCACCAAGTAATTTTTATGGATGACGTCCTTTGGAGACCCTAAATCTAATGCGTGCGTCTGAGTGCCACTGAATATTTAGCTTTCCTGGGGCTCGGTTTAAGCCTGGGTGCCATCATGCGTCCGTAGTACCGTTATAACTATCATAGTAAAACCGCTGGCTTAATCATAATTATGATGGCGCCCAGCCTGGATGCCAGACCCCCTAAAATATATAGTATACCACACGATATATCATAGACATTGGGGGTCTGGCATCCAGGCTAGCTAGCTAGTGTCAGATGTCTTATGAAGAGCACAGTCATAATACAATATATGTATACCCTTTAACCGTAGGTATACATGTACTACTACAGTACATGTACTAGTACTGCATGCGAGATCCAGCTAGAAACAGGTGCTATTATCGAGGTCGCTCACATGACCGCTCATATGACCAAAAGGTCACTTGTCCTGGGTCAATATTTTATGTCATGTGCTTACGTGGACAAAACTTCACGGGGTAACGTTACGACTATTCAATAAAGCAATACGGGCGACAGGGCACCATAGTGATAAATCAGAAAGGACACATCTAACGTTACAGAACCATTGACAGGACATATGCAAAGACATGCACTTGTGCACACTTTGGTCTGAGTCTCTAATTTGCAAGGGTGTCCATTTTTTTTACAAGTCACATACCAATTTCGCAAGGAAGTTTTATAGGCAGTTTGAATTACGGTACAGATTAACTAAGTAAGTGGACATTTCCCTCAGCCAAGGAGGTTTAAACCTCCTTGCCTCAGCCAAAGAGAGACCATTATTTACCCTGAATATCGGACTGCGCAACTAGGTGATACAGAAAAGCGTGGTGTTATGAGAAGAATAGTGCATACGTCACAAAGTTCAATTTGAAAGGCTTAAACTTTGATAGAGAGACTTGGGCAGTAACGTTATAGATATACATGTAGATAGTAGAATACTAGTAACCTCCCAGAGCAAGGGGGTTCATCAATTCCATTGCTTTTTGCATATTTTGTCACCTTGTGAGGGACACTTTTGAATGTCTTGTGACCGCTACTCCGGCTTTGTTCTATTTCAGGCGGTTCACACTTTGACAACCTGTGAATCTTCCATTGTCCTGTGACATTCTGTGCCCTTGCCGCCCCAGACCTACTGATCGTCAAAGCTTGCCGACAAACAAAAGACCTGTATCTTTTTTCGTCGACATAAGTAGATGTGTGTATCATTAAAAAAAGTGTTACCGCCTATAGTAAGATGGAAATTAGCTCAAAGTGAGAACCTTCTTGCTGTGATATATGCCGACTGCCTTTGTCTTTATGACATGCTTTTTTGTAGCCAGTACGCCCTGAGTCGTAAATACATTGTACATGTGTGTTCACGGCACTGTTTAATGTGGCTTAGAACATGACCCTCTTTCCTCAGCCAATCAGGAGCGTGTATTTCTTGTGGGAGGGCGGGGCTGTACCAAATCCACATAAACTCGCCCCGCCCATCCTTTAACTATTACAAGGGAGATAGCGAGGAGACTGAGTTATCATCAGAAGCTATTTTCCACGCGTCGGCCAATGGTATTCTAACGGGCACAGGTTGCCAAGTATGGGTCTGTTTCGGTTTCTGGGAGCCTGATTTTCTAGCTCCTAGCCTTACTCTCCAAGCAGAGGAGTGGGTCCGGCAGGTTTTTGGCGTGTTTTTAGGCGTTTTTGTCGGGCTATCTACTTTGTCATGGTTTCGTTGTCTCTACAACCCACGCAACCAGAGCAATAAAAACTCCCTTTGCCAGTTGGATACGATCTTTGCAACCGTTAGATCTGCCTGGGGATTTATACCACACAGCACACAGGCCCACACCCAGCAAATGTGTGGCTTTATGTTTTTTATCCTATACCTTATTTATTTTTGCTAATCTTGTCGGTCTTTTAGCCTACCTGGAATAAAGGACATTACTAGCTGTATATGCCATATTATATAATGTGTACGCTCCAACTTGTCAAGAGTATGAAGCATGTATGATGTATGTGCCTCGAGTGCGTTACAACAACCTCATTACTCACATGGGTACCTACTGGCTGAAATAATACAACCTGGTGAATAATATACAGTATATGTATACGTAATAAGTATGCAATGTACCCGCGTGACCCCAGCCTTCTTTGATGTTTGGCTGCAATTCTTAGAGCTGTCGTAAGAGGCGCGCAAGCCAGTACAAATCTCAACTAGGACGTGGGACAATACACTTCGCGACTCACGGCTTTTAGCCAGCACATCGGAGCAACCCTAGATTTATCGACAATCGTGTTGGGGTCTCAAATGTGAAAAGATCTAATACCTAGCTGAGACTACCTATACTAGCCTTGCCATACTAGTAATCTACAGTCCAAGTGCACTACAGTTACACGTAATCTCCAGGCAGATGTTCTGCAACGGTTATTCTCGCTTTTCTTTTGCATTTTCATTTTTTACGTCCTTTAATGGTCCTCATTTTGTCCTGGGGGAGTGGGTAAAAACAGAAAGACAAGCTTAAGACAAGTTGGAGAATGATATGATTTTTCCTCCAACCATCTGCTTGATGGTTGGAATGACGTCACTGCCGATGACGTGTCAGTCGTCATCTTCGACCTTACGTTCAAGTGAATAGGTCACAAACTGTTGCGAATGATATTTGTATATATATCGGCCCCCTTTTTTGTCTTCACGTCATTTCAATCACATGTAACGATAAAAGTCATGAATGAAATTGTTCCTTTTGGAGCTATGATTATGTTAACGTTGTTGTTGTGACTTTATCCAAGTCCTTGCTTTATGAAGTTTTAATATCCAAACTCAAGTGTGGGGTTGTCATTTATTTTATTCAACATTGAAAAAAAATCACAGTCGGCCCGACGATCACGCAACACAGAATAGAATTCACCTTTCATGAAGCTACCTACACCTCCAATATGACATCCATACCTGCAGAAATATAACTTTCTGCATAAATTAATAAAAAATTAGTATAACACACATTCCGTTGTATTCACCTTTCGTAAACCTACCTACAAAGACATAAAATGTGCGTACATATATATAGACATACCATACATAGACATATATAAGAAACAAGACAAGTTATAGAATGTTACAATCTTCCCTTCCAACATCTGCTTGAAGATTGGAATGACGTCACAACCGATGACGTCAGCTTCGACCATACGTTCAAATGAAAAGGACACAAGTCATGGTGGAAGATATATTTAGATATATACGTCATTTAGCTTGTCTCAACCTAGCAATATTCCGTATGCTATGGGTGATATTGGAGGTGTAGGCTACCATGCCGAAGAAAGTAACATTCATTGTGTTGAAGTTTGTCTCTAGGATTGTCTTTTTTTACCAAGGAGGTTGTAGGCAGCCCATAACCTCCTTGCTTTCACTGACACATCCTGGTTACATGTCAGCAGTTGGAGTGTATGCTGACGCGTGCTGGCATTGTGGCATCGTGTGGCACAATCGGTAGGGTGTTTCGGCCTACGACCGAGAGGTCGAAACCACCGAAACGCCCCGATGTTGTGCCCTTGGGAAAGGCACTTTACACGACTTTCCTCACTTCACTCAGGTGTAAGTGAGGAAAGTCGTAAGTGAGTACCTAGCTTCGGATAGGACGTTAAATGGAGGTCCCGTGTTTGAGGAGAGCCACACATCGAGCACGTCAAAGAACCGACTGCACTGCCCTTAATATCGAAAAGAGTAGGAGTCCTTCCCGGTGTGAGTGGTTCAAAACCGACAATCCTATGACCGTACATGGGTTCGCCCTTACTAATAGACTCCGGCTAGTTGGGCAACCCAGGCATGTACATGCATATGCTGAACTAATAGATAAACTAAATAAACATTTGGAGTGAAGTGAGACAATACTAGACATACACGCAGTTAACAAGTATATGTTGACAGTTTATTTCCGCATAGCGGGAACATTTGGGAATTTCCTTAGAGTCCATTCCAAGTCACCACAAGGGTTGTTATTGTCATTATTTAGAACTATTTTTAAGTTAGTGCTATTATTTGTGTAAGAGATTTGATACTTTTGAAATATTTTGAATGTGATTTCAACTTTATAAATATTTCTTACGTTTTCTAAAACTTAAGAAATATTCATGATATAGAATATGATATTTACAATGGTTTCTAAATAATGGTAACAGCATTCTACCATTATTTACAATTATTTACAATTTCTTACCATTTTCTACCATTATTTGTAACATCTCTATAAATAGGTCAGAGGGCTGGGAAGAAAGTAATTCACACATCCTTGCTAAGTTTAGGGAAGAATGCTTTCCACAAAGGACCGTGCGGTGTCCTGCAGTGAAGTCTAAAGATGTACAAAGGCAGACAGAAGGGCCGGATTAGCACCTCCTTTTATGAGGGCAATCACCATTCTACCATTGTTAACCATTTTCTACCATTTTTTGTAAATATTTCTAAAAGTTAAATAATCACATAGATGTTTGGAAATAATTACAAATAAAGAGGTTTTTGTGCAGTTAATTTCAAAATATTTCTAAATTATGTAATCAAATTCAAATAAATTCATATTCTTGTATTTGATCTTTTAGAAAAATTTAGAACTATTGTCAGTCAGATATTCTTTTATTAGAAATTTTTCAAAATGATTACAAATATTATTATAAAACCCTCGCGGTGACTCGGAATGGACTCTATCACTTCAACAAACAAAGGGATCACATATCTTACCCCTCGCAACTCAGGGTGGGGTTGCAGACTTTAAAACAGCCTTTGTTCTCAATACGTTTGTACATACAAACAGATACGCAAACTGCATTTTGTACCTGGGATCCTTTGGGCCAAACCTCAATGTGTTGACGCACAGTTAGATACATCGTGACTTTAGAACAAAGTGAAACACGTCACTGGCGTCAGAATACAATGTGTTCTACTGACGTCTGCATACAATGTGTTCTACACCTTAGTTACAGTAGTAACTAAGGGCATTGTGTCATGCAACAAAAACATTGCATCCGGGACATAGCAACCTAGAACACTCACATCATTAATTTCAAATGATCGCTAACAATCTTGCATACTTCGATGCCATGGTAATATGATAAATATTTACAAGTACATGTACTTGTATATTGTAAGGCCTTGTTGTCAGTTAAATTGAACCTGGTAAACACATTTCTTCTGGCATACAGCCTTCTCTGATTTGTATGTCTCTAGTGGTAACTTATTGCGTCCTTTTTATCCATTTGTTGCCTGTAGTATAGACAGTGAAGGATATAAATGTCTAAAAATAACGCAATAAACTATAAATAGAGACAATGAACTAAAAATAGAAGCCATAAACTAAAAATAGAGGCAATAAACGAAGAATAGAGGCAATAAACTAAAATAGTGGCATACGAATAAGATAAGGCTGACTTGCCTATTAGTAAACACTTTTACCGGGTTCAATTCAACTGGTCATTAAGGACATTGTCCTCCAAGAGAAATTCGTGACTTTTGCTAGAACCAGCTAGCATTGAATAAACCCTATGACTTACTAGTACAAATTTCGAACAGATATATGTACAGAGTTACTCAAGTAAGACTTCTAGTCGGTATGTAACAATATATACAGAAATACATTCGCATCTTTCCTCAAATAATATCTAATATAGCCTGACGAATCGCGCTCCTAGTGGCCAGCCGGTCCTGTAACCGCCATCCCCCTTGGGCTGGGGGTCAGTAACCTCCGGCCGAGAGCTTGTGTAAATAAATACAGGCTAATATCTAATAATGTCTGAAAAAATATGATAAAACTGAGACACTCATGAGCGACACCAGCTTCTAAGTGCCTTTTCCAAGGACACAACGTCACAGATTATGGAATACATCACTTCCAACTCTACGAATCGGTCGTGCAGACCCACATGTCCAGCCCTTTTCCAAAGAAGTTTTCAAATGCCTTCTTCTTGTTACAGCCAAACCCGCACTGGTTGCACTCGTCACCGAAACTGGTCAGAGAATTCCCGTTGTCCGTCCGAGAAATGGCCGCTACCAGACCCTCACAGCCGCCACACTAATGTTGGAGAAAAATTAAAAGAAACGTTATTACACGATTCGAAAAGACAACATTTAGAAAATTGCAAAAGAAAAGTTGTCCAATTATTGAATAATAGCCTGGGTGCTATCCGATTACTACCGGGGAATCTACACTCCCTACCCTGAAAACAAAAGCATTACTTCAATTGCCCTAGATCTACATTTATAAGTAACGATAGTCATTTTGTGTGAAAATCTGTTGTAGAATTTGACACTGCTGTTACATACTGTACATTGAGACTTTATCTTGTCCCTTCTGTACTGTTGAAAAACAGCACCTTATATTTCTATATCGCTTACTATATTCTAATATTTATAATCGAGAATTGTACTTGTACATCTGCCGTGTTATGTTAGTTTTAGTATGTATACACATTTTACATACATTCTGTTGCCCTTCTGATAGAACTACATGTAACGTTACTTAATTATTGTTTCTCAGTGAGCGTAGAAACATGAAAAGCAACGTCATAGATATAGAGTATTTTTAAAAAAAAAAACATAATGATAGATTCTGTAATCCGTCTTACCGTGGGTACGGCGTTTCTTCTCTGGCGGCGGATGACCGTGTCTTGTAGAGGTAGGGCCTGGCACCGCATGAGCAAGAACTCCACAGCAAGCATAGCGGCGACCGCGACAGCAACAGTCTTCATCATGTCTGGTTAACGTTGTATCTGGAACGATTCGAAATGAAATATTAGTCTTCCTGCTGTGTTGACATATTTCGGAATTTTTCATTACTCTACGTCACAAATAAGTATAATATACGTATGCAGTACCATCCCTAATCTCCAAGCAGATCTACACGGTGCCAAAATCGTATATGCTAGCCAGAGAAGCTCCAGTCAGCCAGAGAAGCTCCAGTCAGGCACCGTAGGCTTCTCAGTGGCTGACTGGAGCTTCTCTGGCTAGCATATACGATTTTGGCACCGTGTAGATCTGCTTGGAGATTATCTTCGCGTGGCTATGAGCCGGGAACCGACGTCGGCTGTCGACGTGGGTCTGCGACAACATTTTCCGTCACAAGACTGTTGAATACTGTACGACGCATCCCCAACTGTCCCAAGAACACACTCACTTTGTAGTCTGAACTATATAGTACGACCAAGGTCAAGGACGACTAATATGACTGCGGCCGTTTAACCAACTGTTGAACATTTTGAGAACAGAATAGCGTCGGGGCACTTTCGTCGATTTCACGTCCGACTAACCGCTGTCTGGAAAAGTGTATTACAAAATGCCCGAACTTCGAATTCTCAGAACACGGCGTCTGGGCGTGAGGAAGATACTATATCGTGATATCTGAAACATTCCAGCAGTGTTCAATACATTGGAAAGTATCGGCTGTACCTTCTAAAATGTGAAGATCGGCTCTGCCCTGAAGACTCTTCTGAAGTGTTGGCTGTTCTCGAGCTGATCCAAGTCGCTACTGTAGGGTGGAGGAGTCTCGCGGTCATTTATACCCTACCTGCCCACCATATATAGTCATTATTTTTAGCTTTATATCTCTCCAATCAGCCGTACCCAAAGGTGTGTAATGGGTGGAAGGAAGGGGTTATTTCCCCGAAAGGTGAAGGGGAGACACACGCTCACGTGGTTTTATTTTACTTCCTTAAAATACACGCGCGGTTGTCAGGTCAGGCCACGCCTACTTTCTCTGCTGTTCATTGTCTTTTTTTTATTGTAGACGATCGTAAAGGTGTATGGAGCATATTTCGCGGGAAAGAAAATAGTATGAGCGTCAGGGAAAAGGTTTCTCCCCTTTTATTGTATGGGGTAGTTCTTGTCGTGTATGGCTTTACAGATCAACGAGCATTAGCTATCTGTGTGGGATGTACCCACGCCCTTTCATGATCTTTCATATCCCCAAGCTATCCTATCCGTGGGAACTTTGGCTCTGAAAGAAAGAGAGAGAGAGAGAAAGAGATATGATATAGAAAGAGACAGCCAGAGGGGGATAGGGAGAGAGAGGGGCAGAGAGAGACAGAGAGAGAGAGAGAGAGAACTTCGGTGCCATGGCATCGACCGTAAATTTCTTTACACCCCTTAGGGGCAAAGCAAACAATTAGAGTGTACAGTTGTGGATACCTCAAGTTGTGTTTACGTGACGTCATACTGCGGGAAGAACCCCCCATACCGCTGCAGCCATTAGGTTTGGTCTATTTTTAGATAAAGGTTACCACTTCCGGCCAAATGAGCACTACGTTACGAAGCAGAAACAGTGTCAAAAAGATCGTATACGTTTTTTGAAATGGAATAGGTATGTAATTTAGAATGGAATATGTGTTTTTCAAATCGAATAGGTATGTAATTTAGAATGGAATATGTGTTTTTCAAATCGAATATACAAGTGGTGCTATTCTTTTTGAAAGTTGGTATTGTTTTAAAATCTGGTACTATACGATTCCAAAATACCATACGATTTCTGTTTGCTATATCATTTCTGTTTGCTATATCATTTCTATTTGTACTCCGGAAATGACGCGTTCCGCTCCGGAAGTAGGGTAGGGCATACATCGGACAAGTTCGTGGTCTCCCACGATGTTGCCGGCCATTTGCTTCGGGTAAGTTGTGTTCGTCTTTGGCGAAATACGCCGATATTAACGCACGCCACGTGTTGTCAGTGTCGCTGTGGACACTTGGACTTAATATCGGTCAGTTACGGTTGGTAGTGACCGTCATTTTGTCGACTATCGCCAACATTGACTCGGGAACTTTTACGTCTGACAGTGTGGGGGAGGGGGGCGTGTTTTCGTGTACCAATATATAACGGTAGATTTCCACCGGTGAATCCTTACGAAAAGAGGAGATTAAATATGGAAATTATGGGTAGAAAGTCAACACAAGTTCTGCTGCTTCTCGGACAATTTTATGACAAGATTAACCTTGATTACCCTCGACTTTGGGGTTGGTGAGCTTGCCGCAAACCGGGCGTTTTGTGTATTTACGACAGAAGGGTAAAAGGGCTAGTCCAGAATGGATGTGTCAAATTAGGGCGTCAAATTAAGGCCGCACAACACAGTACGCAGACTTTTTGTGGATAAAATAATGTTAAAATCCTAAGTTCCTTAGTCTAGTTGCCATACATTGTACCTGTTATGATTGTCAAGCAATAAAATGTTATGTTCTATGTATAATAATTAGTTGCATTTCATGTATTTTCTTCTCAGAGTTCCCAGAAAAGATTCTGTGTCTGCACTGTGGGGTGTGATGCCACACAGGACGCTGAACTTTACCATTGACTTTCTAGAAGAGCAGGGCACAGTCGACTTGCCTGAGTCCAGCACACGTTGGGAATACTAACAGGGCTGCCACACGGGGAGTTCTGTAGAGGGCTTGTCAGCCATTATTTTCTAATCCTAAAACATTGGTTACTTGAAAACTGAACTGTTCTCATCAGATTTGAAGGTGATGTTGGAAAACTTGTAAACCTGCTTTTTGGCACAAGACTAAATTAATTTGAGAGACCATGTTTATCTCAACATAACAGAGCCTTTTATTTAGTCATAGTAGTGCATATTGTTATAAAGATATTCACCTTTCAAAACTGCACAGACCATGTTCTATTTACAGTTTTGGGGGGTCTGTGCAGGCAGATCAAGTTGTATGGATACTGTCCATGCCTAGTATAACAGAGGACTTTGTGTGGTTTGTGGTGCCTCCGTCTAGGCTGAATGAGCCTCGTCACGCTGTTAGGATCACATCAAGAGAGTTCACGCCCAGCTTGGCAGTACAATGGTGTTTGTGTGCCAGCTTTTTACAAACCAGTGAATGACATTCAAGTCAGCATGAAGGCCATGTCAAATATTGACTGTGGTGATGAGGAATACTGAACTTTATGTTGAGAAAATGGTGTATATGCAGTATCAAATAGAATATGTGTCTGAACTTGAGAGATTAGAATAGGTCATCTTTTTTATAAGGGAAAAGTCCATCTCAACAAAAGTTTAGTGGGAGACATCATGATTCAGTCTGAAACGGTGGCAATGTAGTTTTTATTGTAAGAATAACATCACTAGACCATGGTCGACATTCACCTCATATAGCAAGGGGGATTTCTGTTCATTCTATATATCTCTCTATTATTCTATATTCATGTATATGTATATGCATACACTTATATCAAAATAAACATTGTAATGTAGAACTTTCCGTGTCAATTTTCTACTTGTGCCTGACATGTTTTTCTTAGTATACTGCAGTCAACATTGCAACACTATGTAGCTGTCAATAGTTCTACTCTTGTAGCATACACCGCAGTCAACACTACAACACTTTGTAGCTTTTAATACTTAACCAGTCATTCCGACACACCTTCCACACAGGTGTAAGGCCCCACCCCACATGGCCACTGCTGGCTGGTTGGGCCCATTGCAGCCAGCATAAGCAAGGACATGATTGCCGAACCGGACTTGGTCAACAAGTTACTAATAGGTACATGTAATATAGTCTAGGGCTAGGATTTGGACTTTAGGCCACACGGGTTTCAATATGATTGTGTTTGTATTTTAATGAGATAATTACTTCACAAATATACAACAACAGGACTGGCTTACAGGTACTTCGGTTACGTAAAGGTTGGTAGCCTATTACGTTCCCATGTAAGGGACAGGAAGGTAAACAACCCCAAACCGTTGTTGAAGTATTGTACTGGCCGGTGAACAATCCCTCTCTGATCTGATTGTACAAGTAAGTAAACAACCTCGTTCCGATGTTAAAGCACCATTGTGTAAGATCAGTCACGTCGCCAGTTCCATCGCGGGTCGACCCAGCCAACGGGCCTAGTTCAGCCACGGACACTCCCATCTCACTTCTTGTCCGTCCCAGCAGTGCGACCGTCACAACACTTATTAGAGCCAATCCTTCTCCTGAAGTTACGGATCCGGCTACCCGACATCCCTTACCTACATTGGTCTATCGACTAGAGGCTGTTCACCTTGGAGACCTGCTGCGGTTATCGGTACGGACCGACGCGAAAATCGCACGCCTCTCCCTTCAATTTTCAAGGGCCCACCTGAGCGCACCGGACACCGCAAAAGCCGCGGTGCTTTACGGGGCAGCTGTTCCTATCTCAGGGCGAACCGATTCCAGGACACGTGCGCCTTACAAAGAAAAGAGCACTCTTTCCGGGGCTCATACCCACGTCAACGACTTCGCTTGCGTTGCCGCGCCGGGCGAACATTTCCCCGTTCGCGGGAATGTTAACCCGATTCCCTTTCGGTATGCCGGGGCGGCTCGTGACGCACAGAATCCCGCGGCCACACCCGCCACCGTACGCCCGACGAACCTCGGAAGGACCCGAGGACCCAACCTCGTTACCGCCGGGAGCAAGCAGAGCGGGCCGGGGCGACGCGCAGTGACCACGAAACCGGGCCCGCACTTCCGAGTGGCCTTCACTTATCACTCATGACCAGCTGACCCATACATGTCCAACTACTGTTCTCACGTGGAACCCTTCTCCGCTAGGCTTTGAATTTCTCGTTTGAATATTTTCTACTACCATCAAGACCAGCACCCGCGGCGGCTCCACCCGGACTCGCGCCCGAGGCTTCGGCGCTCGCCGCGGCGGCCCTCCTGCTCGTCGCGGCCTGGCTCAGTCGAAGTGGACTGCCGCGACGGCCGGGTATGGGCTCGACGCTCCAGCGCCATCCATTTTCAGGGCTAGTTGATTCGGCAGGTGAGTTGTTACACACTCCTTAGCGGATTCCGACTTGGCCACCGTCCTGCTGTCTGTATCAACCGACATCTTTTCTGAGGTCTGATGAGCGTCCGCATCGGGCACCTTAACCCGGCGTTCGGTTCATCCCGCAGCGCCAGTTCTGCTTACCAAAAGTGGCCCACTGAGCACTCGCATTCCAGGCCCGGCTCCACTCGAGCGAGTCGGACACCTTACCAATTGAAAGTTTGAGAATAGATTGAGGTCGTTTCTGCCTCAAGACCTCTAATCATTCGCTTTACCAGATAAAACTGCGACAGAGTGTCAGCTATCTGAGGGGAACTTCGGAGGGAACCAGCTACCTAATGGTCCAATTAGTCTTTCGCCTCTATACCCAAGTTTGACAATCGATTTGCACGTCAGAATCGCTACGGACCTCCACCAGGGTTTCCCCTGGCTTCGCACTGCTCGGGCATAGTTCACCATCTTTTGGCCGGTCCCAACGCGCACGCTCTAGCGCGACCTCACCGACGGAGCGGTCGAAATCGGCCGGTGGCGCGCCCGCGCCGCGGAGACGGCGGGGATACCACCTTGGACATACGGACGGCCCTTCGCCTTCATTGCGCCTCTGGGTTTCGTACAACACCCTTGAGTCGCGCAGGCGTTAGACTCCTTGGTCCGTGTTTCAAGACGGGTCCTGGTCGGGTAGGCGACCGGACCTCGCCGCAGACCCCGGGCGCCCTGCGTGGCGCACCCGTCGACCGCACGACGGGGGCCCGGCCCCTGCCCGACATCACCCCCCCCCCCCCCCCCCCCCCCCCCCCCGAGAGGGGGCAATGGGCAGACGCGGCGGTCGATTGCCTGTCCTCGGTCCGACAGCGGGCGCCGCACGCATCGCGACTATAACTCCGGAGACCCGAGGGCCCCGGGCACCTTCCGCGGGGACGTGGCCGCCGTCGAACCGGTCGCGGCGCTCCGCCCGGAAGAAGTGCAGCGGGTCCGCACGCCTCGACGCCGGCCGATCGGTCTTACGATCCATGATCGGCCGTCGGGGCGCGACGGACGCCGCCTGAATCCTCCGGGCGGACCTTGCGGGTCCACCCGTTTACCTCTTAGCGGTTTCACGAACTCTTTAACTCTCTCTTCAAAGTTCTTTTCAACTTTCCCTCACGGTACTTGTTCGCTATCGGTCTCGTGTCCGTATTTAGCCTTAGGCGGAGTTTACCTCCCGCTTTGGGCTGCATTCCCAAACAACCCGACTCCGAGGAGGGGCAGACCGAACGCCACCGTCGCCGCCATGGGCCGGGGCTGACACCCGCTCTGGGAGAGGCTTCGATCACAAGGACATGGGCAACTGTCGACGGACGGAGAGCACCTCCCAAACGCCACAGTTCCCGCGCCCCGTGGAAGCGGAGATTCGGCGCTGGGCTTTCCCGCTTCACTCGCCGTTACTGAGGGAATCCTTGTCAGTTTCTTTTCCTCCGCTTAGTAATATGCGTTATATGCGGGTCGTCTCGCCTGAGCTGAGGTCGAGGAGTGGAGTGAGCAAACGCGCTGACCCGGGGCCGCAGAGTGCGTTCGAAGAGTCGATGATCAATGTGTCCTGCATTTCACATTACTTCTCGCAGCTGGCTGCGTTCTTCATCGACACACGAGCCGAGTGATCCACCGCTAGGAGTTGTCGTTTTATTTTCGTTTGATTTCGCATCGAAAGTTTGTCTCTGCCTCTCGGCACCGTCGTTTCAGAGACGGGAAGAAGGCGCCCTTCGGAGTGAAGGGCGGTGAACGAGCGGAAGGACCGGGGCCCGGGGGTCGCTCCACTAACCGGGACCCGCCGCGAAGACCGCTGCGCCCCTTCGACAAAACGCGACCGACCGGCCCGAGCTGGGAAAGAGAGCCGAGGGGTCTATTGCGCCTGCCCTTCTCTTGAAGACCTCGGGGAAAGGAAAGGAACCTCGGGGAGTGGAGCAGTCGGTCGAGACCGTCGGTGGCGACCGAGAACAGTCCTACCCTCTGCCCAAAGGAGGCCTTGGACCGCAGGATGCCCGCTCGAAGTCCAACGCTTAAGGACAGGTCACTCGTCCGCAAGATGGATTGCATCGAGTCAGAGACCGAAACGCCGCGCCGGGGTGCCGGGAGGAGTCGTCTCACCTAGGCCCCGCCGTTAGACTAGCAACTCAACCCCATTCCGCGCAAATCCACGACGCGATGCCCCTCCGCCAGGATATAGGTGCCCCCACTTGTGCACGCCCGCCTAAAACTTTTCGCCGGAAGGACCTGACTCCGTCCTCGACCAGGCTACTCGGGGCGGCTCGCTGGTTTAGCAGGGTATAAGGAACGACGGGCTCACACTGAAGGCACCCGACCAACGTTTCAAGGAAGCTGCCAGGTCCCGCCGCCAAGTGGGTTGGCATGGGTGCTCCTGACACTCCGCCCGCGCTCCTCCGCGAAGGAGGAGCGATTGACGGCAGAGAGCGCCACCTTGTCGAGGCGATAAGGAAGTGTGAGGGTTGGAGTGGCCGCCGACCCTGCGCAACATAAAACCGACCCTCAGCCAGACGTGGCCACGGGACTGACCCGGGGCCGCAGTCTGCGTTTGAAGAATCGATGATCAACATGTCCTGCAACATCGGGGGAGGGTGCCTGAGCGTACGCGCCCGCAGTTGGGTCGGTCCTTTGGACAAGATCGGACAGGGTTGCTCGGCTAGTTTCACCGCCGTCGAGGCGGAACGGGGGGCGTGGGGGTGGTTCACGGACCGTCGGCGGGCGGGCCGGGGTGGTGCCAGGGTCCTCCGAATGCAGACCCCGGTAGAGTCCTTTCCGGGTCGGTGGAGTCGGGGCCGGCGTACGGCCTGTCGGCGGGGGGCGGTGGTCGGTGCCGGTGGCTCACCCTACCTTGATAGAGAGTGGTCATCTTTCGTCTAGCGCGGGAAATGACGGCGGACACCGGGTCTCCGGTCAGCACACGCCATCCTCAGTCGTTTTGCTACCCCGTCGATCAGGCTGCCGCTCCCCGCGAGGTCGACCGTGCCACGGGCGTCCGGACGAACCAGCGCTGGGGCAGGGTCTTCCGCGGAGGCGATGCCCTAGTCTTCGGACCCGCCGGTGAACGGACTCACCCCTTCCGTCTGCGTGCGAGGACGCCTTTCGGACTCGGTGGTCGGACTCAACCGGCGGAGGCGTCGCCCGAGAGAGTGGGGGATCGTCCTTCGCGGGACGGCTAGGGCGTTAACGGGAAGCAACGGTCGGTGTAGCCGGGAGTGCTGCAGCTCAGGCTCCCGAGGGTTGGCGGCCTCGCGGCGCGTTCCCGCTGTTCGGCGGCGTGCGGACTACTGCACGGACCGCGGATCGCTCTCTGGTGGATCCCAATTACGGCCGACTGCCCCCGTCACCGTTCTCTCGCCGAGACGGGTTTTGACGGTCATCGCCCGCGCCTCTGCCGGGGATCGTGTCGACTGGTGCAATACAAGAACACAGAGGAGGGAGGAGAGGCAGACCACCTTCGCTGAATTTCATGGACCCCTTTCCAAAGCGGGGCTTACCGAGAGGCTACTCTGTCTGGCTGCCCAATGGAAGGACACCGAGACGCTCATTGTACTTTCGACGGCAACTCACCAGGTGGCGCAAGGGCCTGAGGGGAGGAGGCGTACGCGTTCTTATTCAGGTGCGATGGCATGCGACGATGCCGATGGACTTGTACAATCATTACTACAAGGACGTTGACCTTGACGACCAACTGCGGTCCTCCTGTGTGTTTGAGCGCCCGTCCAAAAAGTGGCAGCGGCAACTATTCTGGTGCCTGCTGAAGACAATTTGAATATTGTCACACAGGTCTGCATGCTCTTGGTGTGGGGCATTGGCTGCCAGATAGAGTATAGAGCTAACTTAAACTCGTGTAGAAGTTGTACTGGCTCCTTAGATTGCTAAGTTAAAGTAGGCACTACAAGCAACAACATATATTGCAAGTTGCAGCTCTGTAAATAAGATCAGGCATTGTGGAAAAAAAACCTAAAAGGGCCTAATTTGAAATAGATAGCTTTGATTTCAAACTGCAGGCCAACATCCTGAATTTCTAATGTTTATAGCACTCGACAGCCTCTCTGTGGATTTCTACATGTTTATATGCCCTATTCACACTGCAAAGTACAGAAAGAGGCCATAGGGTGTTAATGGATATTGTTCTTACTAGGGCAAGGAACCAGTCTCTTTAAAACCAGTGGTAGTGAAGCAGTTTTGTATGATATGAACTGTTGAAAATTGTACATACAATAAGGAACATTAAGTGAGTCATGTTTTTTTATTAATAGAAAGTAACATTTACAATCTCCATATAGCCCTTACAACAACAGTTAAATCTGAACTTTTGACTATTAGGTGACAGCATGAAGGCCCATGTAATAAATGACCATATTGTTCATCAAAACGACTGCAAAAATTCATTCACAATTGCTGAACTAAATGTCTGTATAGCAACGAAAACTTGACTACCAGTGATAGAGCAAATAAAAAAAATCTAAGAAAACTAGTAATACTCAAATTGATCAATCCAAATAAATTTATTGGTTCTCTGGTTACTGTATGAAACAAATGGAGTGTAAGATCAGCATGAAAAATACAACACTTTTAATAAACCCCCGTGATAGTCCCATAACATTATATAGGAATAAGCTTACTGTTAAATGCTGGGTAAAAAACAAACCTTTGAGATTTTTGAGATAAGAGTTTCCGGATGAATGAAATTTAGAATAAAATTTTCAAAGGCAGGGCTTTTCAGGTGTTGAAAAGAGAATTTTATGGTCGATCTGTACCTGACTGCATGGTCGGCACTGTCAAGCAACAATCCAATACAGATGCTGAACAGTTCATTCAATGTTTTAATAGTAAACATGGCAAATACAATGAAGAGTGCCAGTCCGAGAACCAAGAAATTACACTGGTACAAAAAAGCTTCTTTACATTCAAGGGAGTTAACTTGGCAGAAAATATCTCTTATGCCTTGCTCAGTCAGTTTTATCACTGAAACTTAACTCATACATTTAACAAGGCACTTTTCCTATCAAAAGGTCATGACAGATAAGGATAAATTCTACGACAAGGATAAAGGTTTAAAGCAATATTAAGTAAAAAATCATGCACATGTAGAAAATGTTTACCTGTCAACGTACAGAAAATCAATTACATGTACAAAGGAACATAGCTGCAACATGCCCAAGGTTACTTAGTAAGATGAGAAATTGACGAGAGACCGTTCTCTGCCATGCTGCAACAAGCAGCCATAACATGCCATCATGGACTTACAGTAACTGGCCGTGATGATAACCCAGGGGGCATAGGGATGTCAGATGTAGCTTTAAAGCCATTATGTTCCAATATGCTTTAAAGGAAGTATTGAAATTCATGTGTGCAATTAATCAATCTTCCATACCATCACACCTTCCATTTGACTCCTATAATACAATATGATATTATATTTACTCTAAGAAATGCAAAGTTGTGGAAATTACAAATACAAGAGTTGCTAGTTCTCCCAAGCATCAGTTTGCAATGTTCAAATATATGTCTCTGCAACATGTCAAATTGACATTACTACTACATGTATTTCTGTCCAATTCACACCTCCCACATCTGAACGTCTAGCTTAGATTCCTGGATAGTTCTAAACATTGAACTCAACAGCGATTCTGATATTTCTCCCTGTGAGCTGCAAGACAAGAGAGATAGCAGCATCCCTCCAACTTCATAAGCATCAGTTTCCTGCTGAGATCTCAAGGCTCACAGTGCAGATAATTCCATATCCTGTACATGTTGGCTTAAATCCCCTGCATGTCAGAAAGAAAGAGGTTGAGAAGCATGAAACCTCATTTTCATCACCAGTCAGTTAAATGAATAGGACAGTAAAATTGTAGGACAATAAAGAACCATGACATAGGTAGGTATGATAATAGCCCAAGTTGCCAATAACTGGTGTTTATTCTAGAATTTCTACGAATTTTCAATGATTTTTAGCACTACTTTACCCACACAAAGCCTGCGTACTGTGTTGTGCGACCTTAATTTGACGCCCTAATTTGACACATCCATTCTGGACTCGCCCTTTTACCCTTCTGTCGTAAATACACAAAACGCCCGGTTTGCGGCAAGCTCACCAACCCCAAAGTCGAGGGTAATCAAGGTTAATCTTGTCATAAAATTGTCCGAGAAGCAGCAGAACTTGTGTTGACTTTCTACCCATAATTTCCATATTTAATCTCCTCTTTTCGTAAGGATTCACCGGTGGAAATCTACCGTTATATATTGGTACACGAAAACACGCCCCCCTCCCCCACACTGTCAGACGTAAAAGTTCCCGAGTCAATGTTGGCGATAGTCGACAAAATGACGGTCACTACCAACCGTAACTGACCGATATTAAGTCCAAGTGTCCACAGCGACACTGACAACAGGTGGCGTGCGTTAATATCGGCGTATTTCGCCAAAGACGAACACAACTTACCCGAAGCAAATGGCCGGCAACATCGTGGGAGACCACGAACTTGTCCGATGTATGCCCTACCCTACTTCCGGAGCGGAACGCGTCATTTCCGGAGTACAAATAGAAATGATATAGCAAACAGAAATGATATAGCAAACAGAAATCGTATGGTATTTTGGAATCGTATAGTACCAGATTTTAAAACAATACCAACTTTCAAAAAGAATAGCACCACTTGTATATTCGATTTGAAAAACACATATTCCATTCTAAATTACATACCTATTCCATTTGAAAAACACATATTCCATTCTAAATTACATACCTATTCCATTTCAAAAAACGTATACGATCTTTTTGACACTGTTTCTGCTTCGTATACGTCACCTACTTACCATATATGGAATGTGTGCGTTATGCTACGTGTTTATGTCTTCTTTCTATTTATAGGATTTCTCTCACACAACTTTTACACAAGTCTTACATTTCTGTACATGTGTTTAGAAGGTAAAACGGATAGGGGCAAGCCCTTCTTCAACTGTAGTCCCGAATCACGTGGATGTCTGTCTGAGATTTTTCTGACGCTTTACGGGTACGGGTCAAAATCCAAAGTACGTCTTCCCGCTTGCCACAGCTTACCCATTTGTATTTACCCATTTCAACCGAAACCTCTGCTTGGAGAATAACCCATTTGATCTCGGCTTGATTTTAGCAGCAGCGACTGGGCCGCAAAAAAAAAAGAACCGTGTGATTGCGACATCGACACTTTTGGCCACGCTGTAAGTATATTAAGATCTTACTTCCATGATACAAGGTCAGGAAAGCTTGTGCAATCTATCCTGGATGCCAGGTCTCTAAAATATCTATCGTGTGCGAGCTTAGCGCCATCAAAAGTTCCGGACGCAATAGCCTGGTATCCAAACCTGTTTTTTAAGACCCGTGCCCATCGCTACCTCTTACAAAAGCAAGAACACTTAGCAGCTGTGAACCACTGATAGGTCACTGAACTGGATTGCTATAGTGATTTTCTGTCTGTAGTGACTATTGTTCACATCAGCATGTTATAGAAAAAAAAAAAAAACAGTCAGTATATATTTATGTTGAACAACAAAACACTCTACTATAGACACTGGATAGATAGTGGTATTATATTTGTAAGAGATATATGCTGCGCCTCAGACTATATAACGCCTGTGTCGTTGCTCGAGAGACTCACCATCAGGAATAACTGGCTTTGCGAGTTCACCTGTGTTAAATTGGCAACAGGGCGGAGATGGCTTACTGAAGAAGATAATGGTAGCCAATTCCTTGAAAGCAACTCACTCTGGTTTAATGGGCAGCGTAAAATAGCTGATACATTTACTAGCAGATACTTGTATTCAAAGTATGTGTTTCATAACACTGTAACACCTACCTCCCAGGCATATTGGGATCTTACAATCCCTAATCTGGACTGGAGAACGATATGGAAATGCCAGACTAGTACAATCAAACATAATAAGTTGCGAGAATTTAACTTTAAATTATTACATAGAATACTACCTTGTAAGTACCTGCTCAACAAATGGAAAGTAAGAGATATGTCTGGAAACATTTACAGCCCTACCTGTGATATATGTGAAAAGATCGAAAATTATGAACATATGTTTTTAGAATGCAGTAGATTAAGAAACTTCTGGTGTAGAATTAGCATTACTCAGGATGAAGTCTTGTTAGGATCCAAAGAATGCTGTGCTAGCTTATTAACAATAGCAAAGTACTCGATCTATGTCTCCTGGTTAAAATGTAAAGATAATCCTAGACAACTAATGAGGGATGATGTGTTCCTTACTTTTCTGCATTTGTGTTCACTATACAATGTTAAGCTTCCAAACAGAAGAGAATAATTGGAATTATGTACCCTGATGGAATTATGTATCCTGACGGAATTATGTGCCCCGATGGAATTATGTACCCGATGCTATGTACCCAGGTGGAAATATGTACCCTGATCGAACTATGTACCCGGACGGAATTATTTACCCTGGTGGAATTATGTATCCAGGTGAAATTATGTATTCTGGTAGAAATATGTACCCTGATGGAATAATGAACCCTGGCTGAATTATGTATCCTGGCGAAATTATGTACCATGTTGAAATTAAAATCATTTGGAAAAAAAAAAATATATATATATATATATATATATATTTGCGGAGAGGAGACTCGGGAGCTATAATAGGTTTGGATACCAGGCTAGGACGCACATGAGCTTGAAGATATAATGAATTAGTGAATGAAAGTTTATTTGCAAGTTCATACATGACATGTGACAAGGACGGTGATTGTCATTATTGTAATCTAGTGTTTGATATATGTAACGTTAGGGTTTTCTGTTTTGTTTGGAAGGAGAGGAAGACGAAAAGCAGCCGGAGTCTCGTTCCATCCTCTATCACATCCCTGGCCATCCATGGATTCGGCTTCTTTGCCTATACTGTATTTGTACGGTACTTGCATCAGCTGTAGCGACACTTAGCGGCCATTCGTATATTGCAAATACAATGACGTCGGCGTACTTGTAACGCTATGAGTCTCCAACAGCCTCTTTTGGGGTAGGACATTTTAGAAATTGTATAAATAGTGCGAAAAACTTGCCAGAGAGGTTACTACTGGACTTCAATGGGAAATATTATGAATATCGTTTTTTTTTGTGTGCAAATGCATGCCCCTGTCCTGTGCCCGGAGGCAAGTAACGTTACATGTAGAATGGACTAGGAGTATTGATACATGTGGTGGTGTATGTGGTGACTGGGCAGCAGCAGCTTTCCTGTGGCTTCTCTTCTCTGCAGCAGTCGAGATGTTGATACCTGTAGTAAGATACTAATTCAGGAAAATACTGATATCTAGAGCTACTTATGTTGGGTAACTTGGGTTGGACTTCGTCGTTGGAGGCAGTGGAAGCCGAATTTACTCACTTAAAGTTCTGGCTAATTGATGTTTTGGTATTTAACGTTAGATCGAGTCTAGCCTGAGTACCAGCCTCCGTAGTGACCGCTGGCTCAAAAAAATTCGCTTGCTAACCATCCTCCGTAGTGACCGCTGGCTAAAAAAAAATTGAATTTTTTGGAGCCAGCGGTCACTTCGGAAGCTGGTACTCAGGCTAGAACGGGTCACTGATGTTCACAAAATGAAAATGACATTATATTCCTTGCCTTTTCTTCATCTGGAACAATATTCATAGACCTATTGTTTGTCATATTCAATACTCACAATTTCATTTCAAAAGACATCGACAGTTGAAAATTGCTAATACTAGTATGTTGATTAGGTCATGTGATACAAGGGATGGATTCAGTATGGGACAAGTCTTGAACAGGTGTTCATTTTATGAAGATCTTATGGCAAATGAATGATTGGAAAAATACCGACTACAAGCTATTTGTGAATGTGTAGATTTTCTTGGACAGGTAGATTATTTTTCTTTTATATGAGATGAAATGTATAATAGTATACCATGATTTGTAACAGTCCAATTTCTTTGTAACAACGCCATATCGTGTAATGCCTTGTAACATTGCGTGCCGATTCTATTCTGTGATTGGCCCATTTAAAACACACATGCGCGCTGATTGGCCCAAGTGGTAGCGTCATCGCCTAAGCTTATAAATACCCCAGCATGCATTTGGCGGGCCATCAGTGGCGTCGCTTTGTTGTGTGAAGAAGACAGTACAAATCAAGATGGTAAGTTATCGCAGAATCCGCGCAATACTTCAAAAATCTTTAGCCATCCATCTCATATTTTATCAAATATGCATTGCTAAGGATGTAACATACGTGCAAAACAAGAATTGTATGTCGATGTTTTGTTTTTCATGAGAATTTCGGCCTTTGTTTTGTAGGCTGGAGGCAAGGCAGGAAAGGACTCTGGAAAGGCAAAGGCGAAGGCGATCTCCCGTTCTGCAAGGGCAGGACTACAGGTAAGAACGAGCCGTGTATCAATAACAATAACCCTTGTACACATTTTGTGAAATATTTCTGTAGTCGCTGCGTTAAAATGTCGATGTTTGACCAATGTTTTGAACCGGCTCTGTACCCTCCGCCCCTCCCCATACAGTTCCCGGTCGGCCGTATCCACAGGCACTTGAAGAACCGTACGACCAGCCACGGCCGCGTCGGCGCCACAGCAGCCGTCTACAGCGCAGCTATCCTCGAATATCTGACCGCTGAGGTAAGAATTTCTGCAAACTATGCTTAAATCGCCAAGAAATAGCAATTTGTAGTTGTAGTAAAAACATAATTCGCGCCCTTGTTACGACCCCCCGCGACGAAAACAAAACCTCCCATTTGTTCCTAACCCTTTATTCGTTTCCGTTTCGAATTCAAACTTCATTTTCGCCTCCATATATGAAAAGATATATTATTTTCGGTTTAACACCCTTCTCCAAAAATTTGTTCTTATAATTTTGGCGGGATGCCCATCTACAGGCTTTCAAAATTTGGCGGGATTTTGTTGTGTTCCCGCTCAAAACCGTTCGCGCATACAACATAGCGTCCCCTCCACCCTGCATTCATATTTATAGTTTCTGACGTAATTATATAACTGGGCAACCATTCTCATGTAGAGGAGCAATCTGGTTTGACACAAAGGGGGTTTTCATTAGATATTCTGGGTACGGAAAGGTGGATGTTGTCTGCCACTTAAGTAGGACGCGCTTTGTTGATAATTTTACCTATGGGGGAGGGGGGCACGCATGACTCAAAAATATTTGCCATCTACATACATTAAACGAACAGCCCACTTGTACTGAAACACATCAACAGGAAGTAAGCTAAAGCAGATATTTTTTCTTCATATGGGGAGTGTAATTTTCATTACTTTGCAAGCTTTGTACACATCATTTCAACAGCTTAAGCTAATTGGTTTGTTCAGGTATTGTTTTTGTGCAAAGGTAAATTTATTCAGTGTTAAGTCCTTTTTTGGGGGCCAAGGATAAATTTTGTAGGTCGACTTATTGCAGCCTTTGTGTTTTTGGAATTTGATTCTTTTTTCGTGTACAATGGCAACAATGTGCTCAGTCAGTTAATGAATAGTTAAGAATAATAACAGAATAGTTTTTCCCACATATTCTTTGTCATGTCTAAACTAATGTTCTAACTGATGTTTGTGTCTACTTAGTAATAACCCCTAAATCCTCAACTTTGGAATCATATGTATTAGTAGCGGAAATACCATTCTGCTCAAAATAGCACTGACTGTTATGCTTTCTATTATTTATAAGCTAAAACATTCCAGAAATTATTTTGTATTTTGAGCTTTGCATATGTGTATTTCAAACTGTCAATACATCATATATACACATGTGTTGTACATATTGTAAAGTGTTTTTTTTAAATATTGCTAGGCTTCAAAAGCCTTAGCACTTGACAACTGCCACTGTAAGTTTGTAAGTAGGTTTGGGTATTATTTTAACAGCATGCTGACAATGGCTTCATCTTTTTAGGTGCTAGAGTTGGCGGGCAATGCCAGTAAGGATCTGAAGGTGAAGCGTATCACGCCGCGTCACTTGCAACTGGCCATCCGTGGGGATGAAGAGTTGGACTCTCTGATCAAGGCAACCATTGCTGGTGGTGGTAAGTCCTCAAATAACTCATTTTTGGGAAAATTGAGTGCCCATAAGTTATTACTCCGAGAAGGAGGATGATCTCCTTCTGGGAGTATTGGAAATGCCTTTGTTTGCACGTTCGCAGCTAGTTTTGCTTTGTTTTTGCTTAGTATGAATTTTGAAGGTTGTTTTTATCAGTGAACAAATATGAAAACCTTATGACGCTAGACAAAAACAGTAAAATGCCTAAGTACATAGACCAGAGGCTGACCCTTTGCTCTTCTGTAAGGTTCCTTCATGCTGCAGTCTGGAACCATAGTCAAATGATGACCATGCACTTCTTGTATTGCAGGTGTGATCCCTCACATCCACAAGAGTCTGATCGGCAAGAAGGGATCTCAGAAGGCCACATAAGCTGTACCATTCCACGTCTCTGATGTCCTTTATGATTCCAGGCTTCTACGCTTTCTTGTATTTAGCCGATAGTCGCCATTTCCACCTGTCATTGTCCTGATGCTGTATAGTAGTAGTATTGTTTTAGACCCGACGGAAAATGGAGAAAAAAAATTCCAAAACAATTGATAGCTGAAGTAGTTGCTAAACTGTGTGAATCAGTAACCTTGTAACCTGTCATCATAGCCTGTATATCTGGCATAAGCATATTGCGAGGGACTTAGGTCTCCCATAACAGTAAGGTTTCCCAATTTTTCCAGTGATTGTAGTAGGATGTACTCGTGTGTGTTTGCTTGCTTTTACTGTTGGTTTGCTTTCGAATTTTGTATTCCAGTAGTGGTGGTGGTAGAACCCCTGTCATGTGACCATGGAACACACACCATACAATAAAATGGAGTTACTTTTATACATACATTTTGTGTGCTTCATTCCCTTGCCTTGATTAACAATACCATGTTACCTAAAAAAAAGTTAAAGTATGGCGTAAGCTAATTGGTTCGTTCAGGTATTGTTTTTGTGCAAAGGTAAATTTATTCAGTGTGAAGTCCTTTTTTGGGGGCCAAGGCTAAATTATTGTAGTTGGACTAATTAGGGCCTTTGTGTATTTTTGAAAAAAAAATTTCATGTGCAATGGCAGCAGTGTTCTCATACATAATTACCTATCATTTCCCCTTTAATAGCTATTGTAAATGAGTATCAAGCATTAATCTTAGCTACTTGTTACCCATATCGCATGAAAAAATGGTGTTTCCTTGGAAATAGGTCCAATTAGACAAGCTAGAAAATTGGTTACATTTTCATGTCTATTCTTCTTTTAATTGTCAGTTTTGGGATTATGAACCCATAATTCAAGTTATTGAATAGATTTATTAATTCTCTTGGGCTAAAATAGCCTGGGTGCCGCTGATTAGCAGAGATTACTGTAAATGCAGTTAAGTTTGTATGGTGTTTATTTCGCGCTCTAAAGGCGAAAATGGAGTGTTTGCGCTATAGTCACATACTGCTACAGTATTGGAAAATTTGGATAAAAATGTTTGCGATGGCTTTAAGTTCGCAGTGAAACGGTCGTCGCAAAAACCACGAACATAAAGCCACTGCAAACATTTCTGCATCTGCAGTATTGTAGTCCGTGAACTATCAAGGACAGCACCAAGGCTAGGGCTGAAAGAAAAGTTCCTGAAAATCGTCAGCCCTGTACTTTCTTCCACACCAGAATGCTACCAACACTCTGTGCCACCTAGTGGACAAAAGGGGCACTGCAGCTGAATTAGGGTGTGGCACTGGGTTGTTTATCTGATTGAGGTTGTAGACCTATGGTCTCATTGTTGCTAAGGGCATTCAATGAAAACTGGTTCTGTTTTGATTTTAAGGAGAGCCATACTAGCCTCAACCAGGTTCCAGAGGCGGCCGGAAAGAGTAGAAATTGGCCAAATAGAACAACATGCAAGAGGAGTTAGTCTGCTATAGGGGTACAATTTGCCGCTCTGAATGGCATATTGGACCCTCTCTCCGCAGCCAACTCCCTTAGCATAGATACTATTCACTATTTGGCCAAGCTATTTTTCCAGCCATCCGCAGAGCCTGGTAGAGGCTAGAGCCTAATGTCCATGGAGATCCAACGGTTGCAAAGACCGTATCCAACTGGCAGAGGAAATTTTCATTGCAACCGGAATAAAACTGCCAGTTGGATACAGTCTTTGCAACCGTTGGATCTGCTTGGAGATTAGCCAGAGCCATACACAAAAAGACTCCATATCAAAGGCCTCAACAAGACAAGCTTTGATACCGCAATGCAGATCAGAAGGGCTGCATGGCTAACGCTAGCTTTCAAGTCGGAATAGTGAGGGTGATTCTTTTTCCTTATTGAGGGAAGCCCAATAAGTGACAGTTAGGAATATCAGACATAGTGACACAACCAAAAAAACGACAAGTGGTGCCATTATTAGCTGTGACAGTGGCCACAACTGCTTTATACACATATAGCATGTATATGTCCAGGTGTACAAGCAGGTGTTTTTGTGTACTGTGGAAACAAAGGTGCTTTTATTACGGTCAGGAGAGGGCAAAGTCCAGCCAGGCCTGTGTGCATGTTTTTTCATTGGTCATGTCCGTTCTACATGATCTGTAGGCAACAGTGAACTCTTGATAATGTACTATATATGTGCAACAAACATTTTGTGTTCTGCAAAGGGATGATTCTGTATTTAGTGTAAAGCGTAGTTTGCCCTCCCTACCAGGCTCCATAGGTTGCTGGCAAAATATTGTAAATGCAGAAATGTTCGCTGTGGTTTTATGTTCGCGGTTTTCACCATGCTAATACCACCACGAAAAATTGTTCCATGATATGACTGTAGCACTACTATTGTTTCAAATGCGACCTGAAAACAACTACGAACACTCCATTTTCTCCCTACTGCAAAATTAAACCAAACATTTCTGCATTTACAGTAGTAGAAATTGGCCAAATAGACTGTTATAACTTAGCTGGCCGAAAATACAGTTTGCAGCACTAGAGTGTAGGTAGAACACATACTCTTTTGTGAAGTAGGTAGAACACATACTGCAGCAGAATGAATTTGCTGAGTCATCATTGCATCATCCTTTGCATAACATATGGTCAGCATGTGCCATCTAGCAGCAGAAGGTAGAACTGCAGTCTGGCAAACTTCAGGTCTGAGCTCTCTAATATCTCTATTGCCCATAACTGTATTGCTGTATGAAACATGCAATTCAATTTTTAGCTGATGGTTTTTAATACCAATCATGACTTCTTGGCACTAGTTTTTCCAACAAAATTATTTTTGACTCATAAAGGTTTCAGAACTTTAAAATTGCACATTCTGTCTTTGTCATCTAAAATGTTAATACATGTAATGTTAAATAATGACAAATACCCCTATCAGAATAATGGACTGGCCAAAATAAAATACTGTAATTCTTTTTTCTTTTACTATAACTTTATGTTCACTGATTTCATGGTCACCTGTGTACCGTGAACTTATCATCACCGTGAAAAAACCTACATGTATTGTTATTACTTATAATTCCTTCACACATTCCTTCTGTAAATCACTTGCTGCCGCCGTGAAGTTAGAGTTCAGTGAAAATGTCAATTTTCCTTATACAGTGAAATTCTGCTACCGTGAAGATAAAGTGAATTACAGTATCAGACTAACAGAAATCCAGAAGCTACTACATGTACTTGCTAGTAGGTGTGGGCAGGTTGTCACCCTTCCCGTTGCTTGATGATGTCTATCATGTCCTTGTAACATTTCTGAGGAGCATCCATCCCCCAGATGAAGTCAAGGTGCTGCCAGTCTGGGATGTCTTTAACGTAGACCTTGTTTAGAAAAATGAATAGAAAAATAAATAAGTGAATACAGACAGACAGACACACACACACATATACATACACATATACATATACATACATACTTATATATACACATATATACATGCAACCCCCTCCCCCCCACACATACACACCCACACACATGTAGACACACACACGTATACACACACACATACATAACATACGTTACATGCATACATACTCACATACATACATACACACATGCATGCAAGTTACACGTACACACACATACACACACATACATACATACATACATACATACACACACAAACAAACCTTGTTTTTCAGCCTGGGTAGCAGGATAGCCACATCTTTTGGGTCAGCCAGCCAGTCCTGGCTCCCAGTGAACAGGGCTACTGGCACAGTCATGTTCTCTGGGTGATACTTTGGTGGGGTTGGCTGTGGAAAATTCAAAAGGTCAAACTCAATAAAGCTAGGTAAATAAGTGGCCTTGTGCTATTTCCCTTCCTCACTCAACACAAAAGAGTACCTAGCTTCAGGTTGGGATGCACCTCGGATAGGACGTTACATAGAGGTCCCTTGCTTGAGGAGAGTCACACTTCGGGCACGTTAAAAGAACCCACCACACTTATTGAAAAAAGCAATGCAAACAAACAAACAAACAAACCCTTCGAAGTTTGTTCTAAATTGAATAGCTATATTTCGGTCTCAGTCACTATTTAAAGTTGTTTACTGACAGTCTTTAATTTTCAAAAGATATTCAAATGTTGTCAATTTGTTGTCAATATGATTATGCAGTCAGTATATGTAGTGATGGTTTCGCCAGTTTCTGAACAGTCTTTATGGCAGGTTGTGGCTTACCTGATTATACTTCAGCAGATTTTCCACCAGGCCATAATCATACATCTGGAACTTGTGGTTCTTCACTGCCTAGGGGGAGATAAAAACAACAACATGGCCATCACAATCACAAACGGTCCAACTGACTATCAGTGTTACTAATGTAACATGACCAATTAACGTCTGATTTATTCAAAACGTATTTATCTTAAAACTGCATGGACAGAGCCAAATTTTAAACCCATGGTCAGAAATATCAGCTCTTCTAAAAAGAAAATGCATGGTCTGTAAGTTTTTCTCCGCCTATTTAACACCGTGCAAGCATGTATTTAAAGCATGTATTGAATGTATACTGAGGTATATGATGAAGAATTGTGCTAGGGTAATGGTTAGCCATTCTCCAAACAGAGGTTTCGATCGGGGGGATTAGCAGCGGCCGGGATTTTTACACTGCACTCTCTATATCGCAGAGGTGGAGAGAGGGCAGTGCAAAAATCCCGGCCACTACTAATCCCAACCCCCCCTCCCCCCCCCCCCCCCCCAATGGCTACCACAGCAGGCTGGGGTGTCCCTGTGGTGTAGTGGTCTGCGCTTCTGTCTCTCACCACATCTGGTTCAAATTACTTGGACCAGAAGGACTGGGGTTCAAGCCCCAGGTAGGACACCTCTGGACAAGAGGCGCATTGAGTCATACCAAAGACTTTATAAAAATGGTACATACTTATGAAACAGTATGGAAGTTAAACACACTCCACTGCCAGTGGACTAGCCCCCTGCTGCAGTGATTGCACCACAGTGTGGCCCAGGGATATGAAACGGAGATGGGCACTGCCCTATACATCAATAATGGTGTGGGAGGATTTTAACTAACTTTTAACTAACCATAGCCGGCTGAAGGTTAGACTTACCTGTGCATAATGCACCATGTTCTGTACAGAGGTTCCAGCAGGGGAGTGGCTCACGTACACGGGGATTCTGGTCTGTCAGAAAATACATCGTGTTCCATTTAGGTCTATGAAGGTTTAATAGACATCCGGGTAAACAATATATAAAGAGAATGCAAACTCTAAAACTGGATAAAATTCGGAGATTTAATTCCAGACTTTTCGAGTGACATCCATCACTCTTCTTCAGCGTCACTTAAAAAAAAGAAAATTCTCCATTTAGTTTGTTGGCTGTAACCAAGGAGGTTCAATATAGAACCTCCTTGCTGTAACGTTACAAGTACATTTAGCAATATTTCTTGGGTTTTGATGTCAAATGCCAAAGCCTAATAGCAACGGTGCAATGAAAATACATTTGCCAAGAACTATTAAAATACATATTTTTGTGTGCCATTTGTTTGTGCATTTTTCTACGTGTTTGTGTGTTTGTTTTAAGCATGACTCAAAAAGAAATGTCGATGGATCATAATATTTGGTATGTGGGTAGAGTTCAGGGAAACGAAGGTCAAGTTCGATAATGGACCTCCTAGTGACATTCTACGGTACTGCAGCCAAACTTCCGGTTTCCATATCTCGTTAGGAATTCGACCTGCTATACTCACAATGTTGGTATTGCCGTAGTTGAACCCACCGATGAGGAAGAGCACATTCTCACACACGATGTCCAGTACGGGCTGGTCGCACACATCCTGTCCCAGGAAACGCATAAACTCGGAGCTCGGGGAAAACTCGTGATCCCCTAGAACGTCAAACAGCAACTGGAAGGAATCTCTATTGGTTACTGAGTTAGGCAGCAGGGAGAAGGTTAAGGTCTTAATCATCTGTAAGAAGCAATATTAGTATAATATTACTTATCCAGGAGGCTAGTTGACATTGCCAGGTGAAAAACAGAAGATTTGCAACTGACCGACTGAAGCCACCTGACTCTGGTGCAAAGCACAGTCAGTATGCCTGAATTTACCAATCTTCCTGGAGTATTTGGCATTTTTTCATCAATGGATCTGACTTCTATTCCCACCTAACTGGACCAGACTTGTTTTTCTGTCAAACCTGAGGAAAATATTACAACTACAGAGTTTTCCTGCCATAAGCTGATCTGAATCAAAAACTGATTTCACCTCAATTGGATCCACATAGTTAGCCAAAAGCCTGATGGGTGACTTAATATCCCCCACAGTCGTCACAGGGGCCAGCGCGAAGAAGGTCTTGACTTTGCTGGCAAGCTCCTGGTTCCTGGAAAAGTGTCAAGGTGATCATAGTGAAAGTGATCTCACTGAAGAGCTTATCAATTCTTCCACCGTGACAAAGAAGACAGATGCTATGTACAGTATTGACAGGTTCCTTGTACCCGTGAAATTCCCCTAGCTATTTTTGACAAGTACAACAAAACAGTATACAGTCAAACCTGTCTATAGCGGTCACTCAAGGGACTGCCCAAAACTGGCCGCTAAGAACAGGTGGCCGCTATGGAGAAAATGTCGATTAATTGACCACGAGTGACACATATTTTCAGTACCCACTGAGATACATTTATTCACCGTACAGTACACATGTAAACAGGTAAGGCACATTTTAAAAGTTCGATTGTTGTTCTTTTACTCCTAGTTAGTTAAGAACAAAATACATGTTGCTCAGTTGTCACTTACTGTTCGTTTTCGACCGTTTTCAAACATAAAATCGTGGCGACAATTTTCCTCAGTCTCTTGTTGTGGCTTGTGTTGATCAGCATCTACCATTATGCTAATAGGGTACTCAGAAGAAGGTCGCTCTTTTGAGGGCTTTTTGTCTTTTCATAAAATTGCAACAGCCCAAATTTTACATCATAGTAGTATTTTCCACATTCATTTTGAAGCTTTTGGTTTAGTAATTATCCTCAGTGATACTTTGCAGCAAAATAAATTTAGTACATTATACCTCCGTAACAGTGGTGTCTTCCGTTGACCTTTATGCTGCGACCTATCCAGTTTGTATCAGCGCCATTTTGAAAATTGCGCGAAACACGTTTTGAGCACAATTTGAATGAATTCCCGGTGAAAACGGAAATTGGGCCGGCATTCAAACATTTCACGAACTTACCGCATCAGGTACATGTGTGGGTTGTATTTTCCAAAAGGCTGCCGTAATATTTGTCCAGTCGAAATGCACAGAAATTGTCAATTTTACCTCGATGTACTGTGTGAAGCCATGTGAAGAAAACTATACTTGACTTCGCGTCAATCCATGGATTTTCTAACAAAGATAAAACATTCTGGTTTTCTTTATTATGATCCTATCCAGTTGAGGCCGCATAAATTTGATAACTGCGTGAAAAAATGAAGATTTTGAACCCGGCGTGCGGTGGCGATGCGGCTTCTACCGGCGCGTCGTGACCGTTATCGGCAGTGTTACTGTACTCGCGGGACCGAAAATCGTCTGGCCGCGACCGCGTTGGACAGGTGGCCGCTATAGCCTAATTCTTAATGCTTATGTCAATGGGAAAAATCCAAGGGACCGACAAAAAGTGACCACTATGGGCAGGTGGCCGCTATGCAAAGGTGACCGCTAATACAGGTTTGACTGTACCACGACTTTATGACCTATTCTATCTGACTCTGACCATTTCCAGTGGCGTGTATGTCAGGTCAGCGACCACAACCAGGATTCGAACTCCCAACCTCTCGGTCCTGAGGCATAGTCGCTCGTTGACCACTGCTACTAAGCTGGTGTGTTATGCTGAATGGCGGTTATACCGGCTATACATATAGAATACAACACGGGGTATTCCGTATCACCCGAGGTACCAGCCCGACCGCGGGTAGGATCCGACCCGCAGGAGGGCTAGGACTGAGGGTGATGCGGAATACACCTTGTTGTATTTTATCTATGTCATACCCACCCGAGAAAACACACATTTCAATGCGGAATGCGCCAGAAGTTGAGGGAGTTTTGTGTCCTTGAACACAAAACTGTAACAACATTGATTCCAACCTCCGCATCCGGTATTCGAAGTTTCAGCGGTGGCGCAACCGGCATGCTCGAAATGCATTTCTAAATATTCTATGGAAGCCCGTGTGATACAACTCCCGAACCCTATGTGATAATGATAGTTATCACACGGTCCAGAACACCCGTATCAGGCCCAGGCATGACATAAAGATACAGATACTACTTGACTACCCATGCTACCTGGAGAACTCAGCAAAGCCGATCATGGTGCCCTGGGAGTGGCCCACGTAGTACAGCTGTGTCTGGTTGGTCACGTTCAGCGCGTGGGTCAGCATCTTGGGCAGGTCGTACTTGGCCATCTCGTCCCAACTGCGGAAGTTCAGACACGGAATATTCAGATTATAGCAAACACATTAACCTCCATTAGGCTGCCGGGTTACATAAATCCACCACTTTGAAAAACAGTGTGTTTGAGAGATCTATCTCTAGTGCAGCATCCCCCAGGTATGCACAGTTTAGATATACAGGAGTGCATATGCATTATACTGGGGGACGTTGAGTTTGAGATCTGTTTGGATGTACATGTATCTAATTTCAAGGTGGTGGAATTATGTTAGTAGACTCAAAAGGGACCCTGCTCAAAAATGCATACAAAGATCAAACAGTGATACATACTTTTATACATGTTTGATTCAATCAATTTTTATGACCCTTTCTAGAACAGTAGTGTAACAGTGGGGTTCAAGCACCACCAACTGATCAGTCTAACTTAAGTCCAGACATTTTAGCCTAGCGGTTATGGCGTGCGGTCTGTGTGCTGGCGGGCCCGGGCTAGAGATTTAACAGTGGCTATTTTAAAACTCTGTGGTTTTGCCAGTCTCACCTCCATGCCCAGAACTTGGCCTCGCTAGGTTTCAGCGAGGTGTGGTTTCGTGAGTATGTGTTTCCGCGGACGTTTCCCAGCCAGACATCGCATCCCGAATCCGCCAGGATGTAAGCCAAGCTCTCATTGGCTAGGTTGGTCAGGAAGTTGGTGGAGGCTCCTAGAAGTCCGTGTTGTAGGAAAACGACGGGTCGTGTCACTGCATGAAAAAAAAGTATAGAGTTTGAATAGAGGAGAGGCTATTCGGGGAAGCAACAAAAAAAATGGTGTGGCCTTACAGAATGCCTCTGTCGACATGGAAACCAGTCATCACAGCCTCCAACACCATGGCAACAGGCAGTTCTCAGCCGGACAAAAGTCAATAGTTACACACTACTAAGCCTGGTGTCCAAACCTGTTATAACTGGAGGTTTAATACTAAGTCTCTACCAGACTAACCGCGCCAGCTATAGGGAGAACATTTGCCGGGGGACTTTGGCCATGGAAGGTAACATTCGCAGCCGGAGTAGGGTTGGAATATTGGACCCTATCTCCGTAGCCGACACCCTTCATACAATTGACTCTATTTTGGCTAATTTCTACTATTTTCCCAGCGACCCGCGGAGGATGGTAGAGCCTAGGAGGTTACATCTATGACCAGAATCATGACCCTAGACTGCGGCTGCAAATGTTACCCTCCATGGCCAAAGTCCCCCGGCAAATGTTCTCCCTATAGCCGGTGCGGTTAGTCTGGTAGTGACTACATGACTGAGAGCATAATGACATGTCGTGTTCACCTGTGCTGTTCAGGGAGTTCCTTCCATGCGGTATCCTCTGCATGTTGAGGATGAAGCCGTCGTCTGTAGTGACATAGTGGTCCTCACAGGGGTAACCCTTACTGGTGATCAGCTGGGTCTGCATGGGGTCAGAGGAAGGGGAGAGATGTTACAGGGGGTCTGCATGGGGGGTATAGCAATTTTCCTTGCACATTTTAGTACACACGACAGTATTTGAACCAGGCATGATTATGCTTTGCATTAGATTCATTGAATTGAACTGATTAAGAATTAAAAAAGGCATGCAGGACTCTAATTACTCTAATACTGTGTAGAACTGATATGTAGTTCATGCAACCAATTCTTTTAAAACCACATGCCATGTGAAAGATTTTGTGTTTTTAGGAACTGAAAAATTAAAGAATGGAAAAGATAATTGAGGTTGAAAATTTTTCTTTCTGAAAATTTTGACCCCTTCTAGCATTAACCTGTCAGAACATCTGCTTGGATACTAAAGTACCGGTATAACGTTACATACCGGTGTCATGTCTTCTTCCGGGTCTCTTCTTTCAAACTTTGAAGTTAGAGGTGTCCCCCTGTCACTATTGGCCACCAAGACGTGCCGCAGAGAAGGCACAGACCCCACTTCACCAAGAACGACACTCGCCACCACCCAGCACAGAAGGACGACATCCCGGGACGACTGAGAAGGTGCCATTGTTGACAACTCACGGTTCAGCGTTGGCTAGCTCTATATGTTATAGCTGTATGGACCTGGAACCTCCAGTTTACGATGTGACGAACTGTTTACTAGTAGCAAAGCGCACCACCGAAACAATGCACTAGACAACTCAAGGAAACGAGGAACATTTACTGAGTTAAGTAACTCTTCAGTAGTTCCGCCAAAGTCGTTTATGTTCAGTCACTGTTGTTGACTGAGGTCCAAAGTGTAAATGTGTCTGTCAGCTGATGCCCACCCTCGTCACATGATAGATCTGCCCGATAATCTGAACCTCACCGGGCTCGAGGGGAAGATACCACCGCAGAAAAATTGGTCAAAACTTCACCGTGAGACGCCTACTAAAGTGATTTGTGTCTAAATACCTTTAATTTCTTTTCTCCTTTGGCATCTAATAATTTACCCCGGACAATCACGATACACAACGTGTTTATTACTGAGGCTATGGACAGAACCGAAGGGGACTTTGTTAGGCCAATGGGTTAACTCCCTTATTTTGAACGACCTAGTTTACGGTAGAAGTAAGATCAGGTAATAATTCAATAAGTTTATTTGCAAGTTCTTGCCCGAAGGCTAATTGCAACATGAAACAATACATAGCAAGGGTATACTGTACAGATAGTGAGAGTTAACAATGTTGACTAGTAGAACACATGGCTATTCTAAAAACTACTACGGAATACAATCTACGCTTTATAACGTTACTACTCTCGCTGTTGAGGGCATGGTATTGTAATAACGGTTATGCAGTGACAATTCACATATTTACAAAACGTGTACAACAAACATATCGTTACAAAGTTGATCTATGCACTGAAGTTTGACCGTGGAAAACGCGCGAGCAAAGTTTTGCCTAATGTTACGTTACATGTATTTTATTCGAAACTTGCATAGACCTTATAAACCGCTAGAGGTCGTAGTTTGACGACGATGACCAACTAAAGGAGAGGGCAGGATATTCCTCTTAATTCAGTTGAAGTCTTTATGTGGGAAGGATTGAGAAAAAACAAACAAATGAACAAACAAACAAAGAACAAGCTTTAGATAAACAAGCATTCATCTCAAATCCTGACAGTAATAAACAAGCCTTTATCTCAAATTCTTTTTATATCAGGTGGGGCCGATAAAAGGCAATTTATGATCCACCTAAACACACGCTTTCTATGACCCCGGTATTTTTGTAGGCCGGATTCTTTGGGAGTATACGGACTAATTCAGGCATGAGACCATAAGGCCACAGCAAGTTAATTTTATGGATGACATCCTCCGCAGACTCCAAAATTAATGAGATAGGGCGAAAAAAAAACAAGGCGGGCCAAAGAAAACAAGATTTCTATCTTTTCAAATGTTGAGATCATAATTCTTGTTAAACAAGAATTGAGGCGACGAAATATGATATTATGACCAACAGGTCTTTTAGTCCTGTATTCACCCAATGTATTAGTCCTGTATTCATTCATATATAATATAGAAAGTTTTAGAAAGTTAATTGCAAATTCCTGCCCGTAGGCTAATTGCAAGTACATGTACATGTATACGTAACACAGAGTGGACGGACAGATAATGATGAACAATATAATATAAACTAGAAAGGCAACATTTGCGAGCAAATACAGCATGTTTAGCCATACTCCTCGCCATGCAAAAAATGGACTCTCCCCAAATAACAATGGACCATTCTAAAATACTTGCACTAAAAAAATGAATCACCCCAGTCCAAAACTGAGTCTTCCAGTAGCACCTCAACACAATATGGACCAGTCCACAACCATATCCACTAATTGATTAACACTTCTGCTAAAGAATGGACTTTTTCATAATCATTCCAGCTCAAAATTGAAAGAAATAATTAAAGAATCCTCCCCTTGCAAGAATGGGATATTCCGTGCCATTTCCATGTAAACCAGTCGAAAAATATCCGCTGAAAATTACACTCTTGCGCATAATCAACCCAGTTCAAAATTGAATTAAAAAAGATCAGCCCCAGGGAAGAATGAAGTTTTCCATAGTATACATATGAAGATTTGACAGGAGACGAAGGAAATGACCAAAAACAACATATTTGGGTCAATTCAAAGTCACCGAGAGGGTTTTAATATAATATTTGTAATATGTTTGAACTATTTTGATTAAAAGAATGTCTAAGTCACAACAGTTCTAAAGTGTTCAAACAATTAGAATTGAAACTTATAACATGTTTGAACTCATTTCACATACGTTGGAAACATTTCGAACGTAACTACACAAAAATCTCTTTATTTAGAACAGTTTCAAACCATCTATCCAAATGTTTCAATGTTCGAACAATTTGTAACAAAAGATTTTCACAATTGCCCTCATAAACGAAGGTGCTAAGTCCTCCTGTGTGTTTCTGCCTATTTTCGGTGGCCGCGCTAGACCACCAGCGGATTTGTTTTGACGGAGCGTCACCCGCGCGCGACGATGTACACTGTTCGGCACCGCTAATATCCGGCATTTTCCCGCTCCAAAACACTCCACAAGACCCACGTTTTTAGTGTTTTGCCTCTTGTGCAACACGATTCGATTTGCATTACTAACGGGACGAAAATGATAGAAAAAATTCACCCCGTCCTGGCGTCCGTCCCAAAAACATGAACGACATGAAAATATATTTTCTTACAGATTCAATCACAAAAATCAACAGCATGGGATTCCAAATTTTCGCAACGGCCGACCATTTATCATGGTTGAACTTCTTTTCAAGGCGTGCGATAGATAAACATTCCCGGCACATAATAGTCACTAGTACCAGACTAACGCAAGCTCATGATGATAATAGGGAGAAAGTTTGTCAGTGAAGTTTGGCCACCAGAGGGTACATTCATTTAACGTTACAAGCTAGCGCAAAGGGGCGAATCATTGACCTTACCGGGGACTGACTCTACTGGCCTAATCATTCCTTTTTTGCCGAATTTTACGATCCATACGCCCGTACGTAGGACATGTAAGAAGGCACCGCCTACCACCCGCCTTTGATCATGTATGAAGTCGGCGGCAGAGAGAGATCATCAATCAATTTTGACAGGAGTGTCGCGCCAGTCTGAGGAGAAACGATCTCCCGTGTTGTGTTGAAGAATTTGGAGTTTGAAAATATCTGGAATAACTAATGCTAGAATAAACATTCACAAAATCATTGACTTAACTTGTTTTCTGTTATAAAATTTCCTAAACTGCAATTTAACCACTGAGTTTAAGGGAACATGGTGTTTTCCCGATAATCACGTTAAATGTTTATGTCCGGTCTTTCCTCCTCGTAAGCAAACTTCAAGCTTGGCCAGGTGCAAGGCACTCGGGGTCAATGACCTGTAGGTCATATGTAGTATTGAAAGTGACAGAAGTGGCAAATATTGTCAAGAATGCCCAAAATAAATCGTTTTGAATATATGTATGCCAAAAATGGGAATGTAGTCCTTTAAATATTTGTTCAAGCCACATATACAGCAAATTTCAGGTCATTCGGTTGAAATACAAGGGCGCAGGAGGCCAAGATATGCTAAAAATAGCCTAAAAACCTCAATAAAATCACTTTCAAGGTCAATATCAAAAAAAGGAAAAGAACGTACATTGGTTTTTGCCTACATTACCTCTGTACCAAATTTCAGGTCATTTGGTCAAAAAATGACAGAGATGAATCGATTTGAAGATTTGACAGGAGAAGAAACATGAGAGAAAACAATATGTTGAGCCATACTTATGGCTAAACATAAATATAAAACCTCCTTGATTCAACAGTAAACATATCATTGTAGATGTGTATACATGTCAATAGACTAACTACAACAAATGCAGAAAAGAGCTTGTTAACGTTGTACCATCATCTGAAGCAACTACACTGGGAATTCATATGCAATGAAACACCTTGTGTATACAGCTCAATTAACTAGAACCCCCCCCCCCCATTATTTATATAATGTCCTTGCTAGAACAAATGCAGAAAACAGCTTGTTGTTATACCATCATGGGCAGGAACTACACTGGGTATTCATATGCAATGAAACACCTTAGACTGTCAACGTTTACGACATATTTGCCAATTTTTGGCATGTTGACCACCGTTGGAGGGCAATGAAATTTCTTGTTTTTTATTTCGAAATCAGGCGAAAATTAATGAGCGCGCTGATGTCATCCATAAAAATTACTTGCTGTGGCCTAAGCAAAGAAAAAAACTTTGCGCCTATCTCATGGCTCATATCGTCCGACAGTTTCTCATGCTTAAAGTTCAATCATGATCCGCCAGGTGGCGTTTTGCATCTATTTTGTACATTCTGAATCTAGTCGGACATTACAAATCTGAGAAACGTTTAATGCAGTTTTTCCACGGAAAGGTGACGGCTAAGATTTCAATCGGCCCATGAAATGTTTGTAGCTTACGATTTTTCCCTTCCCGCTTTGACTCTTCTTGACCCAATCATTGGACAAGCATATATACATCATATGCAATGTCCCTAATGTGAATGACCTACTAGTATACAACACCTATTTCGTACCAGCCTTGGTTTCCATGGTGTTCGTGAACTATTGTCCTAATCTTACATAGTTTTAGTGGGCCATTCAAAAATGGCAGTCAACGCTACCCTGCATGAAGACTATTTTTTTCCAACCAAAACACACAGGGGCTACCAGCTAGCCTCCGTTGCAGGCTTCTCCCATGGCGATTCTTTTAACTTATCGGGGCCAGATTCTTTGGCTGGGGACCGTATCTGCTTGAGGTCCCGCATTTGCTTGAGATCTGTAACCGCCGGGGCCTCAAGCAGATACGGTCCCCAAGCCAAAGAATCTGGCCCCGATAAGTTAAAACAATCGCCATGGCGAAGCCTGCAACGGAGGCTAGCAGCCTTGTCCTACAAACGCCTAACAAACGCCCACGCACATTCCTCAGTACATTTCTCCGCGGCAAGACAAATCTCGGGTGTGTTGGAGCACACACCGGGGACGGACAAACAAGCTTTTCCACTGTGTGTGAGCGTGTGTCTTTCAAAGGGAGCTCAGGGGAGGTTCAGTTTATATCGAGGGGAGGTGGAGGTACCCGGTGGGGGACCGTGCATTTTAACTCAGTTTTCACGTGATGTGTAAGAAGGGAATCATTACTTCAATGGGCTAGCGAAAAAAACAAACGACATATGATAAAACGGTGACGATCTGCCCATTCAACCTCTGCTTGGAGAGTAGGAATCATGATAATGGTGTAAGACCGAGAGGTCAGGGGTTCGATTCCTGGCATTCCCGGCTAGACGTTGTGTCCTTGGGAATGGCACTTTACAGGACCTTCTTCACTCCCTCCTGACCAGGTGTAAAAATGGGTACCTGATTTCGGTGGGGTGGAAAGAGAGGGTTGAGATCCACCTTACTGTGTCCTTGGCACAGAAGATGACAACCAACTGGCCAAACGACTAATCTCCAAGCAGATCCACACCGGGCGCGAAAATCGTATATGCTAGCTAGAGAAGGTCCAGTCAGCCAGAGAGGGTCGGGCTATTGGACCCTCTCTGGCTGACTGGACCTTCTCTGGTTAGCATATACGATTTTCGCGCCCGGTGTGGATCTGCTTGGAGATTACCCAACGACCTCAAAAAGGGTTATGGGGCTATCTTTAACTTTTCACGCTGTTAACTATCGTCTTCACAAGACAAGAGGCGTCGCGTATCAACGACAAAAGCGGTCAGGTACTTTCGAAAATATGATTTAATCTCAATATGAAATAGCAACAACGAACCGACGTTCCCAGTGTATCTAGAAACGAAGAGAATTATGAAAGAACGTTTGTAGAACAGTATAAAACGACAACTTTGGTGGGTGCCTGCTACATTGAGCTGTATCTATCACAGCCCCTACAAGGGACAACCAACTGAAAAGACGTAATGAACAAGAAGAAACAAGTGGAAATATAATCATTTTACAGCGTTGGTTGAGAGTTCTTAGGAAATCTATTGAGCACTCTAGTACTTACCTACTTTGCACGTTTGTGCTGAACAATATATACAGTGGAATATTAGGTACGCAAAGTCTTTGCTGGCCATAAGCTATCGGTTTTGGTTTTTTTTACATATCATCATCTGTTTCTTTTTCTTGCACGTTTTTATTGCAACATTTTATAATATCAATCACTAGTTTCAAAGGCGAATAAATCGGCCCGGCCAAAGGTTTTGATCATGTTTTCCGTCAAAGACGAAAAAATATTCACAACTCATAGAGCTTTTTATCTTAACACAGCATTGAAGTCATATTCTCTTTCAGAAAATATAACCTCAGCTGTATGAAAAATTAGGGTGCAGGAAATATGTATAGCTGCTACAAACAAGTTTACGCTTTGTTAGATCATTTTCATTCTTTTAATGCCATAGAAACGACTGTCATGGCAACCGTCGCCATGGAAACTCCCGCCATTCGATACTGGCGATCGATGGTGTCCGTCATAGTCATCACCACGGCAACGACTCTCGCCGAATAAAGACGTCATCTTGCCACGCCCATCACCTGAGCAACGTTCTTTATCACCGCCAGTCATTCCGTTGCTATGGCAACTCCTGTTGTCATGGTTACCGTGAAAATTGACATGTTCTCTGTTCTTGTCGTTCTTCCCTTTGCTGTTGTGTCTGTGGCGGGGTTTAGTTTTCGGGGAGGCGCTGCCGCTCCTGGGGTCGGTTCTGGCGGGGTCCTTGGTGTGCGGACCAGTAGTTTTCGGGGAGGCGCTGCCGTTCCTGGGGTCGGTCTTGGCGGGGTCCTTGGTGTGCGGACCAGTAGTTTTCGGGGAGGCGCTGCCGCTCCTGGGGTCGGTCTTGGCGGGGTCCTTGGTGTGCCGGCCCGTAGTTTTCGGGGAGGCGCTGCCACTCCTGGGGTCGGTTCTGGCGGGGTCCTTGGTGTGCGGGCCCGTAGTTTTCGGGGAGGCGCTGCCGCTCCTGTGGTCGGTCTTGGCGGGGTCCCTGGTGTGCGGGCCCGTCACGAGCAGGAACGACAAGCTGTTCTGATCCCGCTCCGCGAGCTGGAAGTTCTTATAGAGGATAAGGGCGGCCTGGAAAACGATACATCGAAGAAAATACGATTACACACTTGTCAAAAAGTGCCTGATGTACATGCCTCTGAAAGATTAATACTGTAAATACAAACCTGTATGGACAGCACGCGGTCGTGGTTTTTCTCCCCGTCGAAGAGGTCCCAGTACACGGAGTGCTCCCACAGGTGTTTGGTGAAGCACACTTTACTCTTGTACAGTTTACCTGGAGAACGGAACGCCAAGGTTATGCTTAGGTCACATTCCCAAGCCGGGGCCCGGCCGGGGTGTCGGCGAAAACCAAAAATAAAGACTGCATATCAAGAAAATACACAATTTGTAGTTAGGAGTAATTTTTAACGTTTTTTGTCTTTTGTTGTCTTTTATATCATATTTTTCGTTCCCGCAAACTGCCCGACCGGGCCCCGGTTTGGAAATGCGACCGTAGCATTAGAAGGGACGGTCCACAGTACAAACACGCGTATGGGTGTTTCGTCCTTGCATTACTAGTACATTTATTAAATAATAATAATAACCTTTATCATACATCCATGCCCTATCACGGGCTATGTATAGGCATATAGATACAAAATACATGGTAATGTTCATATAATGACACACAGGATTTCTAATACTTATCTAAAACAATGGTTCTAAATCTACTCTATTTCATAGGTTAATGGTTTCCTTCGGAGACGTTCTAGGAGCGCCGGCTTTTATTTTTTAGGGGGTGGGGTGGGGGGAGCGGTGACTCGCAATTGTCAAAATAGGACATGTTCTCTGTAAAGGAGATCGTTTACGCATAGCCTGACGAATCGCGCTCCTAGTGGCCAGCCGGTCCTGTGACCGCCAGGGTGGGGGTCAGTAACCTCCGGCCGAGAGCTTGGGTAAACACAGGCTAGTTTACGCACACCTAGATATGATCTCCCCCGCACTAGAGAACCTGGCCCGGATATGTTGAAAATCGCGAGTGGCGTAAAATACGGGGTCACCGTAGTTAAGATCACGAGCCTATGTAATCGTTAGCCTTTCAATGCATGTCCAACGCTATTCTCCAAGCAGATCTAATGGTTGCGAAGACCGTATCCAACTGGCAGCAGAAATTAGGTTGCAATAAAAACTTCTTTTGCCAGTCGGATACGGTCTTCGCAACCATTAGATCTGCTTGGAGATTAGCGTCGGACATGCATTGAAAGGCTAACGATTACATAGGCTCGTGATGTTAACTATGGTGACTCCGTATTTAATTAGCCTCCTTCGCAGACTTCCTTAGAAAGCTTAGAGAGTAGTAGATGCGTGTTGACTCACTTCAGACCTACATTTACTTTCCCATGAAAACTGAGCTACAGCGACCTGTGACCCTGAGATATTAGCACAAGGGGGCGTCGGGAGGCGGGCTTTGATGTCGTCCCACGGTTTGTTCAGGGGTTAAAATCATTACGACCGGATTTACAAACCTCGGCCATCCGTGTGGAAACAGTCTTATAGCTGACGACAAAATGCACTCTCCAAAAAGAGATTCGGCATGAAAGGTTTTAAAAAAAAGACGTCCAAAACGAGCCGTAGCCGAACGTCTGCTTGGAGGGTAGTAAATCCTTTCGACTGGGTTTACAATCACGACCATAGTCTATCCAGAATACGAGATACGAGACATCAAAACCGGAAGTTCAGCTGCAGTACTGCAGAAAGCCGCTCGGAGGCCCACCACCCAACTTTTCCATCTACCAAATATCATCTTCATACGGATCCATCCACAGCTTCTCGAGTTATGTTGTCCACATAGACAGACAGACAGACCGACAGACAGGCAGACAGACAGACAGACAGTCAGACAGACAAACAGACAGACAGGCAGACAGACAGACATTGGACGTCTATTTATGAATATAAGTGTTTACAGTGTCTAGTACGAAAACGATACATCGAAGAAAAATATGATTACACACTTGTCAAGTAGTGCCTGTTGTACATGCCTCTGGGTGATTAATAAGTTGATCTCCACGGAACGCACGAATCGGAACCACTGTGAATTCTGACCCCTTCACCAGGGGTCGGGACCCCGGGCTCGCTGCTATTCACAGCACTTGTACCAGCGAAATGTGAGAAATTTTTACAAGGGATGTTTTTGTGAAGTCTGAGGGGTGTGGGGTCAAGGGGGCGGAGGGATACATGAGTCACACGTGACATGTCACCCGCCTCTTCCTCACGTGATTTTGCGCCAAAGATGCCCAAAATCTATTTTCCCTCAACGAGAAAAAAACGAATATGAAATCTCAGAAACCATGTCAGAGCTTTACAAAATGAGCGAAATGATAAAAAATGCAGCGATTGTTATTGAAAGATTTAGGCCATTCCTAACACGTTATACTAGTAATAATATTTCATTGACAATCGCCAAGTACATATCCGATAATGAATACTAACACATTACAGATAATACACACAAATGAACGCGCTAAAGAGGAAAGTAGCAAAAAAGGAATATACAAGAGATAGTGACAAACTAATCACAAATATGACTTTCTGAGTTGGAAACGCATTCATCCAAGGATTAATTTGCCTAGCCATAGAACAAAACTGTAGATATACTGTAAATGCATTTAAGTTCGAGTGGTTTTTATTTCGCGCTAAGGCGAAAATTGAGTGTTTGCGGCGATTTCAAGTTCGCGGCAGCGCTATAGTCACATACTGCTACAGTATTGGATGAATGTTTGCAATGGCTTAAAGTTTGCGGCGAAACGGTCGCCTCGAAAACCGCGAACATTTAAGACCACCGCGAACATTTCTGCATTTACAGTATTAGAAAACAAAATATGTCCATTCTTCGGGACAAAAACATAGAAGATATTGCATGAGTGGCTGTCGTGTACGTTGTTTTTCTTGTAGCTATGGAGCGCTAGTGCAAAACGTTTTCAATGTTAACTCGACTTTCAGTAATTTGCATCCAGGTGCAACCATAAAAATAACTTACATTCAGTGCATGATGCAATTTCATTCTTGGCCCAGACATTTTGCCGAAAGCTATTTGAAGTTAGAGGTCATTGTCTCACCTCAAGGTCAACAAAAAGAGGGATAGAAGTTCATCCATTCAGAAATAGAAAAACAAACATCATGTGCCAAATTCCGATTGAGTTTAAAAATTGGTTTGCCTAATCTTATATGTTATATTGGTCATATTATATATGCATTTTCGATGATGAATCCCCCTCGCATGCATGGAAAGCCCTTTATGATACTTTTGAAACAAACTAAAAATCATAGCAAACAACAAAGGTGGTGAAAGTACGACTTATCTAGAATTCCATAATAGACACAATTGAAACCTTAAACCAGAGGGATGGCAATATATAATTTGAAAACCGCCATACAAGTATTTGAAAAATGCAGACGACGAAAGGTTACGAAAATACCTGGCAAATAATTCGCGCACAATTAAGTTGTCGTCGCTCGTATATAATTGGCTTGGCGCTGCTTTAAATAGAAATTGTTCAGACATCATAACAATAGTATGCATAACAAACAAAAGGTCCACAAAGCAACCGAAGAGTTTGTAATAAAAACGGCCATCAAGTTAAAATACAAGTAGTCGACATGAAAATAGGTAATCAGAAATGATTACAGTAAACATAAAAACATTTGTCACTTGAATATTTTTGCGCTATACTTAAGATTAATACTGTAATATCATAAGTGTCCGTGTATGTATGTGTGTGTGTGTGTGCGTGCGTGTAGTGTGTGTGTTGGTGTGTGTGTGTGTGCGCGCGTGTGTAGTGTGTGCGTGTGTGTAGCGTGTGTGTGTGTGTGTAGTGTGTGTGCGTGTAATGTGTGTGTGTGTGCGTAGTGTGTGCGTGTGTGTAGTGTGTGCGTGTGCGTGCGTGCGTGTGTGTAGTGTGTGCGTGTGCGTACGCGCGCGAGCAAATGTAGACGCACAATGTTCAAGTCGTACAACAGGTTTCTACAGACGCGAATACGAGAATGCATACCGGGCGACACAAAAGATTAGCAAAAGTTCCAACCGATGGAAATCTTTTCCCCCAAACTCAGGAAAAAACGCTAAAAACCTGTATCGTATACAAGCGCCCAACAGGGCCCGCCTGGAATTTTGGCGGGAAAGTTGGCATAATTACGAGCACAGAGGTCATTCAGCCACGTACGCAAACAAGCTATCTGTTACATATTCAATGGCCATGTGTGGCTCGCGTTATTTTTCGCGTAGAAAAATATTTAAAAAATCGAGAAAAATAGTAAGAAATGGCGTTCGCGCACGAAATTCCGTGTGACGGTAGACGAACATAATCGACACAAAATACACAAGGTGTCGTTTGGTAAAAGTTCGGGGAAGCCCTGTTAGGAGAAATTTTTGGTGGCGTACCGAGAGTAGCTTTGTGAAAAACAACCGATCTCTATTGTTACTGAAGTATGCGGTGTGCTTTAATACTGCCGCAAGCCACTAAGGAAAGGGAAATCCTTCAGGAAACCACACTCACCGCAAATCGAACAGTTCACGCCTCCCTCATAAGAGTCGTAGGCGCGGAGGACGTCGATCACCCCGTCCAGCTCGAGACACCGTTTGGGGCTGAGCGGGCTGGCAGCGGCGGTGGTCTCGGGACGAAGCCGTAGGGAGTCCGAGGACCTCACACGCTTGGGCCGGTGAATGCAAACCGGGTCGTCCGCGGAGCCAGACATCGTCTTGGCACAGTTTCAAGCGAGAGACCAGACTGACACAGTGATCTCGCCAGAGTCTCGCGCCTTGTTGTTGTTGTTGTTCTAGGAATGTGTACTAAAGGTTCGCCAGGAAATATATTTTTGTCAGGGGGATATATTCTTCACCATGAGGCCCCATGGCAGGACGACTTGTGTCCGAGCAACACAGATATCCCTCTCGTGTGGTTGGACGACCGGGCGCTCCCGTCGTCCTGCATAATAAATAAAGCCATTCACAAAACCGAGCCACCAATCGGAGGGCCCCGCTCCAGACACGAGATAGCCTTAAAGAATGCCGCTCCCCAGCCAATAAAAATTGGAAACAAAAAATCATATAAAAATTCCAGAGGATTATTTTTCAACACCGTGAAGATAAACACGACCTAGAAGTGTGCCTCGATCTTTCCATGGTTGTTATTTTCCCAATTGTTCCGAAGGAATGTCAGAAAATGGGTAAGATATTCGCCAACCCGTCCCCAACCCCTACAACTACGATGAAGCCTGGATTTTAAAGAGCCCAGCGTGTTTTCCCACTGAATGTGTTTGTTTTCGATGGCTCTGCACACAAAGAAGTTGGCAGTTCAGTTGTCGGAATGAAAGTCCGGGGGCGGCGGTACAACGGTCGGGCAAGAGGGCCAGGGATAGTACGAGATAGCCTGGATGCCAGACCGCCGATAGAGTAGAGTAGAGTAGAGTAGAGTAGAGTAGAGTAGAGTAGAGCTAGAGTAGAGTAGAGTAGAGTAGAGTAGAGTAGAGTAGAGTAGAGTAGAGTAGAGTAGAGTAGAGTAGAGTAGAGTAGAGTAGAGTAGAGTAGAGTAGAGTAGAGTAGAGCTAGAGTAGAGTAGAGTAGAGTAGAGTAGAGTAGAGTAGAGTAGAGTAGAGTAGAGTAGAGTACAGTAGAAGAAGAAGAGAAGGGAAGGGACGGTAGAGCGACGATGATTTGACCGACGAGGGAAATGACGAAGCAAGGACCTTGGACGAAGGTAGTGAGAGGTTTGGGGTCAAACTTATAGTTATATAGGATTATTATCTAGAATTTTCCATGACTTCGTTTCTTACAACTTTTTATTCAGGTTAATGTACTGAAAAAAAATAAACGCGACAATGAAATTATGTCAGTTGCCGGTGGCAAAAACTCTGTAGTATATAAACGTTTATGTTTTTCTTCGACGAACGCTGCATTTCTGGCTAGGGGTACTCTCCAAGCAGAGGTTAGGCTCCTGCTTGTTTTTGACGTATTTTTAAGGTGTTTTTGTGACTACATTTTTTGGCCCCCTGATGGCTTTCACTGGTATTGTAGCGGAACTTACCTATTTTTGCCGAATCATACGATCCAAAACCCCCCAGGAAGGCCCGGTGGAGGCTAAGACGAATACGTTGATCCGCCAAAACCCCAACGTCCCGTATTATCGGCTTTTAGTGCGGTGTGGGTGGTGTGGGGATCAGGAACGATCTGATAACAAATCGCTCAGAATTCAAGGTATGCCTCTACTCGCTCTCCCAGTTCCACACACTATAGCCACACCCACATTTGTTTGTTTGTGCCTTTATTTATTCTCGAAAAAAGCTCTTATCGGCCATCTTGGCCGCTTTTCATAGAGGTCGAGATGAGGGCATGTCAAGGGGTCAACATAACAATAAATAACTAAAGCTTGGTCAACCTAGGTGACTCAAAATTATATCAATAATACAAAGAATAGATAAATAATGAATAAACAATAATAACAAGTAATAGTTCGTCAAGTCATTATGTCCATAACCGTTCGATAAGGGTCAGTTACTGTGGCGATAGTCTTTTGAAGGTTGAACACATGCACTTTTGGTCGAGTTGTTGTTGCTCAAACGAACCCTTTCTCACGCCATATATCATCACACCTACGACATAAAGTTATTTTTTGGTAACGTCTGTGTGTGTGTGTCACAGTGTGTGTGAGTGTGTGTGTGTGTGTGCGTGTGTGTGTTTGTGAGAGCACGATAACTCGAGAATGTCTGGATGGATTTTTCTATATGTGGATTGTGTCGTGTAATGTTAGGTGATCACGAGATCTCGAACTGATTAGATCCCCCCTAGCGGCTTATAGTGGTAATGCAGCGGAACTTCCCGTTTTTACAATCTTTTGAGCTGCTACGGTCAGGAAATTGGGGTGGTAAATATCTTTATACTATATGATAGATTCCGTAGGACACCACACACACGTACAGGTGCAACTGAGAACTTGTCAAACGTAAAGGTTTAAAAAGGTCAGAGTTCGTAATGATACCACAGTGGGGAACGTCATACTCTCCAAGCAGATCTAATGGTTGCGAAGACCGTGTCCAACTGGCAGAAGAAGTTTTTATTGCAACCTAAGGTTGTTTGCAACCAAAACTTCTTCTGCCAGTCGGATACGGTCTTCGCAACCATTAGATCTGCTTGGAGATTATGAACGTCCGCCCGAAGCTGGATATGTTCAAGTTATATTGAGCTCGCATGGGTAGCTACAACATACATGTACTATAACATCGTGTTTACCATGTGTACATATTTTCCAGAGAGCAAAACGTTGTCATTCTCAACATAAATGTACAGTTTATATCTTTGTCTTTGTTTTTGTAGTGTCAAAATGTTTTTTGTGTCAAAACCCTTGTGTTGGGCATATAGAGATTTATCTGTTCCACCTATTAAAGAACATGTGTGGGGCTGGCATCGGGCTTCTCAAAAGAAAGCGTGTTAGAACACAATGAAACAAGGCTTCATAAAAGTACTACTACTAACCAAAATTTCAATCTTAAATATTCTTCTCCACCAGAAAGTCACAAGGGTCTATTTGATAACCATGCTAAGAAAACAGCTCAAACTCCGTAAAAAAGCTACTAGTAGTAAAGAAACCCTACCTTTGACCCTGGTTTCTGATGTATCATATCAGCCATCCAAATTCTCCAGATTGAGCCAAACTTTTCAAGGATTTGGCCCTTTGTCGACCTGCAAGGTAAGGGTTGTCCGGACGGATGCACTTCACCCTTAAGTCGCTAGGACTAGACTTTGGCTTCAAGTACTGTAAGTCCTCGGACAAACCTTTACAGTTCCATCACAATCTTTAGATTGCGCCGCGAACTATATGGAATCAAGACATCCTCGGACTAATCAGTGCACAGGTTTTATTCAGACGTGAAAATGAAAAAAAGGAAAAGTTTGGAACAGGGCCCAGGTGGGATATCAGTTAAATTACTTAGAAGTTGGAACAGACATTACGGTTCGCTTATGCCCGGACCTTCTAGCTCTTCTAGGTGTGGTCGGCGTTTATTTTTTGGCGGGAGCTCTGATCTGATTTTTAACATGGGCCAGGCTCTCAAAGGCCTAATAGCATAGAACCTGGTTGTTGAATACTGGCGCAAATCAGCGCTGCCGCCCAAAATACCTCCGGCTCTGTGAAGGAGGCTACATGGTCAACGTTTGGAGCAGTGGGCCTGGTCCGGGGAACAGAATTTGTCCAAGTCGTACCCGTGCGCCAGCGCAGCTGTCTTGGCCGCATGGTAGCCACCACTTGAAAGGGTCTGGGAACGAGAGAACAGCATCATGCCCTCGTACCCAATCCCCATAGAGGTTCCGCAGTAGTAGGTGAGGAGAGTGTACCCGTCGGCATGGTCGGGGGCCAAGGCAACAGCCCGCCATTCTTCGTTCACCTCCGATAGCCCCTTCACACCCAGTGTCGAGCCTGTCGCCTTCCAGATAGCAGGGTTTGCGGTTGGTTCCTCTGAAAACTCAACCTTGATGTGGCGTGTTTCTCCTTTGGAAAGTGAAAGAAAGAAAGGGAAAGTGATCTTGAACCAATTTAGCTCGCTGAAGAGCCAAGGAGATCTTATCCTATATGCCATGATGTCCTTGGAATAGCATACTGTAAATGCATTTAAATTCGCGTGATTTTAATTTCGCGGTAGGGAGAAAATGGCGTGTTCGCGGTGGTTTTAAGTTCGCGTTCGAAACAATAGTAGCGCTACAGAAACAGAGTTGAAAAATATTCGCGGCGATTTTAAGTTCGCGGCAGAGAGCTTACCGTGAAAACCGTGAACATAAAACCACCGCGAACGTTTCTGCATTTACCATATGTGGTCATGACAGAGAAGACAGACACTATGTACACTGTTTACAGGTTCGTTGTACCGGGGAAATTTCCTTAGCTCTTTTTTCCGGCAAATGCAATCAAAGAACAGTGCTAGTCCCATCCTATAAGGTCTGCAACCATTTCTAGCGTGAGCGTCAACAGCCGAGATTCGAACTTCCAACCACTTGTTCCAGAGGCACGGACGCTAACCGCTGGACTAGGCACGCTACACTGAAGGGAGATTCATAGAAATGTTTTTTTCCAGCTAAAACCAATTGGAGACAGGGTCTATAGGGATTTGCATCCGTGCAGTTTATAAAATTATTTTCAGAGCGATCGTAATACTGTAAAATAATGCCTCCGCCCTTGAGGCGTCGCCAAAAAAGTGAATCGGTCTCACTCGAATATAGTTGGCTTACCAGTAAGCGTCTTGAAATCGAAGGTGTTTGTCATGACATAATCACCCTTTGGTCGGGTTGGGTCCGGTACGTAGAGGTAAGAGTAACAGCCGTAGCAGTCCTGGGGCGGGTTCCTGCCTCTTACGCCATACCACCGTCCTTTCAGCTGAAAGTTTGATAGAAAGTTTATAAGAAGTTCTTGCCCGGAGGCTAATTGCAAGACATGTAAAATGAAAAGGACGAACAGATCATGGGGAACAATATAGCATGTGACTAGTCTAAATACTGACAATAAATTCTTACTTATTGGGGTTTGACTTCTTTTTCCAAGACAGCTGTGGAAGACGAATGATCCCACTTTTTCTGTAATGTGTGTTAAGAGGAGAGTATACGTAGTTTTCGTCTTGTCTGTAAACGTGGAGAAATAAGGATGGAATGTGGTATCTTCTTTAAACTGCTCCTTTCTTTCGTGATTGTAGAAGGGGCAATTCTGATAGAATAGCGAAGTAATGATAGATCTATCTTTAAACAATCCGATCTCCTAACAACTGGATTGAATACGGAGATTACTTCTGGAAGTTTCAACTGACATCCATTATCCCTCTGTTGTAGAGACAGAATGGTCTTTAGCGTCGTGTGGCGTCGTGTGGCGCAACTGTAGAGCACGCGGCTGTCAAACAATGGGTCCCGGGATCTAATCCCAGGTGTGCCCGGAGACATGTCCGAACTTGCGCCCCGACGTTGTGCCCTTGGGAAAGACTTTTGGCACGACTTTCCTCACTTCACTCAGGTGTAAATGAGTACCTAGCTCATCTAGGGTTAGGGACGTCCCTCGGATAGGACGTTAAATGGAGGTCCCGTGTTTGGGGAGAGCAACACCCCGCGCACGTTAAAGAACCCACTACACCTTTCGAAAAAGAGTAGGGGCATGCCCCGGTGTGCGATGGTCGAAATCTTACAGTCCGGACTGGGATGACATCTTGAAAAGGTGATAGTTCACCTGTTATGTCAATCCTTCCACAAAATGTGGTAAATCAAAATAAATAAATAAATAAATAAAATATTGTTTACCTTTATCAACGTATAAAGTAACAGGTAATGTGAAAATTCTATTTTAAAAGTTACTAAAACCAAGGAGGTTCTATCGCTAAAACGCTGTTACTTGAAGCAAGGAGGTTTTATATACTCTATATAAAACCTCCTTGCTTGAAGCAATGATTCAAGAAATCAGGGAAGGATTTTCAACTGGAATAACTGAAGTGTATGCCTTACCATATCAAAAGTAAAATTCTGTGCCAGTTTCTGTGGCTTGGTACAGTTGAAGGTTGATGGCACATTTGACATGCACTTGTTTTGGACAGTCGTACAGGATAATAACTTGAGAAACTGCTCGTCTTCGTACCTGAAGCAAAGTAGCGTAAGTTTGTACACCATATCATGCACACCATAGACAAGTTGTAACATGCTTGTTGGGTCTTATGTCATTTCTATATCATATGTATTTTCGATGTGGTAAAAAAATCATCAAGAACAACGAAAACAAAGTAACTACATGTACATGATACATGGCTCACATTTGATTTGTGATGAGCCTAAGCACAGCTTGTGACACGCACACTAAACACACACACATGGAATACACTCACTCACACACAAACATGTACATGCACCATCAATACCATACCCATAGGAGAAGAGACATGCCACGGGGCAGGTCATGTTGTCACCGCTACCGCAGCCACCAAGGCAGGTGAGGGCATCACGGCAGGTCGTGTTGGCGACACAGACGATCGTCTCTTTACTACAGTGTCTTAGAACGCATCCGAAGTCAATCTGCTGGCTAAACACGACTGGCAAAAGTGTTACGGCAAGCAGAGATAAGGCGAGGGGAAACATATTTTTAGGGCACACCATTTTGAAGTCTTTCATTCAACAACGTCCAAACTCCAATGTCTAAAAGTGGAACGGTCTATCCTTCATTGGGAAAATATTGAGCGTCTTGGAGGGGTAGGTTTGTGAGTCAGAGAGAACAAGTGGATAGGCTGGGGTCTGGATGTGGTTTACCAGTATTCAAGATTTGAGATGACAAAAGGGTACTATGGGGTATATGAAAACACACACAAAGATGAACTTGAGTTGAAGAACATTTCTGTCCATGACTCTTACACCTACATCTTGAGTGGTGCGGTCCAGTGTCAAGGTCTTCTTCGATTATATAATTTGTTTGGTCTGTCTGATAGAAATACAATCGGAGTGCCCAAAGTACAAGGTCCATTTCAATTGTTGCTTACAGCCAGGTTCTGAATGCCAAGTACAAAATGAAATTCGTCATTAGTTTTAAACTTCTAAACAGTCATTGTTCCGAACTACTACTGAAGGAGTAAAAACACAAGACCAACATTTGAGGTACAATTCAAGTTTTGTTCCCAGAGTAGAGTAACATAGCGACACCATTGTATTCTATACTTTCAACAAGAAAGAAAACAAAAACATTTTTTTGTGTCACACAGAATAATGCTATAAATCTATTGTCAAAACATACACATAATATCTATTCTGCCGACTACATCACTTAAAAACTGGGATGTCCCTAGTTCCTGATGGACATATATCTAAAAAAGGGTGTATTCAAGACGGTGAAACTGGCATTTTTACCCTTCAAGATAGTGAGTAGCTCTCAATATAATAGTTTTGGCACATGCCATATCTGGATCACAACATGGTGTCTTTGTGTGTGTTGACAGCCACTCAAGGAGTATGGCAAGTCTACATGGATTTTTATTTTTCAGTTCTGTTGTAGCCGGGCTTTCCTAGCCCTCCTCTTGGCGTCAGCGGTTCTCTCAGCTTCAAAAGTTGAGACGCAGTTATGGCTCAGGTGTCGCCAGGTACTGCAATCGTCGCAAAGTGCTTTAATGTTTGTGGGGTCAATGTGACCCTTCTTTAAGTAATGTTTAAGAGTATCTTTGTACCGCTTTCTCTGTCCACACCTAGGCTGTGTCCCTTGATCCAGGGTGTGTTTGGGGAGCCGATTGTCTGGCACTCGGACACAGTGACCAGTCCATCGTAGTTGGCTGCGCATAATGAGTGTCTCTATACTACAGGAACCAGCTTCAGCTAGCACACTAGTGTAGTCTCTACCAGACTAACTACGCCGGCTATAGTGAGAATATTTAACAGGGAAGTTTGGCCACCGGAGGGTTTCATTTCATTTGAGGGAGAAATATTAACCTTCCCCTGGACTGACTCTCCTGACCAATTATTCCTTTTTTGACAAATTTTATGATTCCTCTTTGTTGGGTAAATTTCATTCACCTAATCATCATCTCTGGAAACAAGACTAAGATTTGACCACACATCATAAATATAGCTTACACCACTACTACTACTGTTACAAATGTTTAGGACAACATTCAAAATAGACCATTATAATCCATATGTAATAGCTGGCCCTTTATAGGGCTTCTGGCTAAAACAGACACTTTCCCATGAATATCATTTGAGAGGTCAAAACATCTACATTTTCCAAACATTGATTTGATATATTCTTAGGGATTCTACCACAGTATAACCGAGACCGTACGCTATGGTTAACACGTTTTCGTGTTTATTTCCTTCATAACCTATTTCAAAGACAATATGGCATGTACAAATCCATGTAAAATCATGGATTCTCCTGTCTGTTCGACAGATGAGTAGGCTTACAGGTCATTTGTCGAGGTGGGTCCTCATGTGAGAGTAGAGACCAATTTCGACGCTTGAACGGCCACAGATGCTGCACGGGAAGGAACAGACTAGACAGGGATGGAGCGCTTTTTCCTCCTCTTTGTAAAATGGTCCATCGTTTTTTGTCTTGATCACGTACCTATCTTTCCTAGATAGCTTATCAAGTTCTTTATCCCATACAGGTAGTTTTCGTCAATGTGGTCAGAAGGAAATACGTGGGCAAAGTCGATCATTCGCACATCTATCTTAGCCTCAGCCATAGAGTCTGTCTTGCTATCCCTGATTGGACAGGATAACCCATCCTCTACTGGTGGTAACCAATCAGAATCCATTTCTCTCGGTGAACCTGAGTGGCCTGTGACAGCCTGTTCTGTTAACCCTGATTTGCCCTTTGCCCCTTGACCTGACACGTGTGTATGAGGTCCGTTCACCCTTTTTGTCTTGGCTACCTCCTGTGCTGACCCAAAGGCATTCTGGGAATGGCATTCTTGCCGCAAGCTCAGGTCAGAATTGCTTACTCTGGAAACGTCTGCACCGTTTACGTCTCTCTCGGAATGTAATACTGCGGAATTAGACAATCGGTGCATTTGATTGTAAGATACGTCGTCGCTTGCTATGGTCACTGAGTGCAACGAATGGTGTGTCGCTGTCAGGCTGTGTTCTGTAGAGTACTCTGTACTGTTCTCCGCGGAGTTGGGTGAAGATTTCTCCGCGGAGTTCTCCGGCTTCCCCTCGTAAACGATGAGGAGGGAACTCGAGAAGAGGCAGATCTGAGACTGCGTTTTGATGAACCGTTTGATTCTCTCCAGTCGACACAGGATGGCCTGTAGCACTTGGACTTGCAGCGGGCAGGTACCGTCCATAGTCAGGTATTTAGTCAGACCTGTTGGACGAGAGAAATGGTACGATTGTGCTTAGAAACAAATACTATTGTAAAAGGGGAAATGATTGCGGTGGTTTTATGTTCCTGGCTTAGAGGTGACTTCTTTACATCGAACTTAGAAAAGAAGAGGAAAGTGATCTCGATCCAGTTTTACCTCACTGAAGAGCTATTCTTTCACTGATTGTGACAGAGAAGACAGACCCTATGCACAGTATTTACAGGTTCCTTGCACCCAGGAAATTCCTCTTGCTCTTTTTGACAACACAATGAACAGTGGACCATGGCTTAACGTCCCGTTCAAAAAACTACAAAAACTACAAATATGCAAAATTTGAAAAATCTACATTCAGATTCACATTTGCAACAAATTTACAACTGTGCGAGATGACATTGACAGTTTGTGTATAAAATCCCCCTATGACAAAATCAGTTTGTCCTTCAAATTGGTCTATTGATGACTTGATAAAACAAGGTTCTCACCCATGCCGACGTGGTGTTCATCAAGACTCCGCCCATACTTTTTGTCGTAGTACACCACTTCACCTGTTTTCCTCTTATAGATCTGTAAGAGAGAAAAAAACTAGAACTGAAAATCAAAGTAATGGTTTGGTCTTTCCTTGAACACGCCATTTTCTCTGTACGGCGAAATCAAATCACCACAAACTTAAGCATGCATTTACATGAAATTTCTTGCACAGTTGAGACAGGAAAGGAACGGAAAGTGATCTCGAACCAGTTTAGCTCAAATGAACTCAATGAACAGATGAGCTAATCTTCCACTGGTCGTGACAGAGAAGACAGACGCTATATACATTATTTACAAGTTCATTGTACTGGGGAAATTCCCCTAGCTCTTTTCGACAAGCACAATGAACAGTGGACCACGGCTTAACGTCCCGTCCTAGGGACTGCGATCCTTTCCGGTAGCGTGCATGTCAGGTGAGCGACACAGCCGGGATCGAACCCGGGGCTTCTAGTTCCAGAGGCAGGACCGCTAACCAACGGACTATACACACGCTACTGGACCTACCCTCATTCCCATCAGTTGAAACCCCACGATGTCGATAGGTGGATACTTCCTCTTCTCTCGCTCGATCTTGTCTGGTGTGGCCTCGAGATCATAACAGCGTCTTCCAACCTGAGTATCGACACAAGCAAGCTATTAGCTAAGGAAGGCCTGCACTAAAAAAGAAATTAGACGCCCTCTTTAATAGCTGGACGCCTTGAGGACGGCCTCTTTTCCTGGTACTTCGGCGATGTTGATTTGATTACATGTATATGGATGACATCCGTGCACGCATCAATTTTTGTCCATTACTTTAAATAGAAAAAAAGTTTTCTAACATACTGGAGGCCGTGCAAGGTAACTACAAAATGAGCAAATATATTTCATAAATTGCAAAAATGTATTACGGAAAACGGATACTAATGTCTACAATGCCAAAATCAAAGAGGAACAAACATTTTCAGCCCATAAAGTATGCTGAAAGTATGACTATGAGGGCATAGCAGCACTGTTTTGAAAAATCCCTGCATTTCAACATATAATTGAAGGATGAAATAACATTCACCTTGACATCCAGTATGCAAGGCTGGTGGAACTTTCGGGTGATGTCTTCAAGCTTGATAAAAACCTCTGGGGAAGGTCAAGGTTCACTATATGTTCCATGAATGGTTAACAACATCGCAACATTTTAAAACATGCCTTGGAAGTGCAGTTCTTTCTCTCTTTCAAAATGGACTAGCTTATAAAAATATTGAAAAGGTTTTCATATGTATGAAATATAATACATACGTATCAAAGCGAAGCAATTGTGGCATCCAATGGCCGAATGGCTAGGCTAGCAAACACAAAATAGGAAGGACATGGGTTTCATTCCTGGCAGTCCTAGCTAGTCTGTGGCAGAGGACATTCCTCACTCCATCCAGGTGTAAAAATGGGTACCTGGCTTTGGTTGGGGAGGTAAAAGGCGGTGGAAGGAGAGGGCTGGGCTCTGCCTTCCAATACTGTGTCCTAGACACAAACAGTTGAACTTCAGAAGAAGTTCGCTCACTGTTGGAGGACAGGGCTGAGTGGAGAAGAAGAACCCATTGTCCCCCGCACGTTGGCATCGCTAGATGTCCCAGTTCAAGGTTCAAGACACAAGGTTCAAGACCCATTGTCCCTTCGGCCTCAAAAGGCTATGGGACTACCTTTCCCTTTTTTTAAAATACCAAAGCAAATAAAGGATACGAGACGGGTCATCCTCAGGAACAAACTTTCCCAGGTACTTCGGCATGAACTGTCTTAAGGTAAGGAGGTCCCGATTCTTCGTGTCCTCGTCAAAAATCGTCTGGTAGAACCCGAGTTCCTTCTGCCCGCGTGGTGGCGGCTGGAGGGGTTTCAGTAGGGTCCCGTCTTCATGTTGTAACATGCCTGGAGATACACAAAAGTAGAGGTATTAAAAGCTGGTGACATCAGACTAATGACGAACAAAAAAAATTCGCCAAAAATCGATATTTCAAAATATGCTCGTAGGCACGCGTCATTCAAGTATTACTATCATGTACATTCCTGCAAAGTTATATTGATAAACATCGAAGCACAAGCCAAGGAGAGCGTCTTTTCTAAATAAGGGGCGTGGCCTTATAAATCTTGATGACCTAATCATGACATCATACTAATTTGCATGAATTATCACCTTGCTATAAGGTACTACCTGAATAAAATTAAGGTTGAGGAAGGTTTATAAAGCTTAAGAAAGGGTTTTTTTCAAAAACATCCCAAAATTCCTCAGCCACCCTTCAACAATACCTTAAGAAGAGATTGGACTGTCATATGAAACAGCACCAAGTGATGTACGACTACAGAGCTTTGGACCATCCCCAGAAACCAGAGATGACAGTGAGCTGATTTGAAGAGCGGCCTTAACTGGGAACCTGGCTGAAGCAACTCTACTCTACTTTACTCTATATAATGATTTAGCTAGTACATGTAGTGCCATGCGGCTTCACTACGACTCGCGTATTCAGCCAAGCACACTGGGTCACCGCTACTCTTCTCAATAAATGTGTTGGGTTGTTTTAAGTGCAGAGGTTTGACGCTATATATATAAGCTCCCTCATACACAGGTCCACCGACTTAAAGTTTAAATCCCCATCCGAAAGGACGATGCAACTCTTTTATCCAGTTGTGCTCAGACCCGGGTGCGCTTTGCGACACTTCCAAACCAGCAGCACTGAGGATAGGCATGAATATGTTGCGACAAAAAAACATTGTGTATATTTGGATTCGCACAAACACACACACACGTACACACATAAAGACATAGAAGCCGAAAACAAGTGCATCCTTGTGAAGAACATCCTACCTGACACTGACAGTACCTCTACTCTACTCGTATTATAACGTAAACTACTGTACGGTACTCAGTGTACGTGGTTACTTGTTTGTCGTTCGTAAATCGACTTATCTAGGAACAAGACTTCCTTGCCAGTTTTGTTGGTTAAAGCCTGACCTTTCTTGGTTTTCCCCTGCCCATACCGGTGCCCGGCGACTTGGTGCGCGAGCGGGCGGCAGCGGCGCGGAAGGGGAGGGGTGCACACCCCTTCTCGCGCTCCGCTTTTCTCCGGAGTTCTCTTCGTCTTCCCGATGTCAAGTCGATTTTTACAGGGACTCTCACTGCTTTCAGCCATACCACGATACACGTCTCATTCCCGATCGTCTGGAACAGGACCAAAACAACAGTAATTTGCAAAACTATAAAAAAAGTTTAATTTTGTGACTCCTGCCGGCCTTCCACACTTTCACTTAGTGCGCATGCCCAAGCATGAGAAATTGACCTTCGACCTTCAAAGTTTCAACTCTCCCGGCATGCATTGCGTCTTGGGGTCAATAGTGAGCCGGACGTTTCATCACCACGTGGAAGCCTCGGACGAAATTTCTCCGATTTTCTTCTGGGTTTTACTTGAATATAGTTGGTGAAAATGCCGGCACAAGTGGTTAAAAAGACGACCAAGAAGACGGTACACATGGAGGTATCTGAAGAATCGGTTTGTGAGGAGAAAGTCGGCGGAACGGTTAGTGTATTTTGGCGAAAAATGATGTTGGGTAGTTGGAACAAGTTTGGCTTTGCACCCGGATAGATATGTGAAGAATAGCCGTAAAAACGTTTCAAATAGGACCTTGAAATTAAGTGACAGATGGCATTTTTTTGTTCTTCTGTGTTCTAGCATTTCCGGCAAGTTGTTGAAATTACTTGTTATACAAGTGCGTCTACAAATTCTTATTCTGTTACACGTGGTTTCCTGGTGTCCATCTCTCCGTGTGCTCAAGTTTTACATTTTAAAGTGCAAATAATTATATAATTTTAAAGTCCAGGACGCACGTCTGTAGCCATGCCAGTTTAAGAAAGCACAAAACTATTTTCCAAATGTATTTAGTTTTCTCTGAAGGTGCAGGGTCTAGACAGCTGAATGCAGGCTCATGAAAAAAATTATAAAAGCTTAATAGTGAATAACAGTATTTGACAATAAATTAATGGGGCTTTGATTCAATACGTGACAATCCTATGATGACATTGAGCTCCCTCTTCTGAAGAAAAGTTGAGGAAACGCTCTAAACCGAACCCATTACACTATCTGAGGATTGTCATTGTGCTGCAAATATGAACTCCGTGATTATGAAGCACATAAATGTACCTATAAATTATTTGTATAGCCGGAATAACTTAGCCTCTACCAGGCTTCGCGGATGGCTGGAAATATAGTAGAAATTGGCCAAATAGAGTGAATAGTATGCCAAGGAAGTCGGCTACAGACAGAGGGTCTAATAGACCATCAGCAAACTGTACCCCTATAGCAGACTAACTCCTCTTGCATGTTTTTCTGTCTATTTGGCCAATTTCTACTCTTTTCAGCCGCCTCTGGAGCCTGGTAGAGGCCAGGTATAACTGTCCTTTGGGGTAACCAGTGTCATAGGTGTAACACACCAGCTTCGTAAGCATGCGGAGTGGCAGCAGCTGGTTATAGTACACTGAACTAATTGTCACACCCAACCTTCGCACATCTAGCTGTACGTGGCTATCTAGTGAGGGTACTCCCTCTTAACTCCTTAGTGGGCAGGGCTGAGAAAGCCAATGTGATTGACATGTGTCTACTTTTCACTTCTTCACAGCCAGAGAAAACCAAGAAGGACAAGAAAAGTAAGAAGAGGAAGTTGGAGACAGAGACTGCCAAACCCGTGAAAGCTGTAGAAGAAGAACCGGAGAAGAAGAAGAAAAAGAAGACCAAAGCAGAGGATGACACACCCAAGAAACAAAAGAAGAACAAGGAAAAGAAGATAAAAGTGGAAAATGGCCATGTGGAGAACGGTGCTTCTGGATCAGATATAGAGGTTAGTGTTGAATTACACATGCCTCTTAAGGTTTATAATTAAGTACACCACGAAGGGGAGCACACTAGATCAGGGTTCTGGCCAGCACCCATCATTCCGTCAACCTTGACGGACAAAAATCCATGAGTAAAGATTTAAAAATGTACAAATTTGAATGAATTGATAGAAGTTTGTACACTACAAGGTCTAAAATAAAAGACTCTTTGTAGGATCTTTCTATTAGGATCTTTCCGTAAATGGGAATTGGGATGAAGGAAAAAATTTCAAGCTAGCTAGTAGAACCCTGCACTTGATACTGTAATTCTTAAAATCTTTGCGTTGGTTTTATGTTCACAGTTTTTGCTGTGACCTCACCACTGTGATTTTAAAACCACTGGTGTTTCCATTACTGTATAGTATGTGACTATAGCACTATCGCGAGTATAGCACTATCACAAACTTAAAACCCCTGTGAACAATCCATTTTCTCCTTGCTGCAAAATAAGATCACTGCGGACTTTAAGCTAAAGGCATCCACGCTAGAACATTAGTTTATGTTGTACATTGTTCTTTGATTTTGACGGAGTGAGAACCAATGTTTAACTACATACATCATGTTGAGCTCTAGCGGTAACTGTCTCACCCATTTTCTCACAAGGATGCGAATGAAAACGGGGCAACTGAAAATGGGACCATCACTAGAGAGGAGGGAGACTTTGAGAATTTCCGCATCTCAGCACAGACAGTTACAAAACTGAAAGGTATGTACAATGATGATCTGTTTGCTATATCAAGATTCAGGTTATATACAAATTATAAAAGGTTTGGAAGAGGTAGCAGGGTTTTTTTCGAATGAGGGGCACTATGCCCCCATGCCATAAGCAGGCCCCCTATACTGGGAAGCAGATCCTCTTACAAGTATGAAATTCTGATTGACCAGGGATGCTACTGGGTCACATGTGACCACAGTCTTCAACTGTTAGAATGACTCCTCTAACAGTTATTTTGCCCCTCAGGAAGCCTTAGAAATGCCCTTTGACTTAAAATCCTCTAAAAGTGCATACCGTGGAACAGTGGAACCCCCACCACCACTCCCGTTTGGTTGCTCTGCTTCCATGCAATGCCTTTATACGATATTCATTCATTTCTCTCTGCTGCCTAACTTTGTGACCAATAGAGAATGGGGTGCCAAACGGCTACGTCAGTGTGCTAAAAGTTAAACCTCAATCATTAGTCAGTGGTGGTGTTGCTAAATTGTTGCAGGATAAATATTTTGACAAACCTGTTTTAATCATTTTTCCAGCCCGTAGCGTGGTGAAACTGTTCCCAGTTCAGTACAACACCTTTGACCTTGTGTACGACGGCTGGGATGTCATCACTCAGGCCAGAACGGGAACTGGAAAGACGGTAGGCAAATCACTTCTTTTCTAAACAAGTGAATTTTTTTTTTATGAGAGCGGAGTGTTGTCTGGATATATGTGTGTGCATGTGCATTTGTACCTACGTGTATGTGGGTGTGTTTGTGTTTCCGCTCTGCAATTTCTATGTGGTCTGTCAGACGGTGTGAACTCTCTGATTGCTTTGTTACATCAATGAAAAATGGAGGTATTGTTTTGGCCGTGTGAGTGTGTTTATGTGTGTTTCTAGAGCAATAATGTAAGGTCCTCTTAATGGATTGTAATATTATCTGGTAAGTGGGTAGGTCTTGGAGAGATGATTGTTAAGGGTTATTTTGAGCACCCTGGCAGCTATCTTTGCTACTGCAGCAGAAGTTCTGGTTTTTGTACATGTATCCCTTGTACTGGACTCACCGGGGTCTTTTTTTTTCTCATTGAAGCTGGCCTTCAGCATCCCACTGGTTGAGCGCCTGCAGAAGGACGGAGTGTCGACCAAGCGCGGCAGGGCACCGTCGGTCATCGTGCTCGCTCCGACCAGGGAACTGGCCATTCAGGTATGCACACCTGTACCATTTAAGGCTTTTTCTATAAGCTAGTCAATAACTACATCAATATTAACAGATAGTCTACTGAAACCAGCTCAGGTGCGCACCCGGGGGAGCCACACGCTCAAATTTCAACCACTTAACGCCCGGACAGACTCTTACAAACATTCATTCTTCCCCCGCACCATTCCCAAGTGGAACGCCCTGCCTGGCGCGGTTGTTACGGCTCCCACTGTTGAGTCATACCATGCCAGGCTGGAGGCCTGCCCGCCTTAGCCTGGGAACTTCTTCCCCCCCTAATTTGCCCCTCGCGGGGTTACTTGGGGGCTATCGAAGTTGAAGTTGAAGTGTACCTAAACCCTAGACCTGTACTGGTAAAATTGTTTACGTATGGATAGAAAGTGTATTATGCTAGGGTCACATTTCCTATCAGGGGCCCGGTCGGGCAGTTTGCGGGAACGAAAAGTATGACATAGAAGACAACAAAAGACATAAACGTAAAGCTGGTTATACATAAGCATGATCTGTGTATATTTCTTGATATGAATTTTTATTTTACGTTCCCGCAAACATCCTGGCCGGGCCCCGGTTTGGAAATGTGACCCTAGCATTAGTAGGGACTGTGTACCTAAACCCTGGACCTGGACCTGTAACATTGTTTAGGAACAGGTCTGGACCTGAACATTAAGTGTTCCCGTACCTGTACCTAAAGAAACTAAAACTAAGATAACTGTAGGTAAATCCTTTGACAGAGATGACAACCTTGCACCTGAGAATTAAGTAGAATAATCTTGGCACATTAGAATTAAGTAGTTAATAGTTCTTATATAAGTAGTCAATAATTCTTTCAGAAGAGAGCCAGTTGGAAATTTGTAACCCTTTTTTTAGGGGGGTCAGACAGTTTCCAAACAAACTGATAAGGGGCATTCTTCACTGAATGATGGCTGTTGATATTTGGTGCCAGTGTTTCTTTAAGAAGTGTTTTTGTGTCATAATTTCTATGCATCTGACCAACTTTAAAGGTGGTTCCTTAGTGAATTTTGACAGTACTGTACATCTGTTTGTTCCAGGTTTATGAAGACTTTAAGAGTATCAGCACCAAACTGACCTCGTTTTGTGTGTATGGAGGAACTCCCTACCCCCCACAGAGTAAGTCAAATGATTATTTTATCTCGTCATTACATAATCAGGATTTTCCTAGAAACATTGGGCTAGATGACTGTCAGATGCTTATTTAGCTGTCGAAAACTTTATGTGACCCCGAACAGTTTAGTTGCTCAGAAAGACTCACCTTTCTGACCAAGGAATAAAAACAACACCAAAATTTTTACCCTTCCCTGTTCGTCATACCTTTGTGTCTCCCCATTCTGGAGCTGAAACCATGTCTGGACATTTTTGTTTCCCTTTGTTTCATCAATTTCAATTTTCTCTGTGACTATTCTGACGACTTACTTGACACTAAATTACGCACATATAATTTGCCGGTTATTATTCTGTTAGTCTTAGTTCAAAGTATTCTGTTAAACTTGTTTTATGCTGAGTTGTATTTTTTATAATTTTCTTGTTATTTTATATACTGTATACATATTGCTGTATCTCGTTTATCCCCCCCAGACCCCTTTTGTGTGGATCCATGACAGTGGGGTTTAACATACAGCCAGAGGAAATGTTGTGCCTTGGATCGGAGCACAAACGTGTTGTGCCTCGTTCTGCAGCACAGCTACATAGTTTTCACTGTAATTGGGCTAGTACCAGGGTTGTCTCCAGGACCCAGAAAAATTCACTCCGTCCGTCCAAAAATCTGTACCCATGACATGAGATTAATGCTCTATTTTCGTAGCTGAAATCAAAGATTTAACAGCAAAAATTGACAACATGGGCTCCCAGACAATTAGTGGGGCAGAACAAAATCTAAAGCTAGAGATAGCCCTGCTGTAACCACATCTCAATCCCAGTCTTTCCTCGGAGGGACTCTGATTCCAATCTGTCATAGGACAATCCATGATTGTCCGTAACCACAATCTGTTCTGTAACATACACATTGCCATGCAACCACTTTCACCTCTCGTGGGGTCGTGTGGCGTAACAGCAGGTTTTTCGGCCCAGAACCTAGCGGTCCTGGGTTCGAATCGGGAAAAGGCACTAGACACGACTTTCCTCACTCCACCCAGTTGTAAAAGCGACAACACCAGCAATGGCTGCCTATGTCTCACGTGTAATACACTATTGCACTCCAAAAATAGTTATTCAAGCAACTGGATAAAATTTTGAAAATTTTATCCAGTTGCTTGAGTAACTATTTTTGGCATATCTTACTACCTGGATGTCTAACCTTCATCAACACACTATTGCACTGTTGCAATTCTGATTCAAACAAATCTCTCTCGTACAGACGACGCCATCAACAGGGGCCTGGACATCCTGGTGGGCACGCCCGGGCGCATCCAGGACCACGTGAGGAGCGGCCGACTGAACCTGTCGGAGCTGCGGCATGTCGTGTTGGACGAGGTGGATCGCATGCTGGAGATGGGGATGGTGGAACAAGTGGACGAAATTCTAGAAGCTGCCTACAAGAAAGGTACGTTCTAGTCTTATGTAGTGTTTGTAGTCCGGTGGTTATAACTCTGCCTCTGGACCAAGAAACAACAAGTTTGAATCCCACTGTGTCGCATGTCGCAATACTAATCTCAATCCTATGATGACATTGAGCTCCCTCTTCTGAAGAAAAGTTGAGGAAACGCTCTAAACTGAACCCATTACACTATCTGAGGATTGAATTGAATGGTTATGTTTTTTATGTCGTTGGTGCGTGTGTGTGTCGACTTTCTTCTTCCGCTTTTGATGTGTCGTGTTCTAGACCTGCCATGGTCTGGATTTTTGAGAGGTAGATAGCTCTTGGAGCAGAGAGTACGTGGTGTAGGTTTCTGTCTGTATCTGTATCTATATAGCCGGTATAACCGCCATTCTGCGTAACACACCAGCTTTGCTGGCAAGCACAGCCAGGGCTACCCAATAGCCGAAGGCTATTTCAAAGGGTTAGCCCTGGTAACTGGACAATATACTTAGTTCAATACAAACTTTCACACATTCAGACGTTTACGACTAAAATACGACTAAATTACGACTAAAATACATATCAAGGCGTACACAAGATACAAGACTAAAATCCCTGCTTCTTTCAGATGACAAGTCACAGAATCCACAGACGCTGTTTTTCTCGGCCACGCTGCCAAACTGGGTGCACGAGGCGGCCGGGAAGTACATGAAGGCAGAGCCCAAGCACGTGGATATGATCGGCACTGAGCAGAACAGAAGCGCCACCACAGTCGAGGTATGGTACTGCATTGTCATCGTAGTCATACTTGTGTCGGTGATCAAATTCTTCTCTTTACATGATCAGCATCCATCATATGAAATGAAAATGAAATATGTTCAGTGGAATTATTTTGTAGCACTAACATTTTGGACATAAATCATATGACCTTTTAGGTTCATTACATGAAACACTGGTACACATTATAGTGATGGCGAATTTAGAAACCTTTGTATATAATACTGAAAAATTGATTTTTCTTTTACATTTTGACCATTCTGTGTTAAACAAACCCATGTCAACTTATATTCTTAAAATCACAAAGAGACAAAAAAAAGCTGAAGCTATGTCTTACAGTAGTTTTAAAACCATTTTTCAGATTAGAAGTCCTGTCACTATATGTACTTAATCATGATTTTTGTATTTGTATTTCAGCACTTAGCCTAAAAGGACATGAATGTACAATAAAACTTTAAAGGCTGTCATCATTAAGAATTACTCCTTTTTTTCCCCACCAGCACCTTGCTATCCCCTATGTAGCGTAATCCCCTTAACTGTTTGTGCCAGTTTCTGTCTTGATTGAAGACCACAGTTTCCTTTATCAGGTACAGGTCTGGTACCTATACCTGATGTTAGGTACACATCCCTAGTATTAACGGTTCCCCCGTTTTTTTTCCCGACCAGCACCTTGCTATCCGGTGCGGCTGGCAGGCTCGCGCGCCCGTCATAGCCGACATCATAACCTTGTACAGCGGCCAGCACGGCCGGGCCATGGTCTTCTGTGAGACCAAGAAGGAAGCCAACCAATTGGTCCTAGAGGGGGTCCTGAAACAGGAGGCTCAAGTGCTACATGGGGACATCCCCCAGGCACAGAGGGAGCTGACACTAAAGGTGAGAGGTCAAGGTCACGGGCAGCCTTGTCATAACCAAGTGCCGACCGGTATATACTGCAGTTTTTGATTTGTGCTTTTATGTATCGTCATATAATTTCTAGCGTCATGTTGGCGTAACAGTTAGGGTTGTTGAGCCTGATCACCCAGGGGTCCCGGGTTTGAATCCCATGATATGCCACGATGTTGTGTGCTTGGAAAAGGCACTATACACTTCCTCCCTCCACCCAGGTGTAGAAATGGGTACCTAGCTGTGTACTTCGGTTGGTAAAAAGCGGTGGAAGGAGAGGGATGGGCTCTGCCTTCCAATACCTAGCCCTAGACACGGTGGATAACTACCCACTGCCCCTACGGCCTCAAACTGGCTACGGGACTACCTTTACCTGTTGTAATTTTTATCTACTAATAAAATTGATAACTTCAAGGTGTCTATGACTTGTTTGTAGTCCTTACATACTGACCGCTAATTTATCATTCAGATCTTCTCTATCAAGTGTCACTTGGTAGATAGTCACACAAAGAATAGAATTTTTCTAATACCATCTCAATTTTCTTAGATAAGTTAACTGATAATACAAATTTTGCCCCCATTTGTGCTGACCAATGGTGTGTCTAGTAAGTTCAACCACAGTCTGTACTGACCAATGGCGTGTCTCATTGCAGAGCTTCCGTGGGGGGAACGTCCAGGTTCTGGTAGCGACGGACGTGGCGGCGCGGGGTCTGGACATTCCTGAGGTCGACCTGGTGGTGCAGTGTGAACCGCCGTCGGTGAGTAGCTGGTGAAATTGAATGTGATCTCGATCCAGTTTAGCTCACTGAAGAGCTATTCTTCCACAGAGGAGACAGTATTTACAGGTTCATTGAACCGGGGAAATTCCCCTAAAAAGTAGCTCTCTGCGACAAGCACAATGGACAGAAGACCACGGCTTAACCTCCCGTCCTAAGGACTGCAACCATTTCCAGTAGCGTGCATGTCTGGTAAGCGGTCAAATCTTGGAAAGTCATCAAGCTTCTGTTGCTTTCCACAGGACGTTGACTCATACATCCACAGGTCCGGGCGCACGGGCCGCGCCGGGCGGACAGGCGTCTGCGTCTGTTTCTACAAGCCCAACAGGGAACAAGATCTGCGGTTCGTTGAGAGGAGGGCTGGGATCAAGTTCCGCCAGATCAACGCTCCGCAGCCTGACGATATCGTGAAGGCAGCAGCCAACGACTCAGCAAGGTGAGGACAGGCTTAGATGTACCATGATGCACTTGATGGAAACATGATTTGAACTCCCCTCCCCCATGTTTTTCTCCAGCTCTTGTTTCCCCAAAGCATTTTCCTTGCAGTTGAACACTCTTTTTTGCTTGACATGTCTTTTTATATGATCTTTTTATATCCTTCTTCAAATTGTTTTTGTTCCCTGTTACTTTGGTATTAAATGACGCTACATTTATCTTTGCATTGTATTTATTTGAACCGACATTCATACTTTGCTTGTTATTTCTTGAGTTTAGTTCAGTTCTGTATGAGATGTGTTGCTGTATCTCGTTTATCCCACCCAGACCCCTTTTGTGTGGATCCATGACAGTGGGGTTTAGCATACAGCCAGAGGAAATGTTGTGCCTTGGATCGGAGCACAGACGTGTTGTGCCTCGTTCTGCAGCACAGCTACATAACTTGTGTACTTAAAGAATTTTGATGTACCTGTAACATTGTTAAGGCACACAGCTTAATCATGATATACATGACAAAGGAGCTTTTTTTTTCAAATAAGATCTCCTCGAATGAAGGACTTAATTTTGGCTTAACATCCTGTCCAAAACACCACAAGGTGGTCTTGCGGTTAGGGTTGTTGACTAAGAATCTAAAGGTTCTGGGTTTGAATCCCTAGCAGGCCCCAATGTTGTGCTCTTGGGAAAGGTTCTTTACATCTATTTCCTCATTTGTCTTAGGTGTAAATGGGTACCTAGCTTGGGTTAGGACTGAGGATTAATTTGGAGTTGGAGCCCCGAAGGCAGTTAGATGCTAAATACAACATCGCTCTGGCAGCTCCTGCGACGACAATGGCGCCCAAATGTAGCAGCTCTGCTGTTCCTTTGGACCTCTGGTTAGATATTTTGTAAAAACGATAAACCTTCCCTTCACTCAGGGCCATCGAGGAGGTCCCAGACAAGATGCTGACCCATTTCCAGGAGGCTGCGGAGAAACTGATCGCGGAGAAGGGCGCGGTGAACGCTGTTGCCGCGGCGCTGGCGGTCATGTCGGGATCCTCCGAGATCAAGAAACGGTCGCTGCTGAACGCAGATGAGGTAAAGATGTTCACTTGAGATTGCAAAGCAATTCTTCATTGCAGTGTAAGGGTGATGTTGATCCCTGGTTCTTAGGATACTGCTACGAGAGATCTTCACAGATAAAACTCAGACAGAAATAGGGTTGAGAAACAACAAACCACAGTCGTACAATTGTACATGAAAACACATGCTAAGAACGGATTACTAAGATCGAGTGTTACTGTTAGTGCCTTCTGAATAACTGCTATCAACTGCTTGTATCTTTAAAATGAGATTTTAGCCCTACTTGCACCCAGCCCCAGTTTAATTACGAGCCATCCTCGGCGAAGTGAAACATTAACAGGACATTTGTTGCTTTTTGTGTCTTGATTGAATCATGATTTGAAAGGAACTCCCCTCCCCCATTTTGTTTTCAAGCTCATATTTCTCCAGAGCATTTTCCTTGCTGAACCTTTTTTGCTGGACATGTCTTTTAATATCTTTCTTCAAATTGTTTTTGTTCCCTGTTGCAATTGCTTTGATATATGAAATGATGTTACATTTATCTTTCCCTTGAGTTTATTTATCTATTTATTTGAACCGACATTCATACTTTGCTGTTATTTTTTAGTTGTGCTCAGTTCTGTATAAAATACATTGCCATTTATTTTTCTAGTTTTGTTGAGTTCTGTATGATATGTTGCTGTATCTCGTTTATCCCACCCAGACCCCTTTTGTGGATCCATGACAGTGGGGTTTAGCATATAGCCAGAGGAAATGTTGTGCCTTGGATCGGAGCACAGACGTGTTGTGCCTCGTTCTGCAGCACAGCTACATAACTTGTGTACTTAAAGAATTTTAAATCTCAAACTTTTTTGTGAAAACAAGAGTTTGGTACTACATTGTACTACTACTGTAAATGTAGAAATGTTTGCTGTGGTTTTATGTTCGCGGTTTTCGTGGTGAACTCTTCAGCGCGAAGTTAAAACCACTGCGAAACTTTTGCCCACCTATTACTGTAGCTCTACTATTGTTTCAAACGGGAACTTCAAACCACAGCGAACACTCCATTTTCTCCCTACCGTGAAGTAAAAACCATGCGAACTTAAATGCATTTACAGCCAGGGTTGTCTTCAGCTTTGATTTTTTTTCCGTCCCACTCATTGTTTGGGAGCCCATGTTGTTGATTTTCGTTGTTGAATTTATCATTTCAAGCTTACGAAAATACCCTCTCATCAATTTCATGTAAAAAAGTTCAGAGTGTTTGGACGAATTGGGTGGAATTTCATCTTCATCATCATCGTCGTCGCCGCTTTCCACGCACTTCTGTCCAGAGCCTGCCTTCTCACTCCTTCCCAAGTGAAGCCCAGTTCCTCCAAGTCTCTGATGACAGTTTTCTCCCATGTAACCTGAATTTGTAATGTGGAATTTTGTCCGTCCCAAGAAGCAAATATTCCGTCCTTGGATGGATGGTCCTGGAGACAGCCCTGGTACTAGCCCAAGGAAAGCTTGTTGATACTATAGAGAATGAACACTCTGTTGTTGCTTTTCTGCCGTACAGGGTTTCACGACAATGCTGTTCCACACGGATCGCCCAATCCGCGGGAAGGGCTACTTCTGGACAGCGATAAAGCGGAGGTTTGGCGAAGATATCGACCAGAACGTCAAGGGAATGACCATGTTCACTAACAACAAGGTAAGTGTTTTTTTTATTGTATCTTTTAAAAAAGACAGTTCAGTCGCTACAACTGGATAAGATTTGTAGATTACTTCTGTGCGTTTTGAGTGACAGCCATGTGCAAGCACGTCAAACCCCCAGATGATGGAGAACAGAAGATTTTAAACTGGATAGTGAGTGAGTGAGTGAGTGAGTGAGTGAGTGAGTGAGTGAGTGAGTGAGTGAGTGAGTGAGTTGGTGAGCCAGCCATCACTCTCTTCAGCATCACTAGAATGTGGAAGGTAAGATGCAGAGAAACGTCTTAAAAAGATAAAGAATTTCCAAGACTTGTTGTCAAATTATGGAATGACAGAAGCTGGGAAAAAGCCTGGAATACTGCAGGTAGATGTTCTCCCAGCAGGCACATCTATTTGTTTTCGTACTTAGCATTTTGGTTGTGATGATTTCTGATGACTAAGGTTGTTTTCCCTTCTTCCCTATTCACAGGGAGTTGCTTTTGACGTGCCATCCTCCATGGAAGACCAGTTTTTGGTAAGTCATGTTTGCTCAGTAAGAGCGATGTTGGACTAGCAGTGTTGAATGTTACCAGCAGAATTTCTAGACATAGATACATTGTATTACGGGTATTCACTACTACTGTAAATGCAGAAATGTTCGCAGTGGTTTTATGTTTGTGGTTTTTGCGGTGACCGTTTCACCGTGAACCTAAAACCACTGAGCATTTTGTCCACTACAGTAGCAGTTTGGGACTATAGTGCTGCGAACTGGGGATGTCCCTAAAGCTCAACGTACTGGAAGCAGTCTCACAGTTGAGCTCCTGGTTCTAATAAGGTGCTAAACTGGGAGACCCTGGTTCTATCCTGGGTCAAGACATTATGATTGTCTTTCGCAAGGGATGTAAAATGGGGGTCCCCTGTTTGACAAGGTGCTTTCCAGCATGATAAAGGGGAAGGGCTAGCAACCTCTCCCTGTAAAAATATACCTTGCTACTGAAACAGCAAGGAAAGTAGGCGCTACAAGGGTATTAACAATTACCAATAAACGAACGATGCACTGATATTGCACAAATACCAAATAGATAAGTTGTTCAAAAATACTTATAACTACCAGTCTGACCAAGGGGAAAAATACATGTGCACCTTCCTTCTTAACCCATCCCTATTATTCATACCTTTGTATCCCAAAATCCCCAAAAGTTATATCTTTATTTGGACGTTACTATTTTCCGTTGTTCCTTTTATATACTGTAGTGACTGCTGTCATCAATATTGTTTTAATTCTCTGATCTTCAACTTTTTTGTTTCACTTACTTCACAATAATCTATGTTTTATATAGTTTGCTTGTTATTTCTCAAGTCTCGTTGAGTTCTGTATGAAATATGTTGCTATCTATTTTTATCTCCATGAAAAATGGAGATAAAAATGGAGATATTGTTTTTGGCGTGTCTGTGTGTGTGTGTGTTTGTGTTTCCGGACTCTTGTAGTCAGCATAACTCAAGAACCTCTTGATGGATTACAATGATATTTGGTATGTGGGCGGGTGTTGTGAAGCCGAAGGTCAGGGTTGATTTTGGGCCCCCTGGTATGTGACCTTGGTACTGCAGCAGAACTTCAATTTTTGTATCTTTTGACCTGGACGTGCTGTGGTCTTGATTTTTGGGTGGGAGATAGCTTGTGATGTAATAAAGAAGTGGTGTAGGTTTGGGCCCCCTAGCAGCTTGCTCTGGAACTGCAGGGGCGTTATTGTGAAAATCTTCTAAGGAGTATAACTGAACAAAGGAACAACGGATTTCCATGATATTTAGTATGCAGGTAGCTTAGACAGAGATATACACAATTAAGTGCAAATTATGCTAATTGGGACTTAATTTGCATAGATAATGAGGGAAATCTATATTTGCTGTGTTTTCCATTATAAGACTCAAATACATGTAACATATGTACTTTATGGAAAGTGGAGCATCAACAGATACCAATTATGCAAATAAATTTCTGATTTGCATAATTAATGCAAAAACACAGAAATTCATCAAATTTGAAAATTATAGGACTCAATATTGCAACATGTTTAAGTAAGATAAAGGTGTTTATGATAAAGCATATATTATGTAAATGTGTAAGTCATTTGCATAAATAGACTTGTTCATGGAGATATGAGGTCGCGGAACTCTTGTTTAAAGTTTTGTTGAGTTCTGTAAAAGATATGTTGCTGTATCTTGTTTATCCCACCCAGACCCCTTTTGTGTGGATCCATGACAGTGGGGTTTAGCATACAGCCAGAGGAAATGTTGTGCCTTGGATCGGAGCACAGACGTGTTGTGCCTCGTTCTGCAGCACAACTACATAGTTTTGACTACAATAACTACTTAACAAATCTAATCCTCTTCTAAAGTGTCTTTTGTTGTAACTGCTGTCTCCTTGTGTATTTCCTTGATACCCTTTTGTAGGTTCTTGAAATTTACTACCTGAACTTCTTGAGATGTCCCTGTAGCTCAACTGGTAGCAGCCTCACTGTTTAGTTCCTGGTTCCAATTTGTTGCTAACTGGGAGACCCTGGTTCAATCATAGGAAGGGCATCTCGGTTGGGGCTGCACTCATCTTTCAGAAGGGACGTGAAATGGGGGTCCCGTGTTCGAGGAGGTGCAAGTGAAAGGGGAAGGGCTGTCAACGCCTCCCTGTAAAATGTACAAATGTACCCTGCTACTGAAACAGCAAAGAAACACTATGTACCACAAGGGTCTGAACAAACTGAACGATCCTGAACTTCTTAATGAATGTAGATAAATATTGTATATCGGTGTTGAGTCTCAGTTTTACTGTAAATATCAACGCCATCCAGGCTTGTTTGAACAAGTATCTGCAAGGTTGATATTCAAATAAAGAATTGAATGAGATGAATTGAATGAGAATGTTTTCTTCATGGGAATTTGTTTCTCCACAGGACACATTCCAAGGTTCCTACGATTCCCGTCTGGAAGTGGCTACAGAACTTCCCGACTTGGAGCAGAGGATGGACAGCAGGAGAGGGGGGAGGGGCTTCGGCAGGGGGGGAGGGGACAGAAGAGGGTTCAGGGGGAGAGGGGGAGGAGGAAGATTTAGTGGAGGGGGTAGGGGCAGACCTGGGGGATTTGGTGCAAACAGGGGTGGTGGGGGCGGCAGACACACGAAGTGGTGATGTCATCATTAACTGTGCACACAGTTGGATGACCGTAACAGATGAAGAGTTTTTCACATGGGAGTGTGAATGTACATGTGTAAGGCTAAAAAAAGTGTATTTCTTGTTTGACAGATCTCAAACAAGTCAAATTTGCTTTGCCTTACAGAGATATACAGACGAGAGATCGTTGGAGTAAAACTGCACACATGTTGTCTCTAAGATTCACATACGACTTGTATCTTTAGGCCACACCAATTTATTTCTCAGACATTTTGAAGTAAAAATTTAGCAAGCGCTCAAGATGAAACAAAAGGCTGGGAGGAAAGCTTGCATCTTACTACATTATTTACTGTAATTCTTGTTTCTTTCACTGTAACTAAATGTTCACTGTTTTCACGGTCACCTCTGTACCATGAACTTATCATCATTGTGAAAAGAACCTTTTGTAATTATTCATTATTCCTTCAGACATCCGTTTTGTAAATCACTTGCCGCCACCGTGAAGTTAAAGTTCAGTGAAAATGTCCATTTTCCTGACACCGTGAAATTTTGCTACTGTGAAGATACAGTGAATTACAGTGTTCACTCCCTGAAACTGTGTATATCAAGATATGGCTTTGAGGCTTAGTTTTCAATTTGAAATTTCAATTCAACATCATTTTTTAGATCTGAGAACCGACAAATAAAATTGGTGTGGCTTTATGTATTACTAGTATGTAGTCCGAGGTATCTTGGCATTGAGGATGTTACTTCACATGAGGTATGGATGAAGTCGGGTCTTGTGGTGTACCAGTTTCTCAGGAATTACAGCTGTTTGTCTAGATAGGGTCACACTTATCTATTAAGGGCCGATTCACATTTGTGCATATATGCAAGTCCGTATGAGTTGCATATTGACATTTATTTTGGCTTAGGTAAAGTTTGCCGGAAAGAAGTTGTTTTTAACTTTGATCCAGCGTTGTGCAATATGGTTATCAAACAATTTGGCCTCAAGCTTTACCTAAGCATTAAAATGTTAATATGTTACTTGTGTGGACGTGAATACATGCACAAGAGTGAGCGGGCCCTAACAGAAACTAGTCCGAGTTATCTTTGCATTGAGGATGTTACTTCACATGAGGGAGTTGGGTCTTTTAGTGTACCAGTGTCTCAGGTATTACAACCATTTGATTAGATGGAGTCATACTCATCTATTTATAGAAACTTGGTGTCAGTTGAATCAATTCAAAGGTTTGATTAACACTGTAAATAGATTTTTGTCCAGTTGGACTGTACTGCAACCTGACTGAAAGGAAAATATTTGACTAACATTCTCATATTAGTTCATCCGTGTTTTTTTTCTTGTCTAGAGGATATGAAGTTTGTCTATGACACGAGCCACAGCAAAAATGTAGTATTTTAAAAAGAACTTTATTTCATGCTTTCAAAAGTAACAATGAGGTCAACAAACTTCTGAGTATACAATAAACACAAAGCTCCACCATGTAAACGTATATACAGGATGAACTGAAAACGTAAAAGAGGATGAACTGAACTGTGGGCACACTACAATTTTCTGTTTTACAGTAATATCACCTGAAATATTGTGAACACTCAAGAAAATCTTTTTAAAGATATTGAAAATGTACAATAGCCAAACCTTCCCTGCACCATAGGTGTCTAGTTTTGTCACAGATTAACAGTATTTACAAAGAACATGGAATAATGTTTGTTGTTAAGGAAATCAGCTGTATATACATGCATAAATGTGATGTAGTTAAAAACCGAAATACATGCAGAAAATTGTGATTAGCGAATTTAGTGAATTGTCTTTTTTCTGGCAATACATGTTCTTCTTTATTTATTAAGTACAAAGTTCATTGTCAACAGTCAACAAGTCTTAAAACGATCAGACATTTTACATTCAAATTCACTTCAACGATTCTTTAGCTTGTACATGCCACACAGTGGTCAATGCTTTAATCATTTCCCATAAAGTTCCAATAAAATAAGGCACTGTTCGGCTAAATACAGTAAACAAAGTGGATGAACAAAAGCAGTATACATGTATGTACATTGTACTTGTACTTCTAGAAACTCATCACAAATGCACAAAAATCCAAGGACATTGTACAATTTGTGACTGTTTGTTCATTGTATATATTTTCAGCACCACTCTAAGCTATACAATGTGATCAAAGCATGCAGGACTTAATACATGAGTTAGCACAACATGTCTGTTCTTGTCTTTGGTTATCAAATACATGTACACCCAGATCAATCAAACCACGTGAATCGCATTGAAACTCAGATTCGTATCAGCCATGACCTGACAAATCGCTTTCTAACTTGCGTTAACAACTACATCTGACCAAACAAACTCGCCAGAAAAGTAGTAGAAACTATTTTTTTCTAAACGTTAAATCGCGTGTGGATTCAATCACTTCCAAAGTGCCAAAATTGTCAATCTGACAACATCTTTTGGAAGCTGACACCTTCCACCATCTCACTGGTGAGTTTGTTTGGTCAGATGTAGTCGTTAACGCAAGTTAGAAAGTGATTTGTCGGGTCATGGCTGATACGAATCTGAGTTTCAATGTGATTAACGTGGTTTGATTGGTCGGGGTGATGTAGCAACAGTGCTTTTTTTTTACAGTCAGAGGCTCTCTTAGCAGAAACAATTTCTTTCAGAAAGTGCACACACAAATACTATACACCTGAATTATGGCAGTTAATTTGGTTAAAGACCCTGGCCATGTTTAATATAATTATTACTGACTTTTTAAAGTCCTTTCACAAACATTGTGTACAGAAAACATGTAGAAATACAGTCAAACCTGTAGTAGTGACCACCTCTCCATTATAAAGACTATTGATAGACAGTCAAACATGTACATTTGTACAAGTTTTCACCTCGAGAAAACCACCTGGCCAATGTGACCACTTTTTGATGGTTTAAATCATATCCATAGTGACCACCTGTACGTCTACATAGACCAGGTTTTGTCAGTCCCTTGAGTGGTCTTCTTGGGCAGTTTTGACAAATTCGTGAAAAGTCTAGAAGTGGCTGGTTACATTTTAGTTCTGGGGTGCTCACCCACTAACAGTTGTAGTAGTGATGATGTTGGTAGGTGCACTCTGGACCAGGCTGTGCAACAGAGACTGTGGTTGGGCGTGAGTCGAAGTTGTCGGCACCACACTGTTGAAAGTGTCCATGGTGTTTGAAGCACCTGGAATAAAGTTTTAGAGTTACTTTATTAGAAATATGAAGTATCTAAATCCAGGATGAGAAAGATTACACACTAGACATATTTCAGTACCCAGTTCAGAACTGATGGAAAAAAAAGGTCTCTGGTTGTCAATTGATATTGAAAAAAGTATATGAATGGAAAGATAACTTGCAAATGATGCATCATTCGATTCTACATGCAAATTCAAGACTTGTAATTTATCCATATAAGTTTATGAAGTTAGACAACCAGGTTAGGTCCAAAACAATTCAGTCTCTACAACTGTATCAGATTTCACTAGAACGAACTGGCAGATTGAGTCGATACTATGTACTGTGCTGGTATTGACTTGTTCTGCCAGTTCATTCTAGTTACGCTGAAGAAGAGTGATGAGTGCCGCTCGAAACGTGGGGAAGTAATCTCCGAACCTTATCCAGATGTAGAGACTGGATTGTCTCTAAACATATACATGAAACTATCACAAAATTAACCATATACATTTAACTATCACAAAACATGGTCCCAAGCAAGAGGGAATTTTAAAGATGTGTGTAACGTTCTTACCTGGGGTGTTGAAGTAATTCGGCATGGGGATGGGAGAGGCGTTGGCATTCTGCACTAGTCCGGGCCTTGTTGGTGCGTTGCTCGCTTGGGCCGTGTTTGCCAATCCTCCATAGTTCACAGACTGTTGTACGCTCAGTCTGGCTGTTGTGGTCAGTGTTGTGTGGTACGGCGCTTGCCCGGTAGGTGTCGTCCTCGCTTTCATGAGGATGCTCATGATTTCTTTCATGGTCGATTCGTCCATGCCCAACGAAGGCAGCAAGCTGTCGGGGTTAGTCAGCGGGTCGAGGGAGCGCGACGGCTGGACAACGACGGCGGGGTTGGCGGCGCCGTTGACCGAGGACAGCGCGCACGACGCCGCGGTGTTCTGGAAGGTCTGCTCGTGAAGAGTCGACGGTAGCCAGCCAGGGACGCTGCTGTTCGGGGTGTTCCCGCTAGGGCACCAATGATTCGGAGACTGCATGAAAGCGGTCGGGTAGCCGGCGTTTGGAAAGCCCGTCTCTTCGAGCTCATTACCGTCTCGGGCAGGGCTGTTGCCTCTGTTGCTGTGGGTTTCTTCAAGGCCTAGTACGTCCTTTGGCCAAAAAAGAAGAAAGAAACCGTAAATACAGAGCATATAGAATTATTGTTGAACAAAAAAACGCATTTGAAAATATAACTGGTAATGTCGAAGGTAGAACACTCTTGAATACAACTTAGACAACAACGCAAACAATAAAAAAAAAAAAAAAACACAAGAAAAGGTTACGAAAAGATGTAAGAAATATGAATAAATGCCTGAAAATAAATGGCACGTAATCTGAACGGAGGGCTTGGGGCCATTGTAGGGTGGGGCACAGTTTACCTTTGCGCTCGCTATTGTCGTTTGGGTCTTTCAAAAGTACGCTCAAACAAGCTGGTTCAAAGACCGGTCTTTTTGTACCCATTCCCCTGGCCTTCTTGGAAGCCAGGACCTGCATCTGAAGTGTTTATCACATGACCTCGTGTCGAAACCTTTTCCGAGAACATTAACAATCGTCAAAGTTTCGTTCCAGTGAAACTGCAGACGACTCTTCTAGGATGGAGGTCACCATGGAAACGGTCTCGTTCCCAGAACCGGACCACCTCTGCTCGTTTCGTACCGGATAAATAGTTTCTGACCGCCTCTTAGTCCACTTCAGTTTCACTTTTGTTTTCTGATCTATTGTCATTCGTGATGTTCAAATTCAGGTCTACTAAGGATTTCTCAACAAGTTCTGTATTTGACAGAATGAAGGGTTGTGGAAGGAGTGGGATGGGCTCCGTCTTCCAATACCGTGCCCTAGACACAGCGGATAAACGGCCCACTGCCCCTACGGCCTCAAAAAGGCTATGGGACTACCTTTACCTCTTTTGTTCACACTTTAATACAGGCAAAACACGCGCAAAACAGACCGAAGTTAACATCTGTTTAGCAAAGGTATGAAAGCTTTTGTCTTTACCTCGACAACTTCTTCGTCTGTAGGTGCGTTGTCACTGATGTCACTACTGTTATCACAATCACTCAGCCCTGTGAAGAATATAGATAGTTCATTTATCAACATGGAAGTTTATCAACACAGCAAGGAAGAGATCTAGAGAGCCATGTGAGCTCCAATCGGATGGTGTCCGTTTTTGGTTACCTTGTCGGCTAGCAGCTGTATTCAAGAAAGATCAAGAAAGACACCCGTCGCCTCAGCTGTGTTCGTATCATTGTGTTCATGCGCAAAGACCCGAATCTATGAATTTATTAAATAAAATGTTACGCAGCTGAAACTTTGGCTGGGATATCCGTCCGTTTTCAGCTTTTCTCTACTTTCCAAGCAGTAACTCTGACTTGTTTTTGACGTCTTTTTATGCGTTTTTGCGGGCTTTCTATTTTGAAACAAGCCAGAGACGAAGCTCTGCTAGGAGAGTACTTGTGTCCAATTCAAAACGCCGTCGCTACCTTCATTTTGGCACAACAGTTTAGAGAGGAAGCTTAAACGAGTCTGATTCTGAAATTTGAACCGAAGACCCTACCGTCGTCGCTTGAAGACTCCGTCTTGACGTAGGTTAGCGGGAAGGTGGAACACGACATGTCTGTGAGCTGGCGGGGTGAACCGTGCGAGGCTTCGGGCACGCTGGGTGGGAAGGTCAGCAAACTGTCCGCTGCACAGAAAGGACAAGAACGGTACGGTTAACGAACGCTCAACAGCTAGTCACTGGATATTACAAATATATTCTTGATTCCGAGGTACAACGTAGAAGTAGGTGGATTTGAGTTCGGATTGTGTAAAGTTGACGACATTCATCAAAGGTTCTACAACTTGGGTTTTGTTGTTTCGAAGTATATGCTAAAAGGACCTAGAATGTTTTCCCTTGTATCTGAAAATGACGAATACAAAGCATGGGTGATTTTTTTTTATTCCCAAAGATTCGATTAGTCATTGGAAAAAAGTTGCAGTTTGAGCATCCTATACTCTGTTGTACACTATATATGTGTTTATGTATGATGTGTTATCCTTGTGGCATTGATGGATACGTGTATGTGTTATTGCAGTGGTTTTACAATGGATAAGTGTTCTTGCTTAATTGCTTGCTTGCTGATGTCGAGACTGGAAGGTCTCGAGTCGTGATTCTACTGTGTTCTACTGTATGGTAACCTGGTCACCAGTCTCTACGGGGCGTCTTAGGGGTGTTTTACCGGGCCCAGTCTGCTATAACGACTCCTTTCTGTCAGCCTGTCTTCATAGCTGGCATATACTGTATGAGGACAGCGCTCTCAAAACTCACCGCTATCTGACGGAGCCTCTGACTTGGTGTAGCACGCATGGTCGGAAGGCAATTTCTCCGACGTGTACTGCTCGATACATCCGAAAGAGGGCGCTGCTTCACGGGTCTGCCTCACGAGGGCCGCCAGCTGCTTCCCTCTGTGCTGTCGACAGTTCTGTGATGAAACAAGACGATAGAGTTAACGATTTATCGTGGACACGAAACATGCCAACTGGCCTGGCATTGCGCAAACTTGAATGGGACTTTCAATAGCCATACATTCTCTGGCATTGCGCAAACTTGAATGGGACTTGCAACAGCCAAATATTCTCTGGCATTGCGCAAACTTGAATGGGACTTGCAATGCCACTAAATATGAGTTTTGGTACGCGGCATCGAATGGCCGATTGGCTAGGCTAAGCTAAACGTTGTGTCCTTGGGAAAGGCACAGTAAACGAGTTACCTCAATCCACCCAGGTGTAAAAATGAGTACCTGACTTCGGTTGGGGAGGGAAAAGGCGATGGAAGGAGAGGGGTGGGCTCCGCCTATACCTTCGACACTGGATAACAATCCACTACCCCTACAACCCCAGGCTACGGGACTACGTTTATGTTTATGTGTATTTGTATTACTGTTAATTTTCGTGGTTTACTATCGGGGAAAACGTAGCTAGTTCAGCGGAAACAGATACCTGTAAACCCCGATTGTGCAAGGTTGTGCAATCCTGTTTATTTCTAGGATTGCGACATAAAGCTGTAGAGTATATTGTTTGGGTATACAATCGGGTAGGTGCGGCCCTCGCGGTATTCATGAAAAGGAAGGAGCACAAGGAAGGAAGTTGCTGAGCCTTAAGAAGGTGTGGCATTACTTAAGAAGGTGTGGCATGCGCATGAGACATGTATTAGTTCATGTGTCGTTTCCTTAAAAACACTTCGCAGAAAAAAACTGTCTATCCGTGAGAAGAAAGTTTGGAACAATCATTTCAAATGCTTGACTTAAGAAGGTGGGTCAAGTATAAGATCGTTTCCTTAAAAGAACACTCCGCAGAAAAGAAAAGAAAAAATTATCCGAGAGAAAAAAAGGTTTGGAACAACCCTGTCTACTCCTACCCTTCAGGGTGGTCGACAAAAGTGAAAAACAAGCCTTCGTCAACAGGAATGTCCCTTCCCGTCAATAGAAGCAGTCCGTATGTTGTAGATAAATGAACTAAGCCTGCTATTCATCATTATTCCCTCTCCGTAGTTTCCCTATCAGTACGCGTTGTGGGTCGTGTGACGTGACGGCATGGTGTTTGGCCAAGTCCTAGTTCGACTCCTGTCATGTCACCGATCTTGTGCCCTTGGGAAAGGCACTTAACACGACTTTCCTCACTCCACCCAGGTGTAAAAATGAGTACCTGACTTCGGTTGGGGAGATGAAAGGCAACCTTTCCAACATCGTGTCCTAGACGTAGTGGATAATAACCCACAGCCCCCATGGCCTCAGAAAGGCCATGGGACTACATTTTACGCGGTGCCCTATCCAGTACGTGTTGCCCTAGCCATCAACAAATAAAAAATAAAGAATAAAACAGGCCCGGACTTATTTGCAAAGGGATAAAAGAGACCCGGCAGCTGAACACACTAATGTAAACTCTCCTGGCCGATGAGGCACCAGGGCATACTGAGAAGGCCTGTCCGCACCTAACCTAGGTCCTTTTTCCTGGAAAAAATCACCACGTGATTTCTCAGCCAACTTCAGCTTGCCCTCTGGACCCCGGAGTTCAGTGGCCTGGGATTCACCTGGTGACATTTTTTACAGCAAGGATATTTTCCCCACAAAATGTTTTATATAGAGACTACTTACACTTACTTATGATATGATAGTTGGCATTATATGTGTATGCTTTTTTTCTCTGGTGTATGCAACGCTCCATATATTAGCCTTTTAGGTACAGGTAGGTCAAAAAGTCGCTACCTTTCAAAAGCGACCGTTGGGATGTGTATGTGTATGTGTGTGCCTACGTGTCTGTGTGTGTCTGTGTGTGTGTGTCTCTGTGTGTCTGTGTGTGTGTACGCATCTGTGTGTGCATGTATGCCTTCATCGGTAAAAGATAGATATATAAAACACAGTCTACACAAGGTGGAATACATCTGTACTTTGAACAGATTGTTTGCCTGGTCCCTTCCATGCTATGTTCTGAGTTCTCTGCGCTGTCCGCTCGAAGCTTAAGGGAACGGCTAGATATAAAAACTGTTTGGACCGCCGCTAAGTCATGATCCTATCAAAGCTGCCAGAAGCTCGAAAAATAAACTTACAGCTTCAAACACTCGTATACGCATACAGTAATACCGTATCGAAATTGCAAGCAACATGATATTGTCTACTACATTTTTGTATCATCATTCCTCACCGACATTTATCACTCTGTCACACAGTATGACAGATATATGGGTGAGATATCTAGCCCATTTGTTCCTGCATATATCATGTATAGATGACATTCACCTTTCGTAGAACGCGATATCACATCGTTTGTATAGCCAAATAAGAAGGGACACAAAGTTCAAAGTAAGAATCATTTATAGCAAGATAAAGACTGTACTACAAAGAGTCGCATGCAAATACCTAAACGTGGACAGGTATACATATATTCCTCTAGCGTAGTCTCAGTTTGATACCGACCAAAAGTGCGAGACATAATGAAAAGATCTCAGTACAGTTTATTGATGCTAACGTTGAAGTGTGCGTGTGCGTTCACTGTGCATTTTTTCAAAGATCAGGTATTTCGACGTCGACTGTGATCTTGATGTCTATGGGGTAATTTCAGTACAGTTCTACAGTACTACATACGTCAGTTCATAGGAAAAAAGATTACAAGGAACAATATCATTCGATTCCATTGCAAGAATTCTTCGATGATCTAATATTCGAAAGTATCGGTTTCCTTATTAACAAAAATGTTACTGCTGAAAAATACCCACTTTTGAGGGGGCCGATCTCTTCTTCTCGACTCTCCCAGTCTTGTGGCTCGGCACCGGTGGTGACGTGCGTGGCTGGGAGCCTGTTCGGGAAAAAACAACATAGCGGTTACAAAATGGCGTCCTATAGAACGACGCTTTTGGCCGCTCTTATTATAGTATTGCAAGCATGCAAATTCCTTTATTCAATTTTTCCGCAGCAACTGGCTTGTTTTATTGCCATGTGGGGTTTGAAGAATTTGAAACAGTGTAATTGCATGTGCTACAAAATCGAGAACAAATTTACTAAGCTGTTACATCAAAGTGCCTTCGTATCGCAAAATAATTTGCTATCGAATATGTAACCTTACGTGTTGTTCTTTTAGTTGATTATGCTTGCCTAGAAGACTAATTCTAGCCTGGGTGCCATCCTAGATTACTACCGGAGCTCCTGCGTTCGCAACTCTGAAAAATCTGTCTTTTTAAGGGCAACGAGTGTAGGAGCCCCGTTAGTAATAGGATGGGACCCAGGCTAACTTCATATTCAGTCACTTCATATAGATTTGTAGCCTCTACCAGGCTCCGCTCGATCGCTGGGAAAATAGTAGAAATCGGCCAAATAGAGTGAATAGTATGCCAGGGGTAGTCCGAGCCGTGGATCGCCTATTGAGCTTCCCTGCATAGCGGACTACCCCTGGCATACTATTCACTCTATTTGGCCGATTTCTACTATTTTCCCAGCGATCGCGCAGAGCCTGGTAGAGGCTGATAGATTTGGACAGCAACGTGCAGTTTAGTGAATGAGATGCGGAATCAACAAGAAACCAGTCATAGAATTACTGTATCTCTTACTTGTTAGTGCTTGCTTTCCCCTACTGGATTTCCTTCGCTTTTGTTTCCTGTCCACGATCCTGTAGACCTTGTACGCGGCCTCGCCTTTAGCCTTGCAGGTCTCCCCCCGCAGTTCCACCACGTCCGGCAGGGAGTTCAGCGCGCAGCGGAAGTTCGCCTTCCACGTCTTCCACAGGCTCACCTTCTCGTAACACACGTCCGAGCTCTCAGGGTCGAATCGGCCTGCGGGAGGAGAAGAAAATTCATCTATTTATCTATAAATCTTAAGGATATAGTCCCCTCAGTTAACTGAATCCCATCGCTGCCACCAGTGTAGTAAAGGATAGATGCACGCACTCTCGTTGCCTGTCCAGGACTGATACAGGGACACTGGGTCCCTGCCCTTTATTGCAAACTAATCAGTAATAGATGTCTGGTGTCTAGATAGACTGCCCGTCTTCCTGCTTTTACAACAGCTAAACATCTTGCACTCTAAATGTGTTCACGACAATAGTAATTTTCTCCTATAAATCTCAAAGATAACTTTCAGTTAACTGAGTAACTGATTTCCAAGGGAGCCCTTACAAAATCATAACAAATATCAACATTGTTTTTTATTGATGTAAAAAAGACTGTGATAGACAGGAAAACTAGCCTCCATAGCAGGCTCTCTGGGCCTATTTTTGGGCTTATACTAGTAGTAATATACTTTTGCCGATGATTTCGTTTTGTACTGGGTCGTTTGTGCAGCCGGCAGGCGCTTTTGTATCTATAGGAAGACGAAACCACACCTTTTCAGGCATAAAACATATGTCTACTTTCCGATCAAGCCTTTAACACATGTACTTACATCAAGGGTGGTCATTTATATCTAATATAGAAGAAAAGTGTAAAAGCTTGTAAAAATACTTCAAGTAAACATAGATATATCTACTGAAATGATGTTTCTATTATTTCAACAAACTATACTAATCTAAGTACAATGAGTGCTCTTTTAAGTGATGGAACCGTTTACCTGTATGAACAGCCCAAGCCTTGAAGACTGCTGAATGTTTGGTGTGGTTAAAGTGCTGACTGGAGGCGTGGATCCACGGAACCTACAAGTACATATGAAGAACTTTATTGCGCGACAATTGCAACAGGTACCATGTATGGCAGCATGACAATTGAACTCTCTGTCTGGGGTGCAGGGGGCTCTCAGTAGAGGTCTGAACTACGATTGAACTACTAGTATTTCTAATGTCTAACAATTCTAAAGAACTAATCTAATATATGAATAACTGGAGACAATATATCTAGTAGTGTACATGCTAATGCTCTAGAGCAGTAGAACACAACAACATATGTCGTTAGAATGTCTCTCAAACACCCACATAAACAACTACTAGAATTAATGATTTTGTAATGTTTTAAGGAAAGTTTGAAACTAACACAGGAGAATCTATATATGTCGTTTTCGTTTTCTTTTGATGGATTTGAAAAAGAAAATTGTAATTTCATTCTAGTAAAGTTCTTTCAAGATGAACACATGGCACCTCTGTGGCACCTAGAAGAACATAGTCATAGAACACACAACGTAGCAGTCGTTAGAATATTCCTAAAATATTCAAACGACATGAATAAGTACGTGTTTGTAATGTCTGTTATAATTTTTTGTGGTAATGTGAAAGGAACAGGAGAATCTATATCTGTCGTTTTCGTCTTTTTGTGATGGTTTGAAAATAAGAAAATTGCAGTTTCAGCGAAGTCTTTTCAAGCTGAAAACAGGTTTCTTCCAAATAAGACTTTTAAGCATCCTAGGATACGATCCGAAGGCTGAAACGTCGAGCTAGCATCACACTATGGTCGTATGTTCCTCGTTTTATAACAGTGAAAACTTATGATAATGATTCTGATTCTAATTTTTTCGACAGCGAATCAGTAGGTCTAGCTAAAATATTCCCACTATTTTCAAACACGGTGAACATCAACTGACATTATTACACCCAGCCTATTCCAGCGAAAAACATCAATATTCTTTGCAAATGACGACAAATTGTATTTCAAAATCAATATATAAACAAACAGTTGATGTTACAACTGAGAGAATGTAGTTGGCGGTTTGCGCTAGCGTAAATCGACGCCATATCTCCAAGAAAGAAAACAGGGATCATGCCGAATGTGGGTACTTTTTTGCAGCTTTAGAAGAACAGTCGTGGCTATGGTACCATGTACTTAATAGCATAACAACAGAAAAGTATGTAGTAGATTGAAAATCTCGATGTAACGTAGCCTCGAAGGGCTCATATGGAAAGCATTAGTTGAGAGAATCGGCGTGTTCAATGTTCGATAGTGTGTGCGTTGCTATAGGGTCGAAATATCTTAGATTTACGGTGAAGGACAAGTCGTTACTATACGTTTTTTTTTTTTAAACTCAAGAATTTAAGATACGAGAGAAAAATAGAGGGGGCAGCATTCGCATGTACTAGTATACCCGTGAACGGTTCAGACGAAAATGTGAATTTGTAAAAGGATACAATATGGCTACAAAACAAGAACGATTCTTAGTTGATAGTTCTAAACATTAGAAAACAATGCAACAAATTTCACTAGTTTTTTCGAAGCCATATATAAATGACCTATCTTTTGCGTAAAGACATCAAGATTTACAAATGGAGAATACGTAAAATAATTCTCTATGAAGAAAAGCAAAGAAATAACATGCCGCAAAAATCATAACATCGGACGAATCACATATAGTACGAGAGCTGTTATGTTCACGCCGTCTTTGAATAAAAATCGACAGAAAAAAAACATTATTTTCATCAAATTGATAACGATAAACAAAGACCAAAATGATGTCGGTACCTTGAATTTTCTTTCCTTCTTGTCCAGCCAGCAGAAGCCGTGATATTGATCAGTGTCGAGTTGTTGTTCCAGCCATGGCCGCATCCGCAACTTCTGTGCCTGGTCGCCTTGAGCCGACATGTCGTCCGGGTACGCCGGGCTAGTAGGCACGGTGTCGTCGAAAACCGTCATCGGGTCACAAAATTGCCTAGGAAGAAAAGAAACAGTGTTCACCGTATTCCACATACTTGAAGAAAAAAAACACGTCTGCATTACGAGTAAGTCAAGAAGGAAATGTTGTTGCGGATGCAATCATTCGACTGCAGTAGAAAATACCCTGTCGTTTCAAATCATAGCAAATGATATTTTCGTTCGTTGGAACGAAAGACGTAGAAAACAAAGAGTTGTTGTGTTGTAGGACAATAACATCACGGCATTAATTCTCGATCCGGAATCTAAGGATCTGGCATTTTCAGTTTCTATGCGAATCTAGCAATTTGAAATTTCGGGGAACTTGGCTCAAAGTATGACTCAAGTGAAGTGAGTCAGAACAGTCAAACCTGTACTAGTAAACACCTCTGTTTAAAGACCGACTAGCCATTGTGGTCATTTTTGGTGGTCATTATTTTCCCTGTTGACCATAGTACATTAGAACACACAACATATGTCGTTAGAATGTCTCTTAAACACCCACATAAACAACTGCTAGAATTAATGATTTTGTAATGTTTTCAGGAAAGTTTGAAACTTACACAGGAGAATTTATATATATCGTTTTCGTTTTCTTTTGATGGATTGAAAAAAGAAATTGTAATTTCATTTTAGTAAAGTTCTTTCAAGATGAACACATGCTCCTCTGTGGCACCTGGAAGAACATAGCCATAGAACACACAACGTAGCAGTCGTTAGAATACTGCATGTCAAACAAGGTGGAAGACGAAACACATTTTATGTCAAGTTGCCCATTCTACGACCACGAAAGAAATGAGCTGTTAAAAGACGCCACCATTTTCCATCCTAATTTCTCCACGTTTTCAGACGAAAAGAAAACTACTCTCCTCTTAACATCACAAAACCCACACATCATAGAAAAAGTGGGATCATTCGTCTTCCACTGTCTCGGAAAAAGAAGCCGAACCCAATAAGCTAGAACTTAGTGTCAGTAGTTTAGACTAGAGTAGTCATATGTTATTTTGTTCATCATTATCTGTCCGTCCACTCTGTGTTACGTATACATGTACGTGTACTTGCAACTAGCCTACGGGCAAGAATTTGCAATAAACTTTTCAATATTCAAACGACATGAATCCTGCTTAGAGTGGCCACCTGTCCATTGTGACTATTTTCTTCAAGTCCGTTGAGTGGTCAAGAAAAACAAGAAACAAGTTGAATGGCACAGACTGAAACGGCAAGCGGTCGCGCCACAACGTCCACTGAATAACTAGTGATACAATAAATATCAATTTCGACATACTAAACAACACAGAACTAAAGACGGTAAAAATTAAGCAGTTTATGCAAAACTAAGCCAAACTGTTATAGTTGCGATATCGAGGGTTTTAGTATTGCGCTCCCAATACCGACTCCTGGCTACACACACAGCAGCGTGCCAGACCCAATCGTTTGGAGGACCAATGTAGATTATTGGTCCATGTGAAAACATGTGAAATGAAACAGAAACAAACTGATACACAAGCTAGCAAACATAGATGGAATCGCCAAATAAAAAACCCAGATGGAACGTACGGATTAAGAAACATTTGGAGTAGAACTCAACCCAACCCTGACCTAGACACAGTTACAGAAACGACGAGTCGCCCGCCACCACCCTAAATATATATAACTAGGTCAGTTGGCTAAATTGCTGCAAAGAAATTGCTTGCAGTTTAAGTCGACAACTTGTAGTACTCAGTACATGTCCAACAGAACATATGATGATCTGGCAATGTGGTAGTTTACGGGATACCATTTCTGGTGATGTCACCATTCGGGACACGTCATGCCCGATAACGTAGCCGTGGAAAAAATGACGCGTACTCAGACGGCCATGTTTACCGCCTCGCAAACATCGTACGAAACGCAGAACTTGTGACTCAAAATGTACGCAGAAGAGACTAGAAAACGATGTACCGTGTGATTTAGATGTAGTGGCGGCGGTTGGGGATTTAATAAAGGAGTCACAAAGATTGGACAGTTTGGTTAACGTCCGACGCTGTGAGCGTTTCTTTACAACAACAACCGTGGTCTGTGGAAATTATGGTGTCATGGTCGCGACTATTCCCTCCTCCATTTTCATTTATGGTATTTCTATATAAATAGCATATGAACACGAATCTGTGCCACATTAACTCATAGATGTGCAGCGTTTTCTGTTGGATTGTTTTCGTAAATAGACGTAGCGTGGACTGTTACGTATTTCAGTTCGAAAATAAAACCAAGGTGAGGGAGAACAATACATACATGTAGGGGTGGGACGCTAACGCCATTGTTGGGCCAAACGAAGAGCGAGAGAAAAGGTGACGACTCGTGCCAAATTCGCGGCGACTTTCGCCCCTGTTACAACTGTTCCCCCCGTGCATAAGGGTATGGAACAAGTGCGAGGTTCGTGAACAACTGACAACTACAATGCATTATAAGGGGCTGGAACACGAGGATAAGGTCGGGGCGCGATTTTCCGAGCATTCGAGACCCGCAGGTCTTTGTGCTAGTCAAGAACGGCGCGCGCGTGGATACTAGTACTGTGTTAGTCTCTACCAGACGAACCACGCCAGGGTTTCACTTGCAGGCTCCGGGCGAAATGTGATCTTCACTGTGGACTGACTCTACTGGCTAATTATTCCTTTTTCTGCCGAATTCTACGATTCATACGCCCGTAAGAGGGGCCTGGTGGAGGCTAGTACTGTGCGCTTTCACTGTAGAATTTTCACAGCAGAAAGTTCGGACCACGTTTTGCATCCTTTCGTACTCTCTTCTTCCCTTTTAGAGTCAAATGTAGGCCAAATAAAGCGATTTCAGAAAGAGGGCGTTTTAGGCCAATTTTGGCGTATTTTGGTTAGCACAACTTGCCAGTACTATTCGTTAGTCCCCGATTTTCATCTGCAAGATAGACTGCACTACATGGTTAGTTGGTCTTAACACTGCTCAAAATGCACAAATAAAGAAGACGATAGATTGAAAAAAGAGCCAGTCGCCTCTGGTACGATAGTACCTTGTATAAGAAACATTATCTCTTATACATATGTACAAAGAAGCGACAAGAAGTTGACTATACTCGGTTAGCTTACTGTAACACTTCTCTACTATGTAATGCATGTTTAACTCATGTACTGTAGTCTATACTTTCCTGTGTATACATGTATATGTTTGTTAAAGGCCCCCATTCCACTTGACGTCGATCGCACTGCGCTCTCGCTGCGACTTACACTGAATTTTTGTAACCCTTGACTTCATAATCGGAATATCATACAAGATGTACAACTATTACCAAAAAGGAAACAAAATATACAAAACCTAAAAAGATTCGTTTTTAATCTATAGAATTCGTTAAGAGCTCTGTCTAATTTTAGTGGAGGGGGGTCATACGGTAGACGCCCTGTACATTAGCATGTATTTTAGGCATGGATGTACAATAAAGGTTTTCATTCAATCTATAAAAAGTGCCAATCCAGAATGTGCTATCAATATGCTTTTTGCTGGCTGGCTGACACGGAAATTTGATTTACTTGTTTCAGACGAAACTACGTGTTTTCGCATGTGCCACAGAACACGGGAAATAGCGTAAGTAACAGGGATCTGGGATAGGGCCGGGTCACATGCCTTTCTAGTAGGAGTATTTACGGTAACACATTGAGAAAATTCCTGAGAAAGTTGTGGAGGGTGGTACAAAATTCTTTTCCCATGTCAGTCATGCCACAGAACACGGAAAACAGGGATCTGGGGAAGGCTAGGGCCTGGTCACGCTCCTACATGTAGTTCTTCGAAGTAGGAGTATTTACGACACATTGACAACATACCTAAGAAACTCGTGGGTGGGTGGAACAAAATTATATGTCTTGTCGGGGCGGAAAAGATTGTCGCAGTTTCTGGATGGCCGATATTGGACGTAATGCTGGCATGGAGGACCCGTGTTTGAAAAGGGCCACACCTTGAACACGATAAAGAACCCACCACACTTCTCGAAGACAGCAGGTGTCCTTACTAGTGTGAATGGTTCAAAACCTACAGTCCTATGGCAGCACATGGACCAATTACTAGTATTGTCGTACTGATAAGGTCACCTGAGGTACCGCAGAATGGCAGCCGCTCCAGACCCTTGCGATTCAGCCACATCAATTTTAAGCTCTTCTCAATTCAGCCCCTGGCCGGCTGCGAGAGAGAGTAGTCGGCCCACCTAATAACCTAATGCCTTACTCGTCATTGACCCAGGGCCATAGGTCCGCAGTGTTGTTTGCACAAAGTATTTGAAGAACGCCAGGCCTCTGGTTACGTTGGTGTAAGGTGCCCTCTCGGACCGACTGTAGTAGTTAGGTACATGTACAGCGTTTGGCACACTGCCGTGCTGGCCACCCGATAAACCGTTATACTCAGAGGGCGTTTGTTTTGATCTAGTAGTTGACCTTAGCCTGACTGATTCACGCTTCTAGCAGCCACTGGTCAAGAGGATACCCAAGCAGTCCCGGACAGCCATGGATCGTGTAAGACAGGATATGGTTGAGTGTTTGGACCAGGAAACAACTTAAGTGCCTTAAGGGTAGTCTCTACTCTCCAAGCAGAGGAGTGGGTCCGGCAGGTTTTTGACGTGTTTTTAGGCGCTTTTGTCGTGCTTTCTACTTTGTCATGTTTTTTTGTCCAGCCAATCCACACATGACAAAGTAGAAAGCCCGACAAAAACGCCTAAAAACACGTCAAAAACCTGCCGGACCCACTCCTCTGCTTGGAGAGTAGTAGTCTCTACAAGGCGACCTTCGCTAGCTTGGGGGAGAATATCATAGTTACCAGGGCAGTTTGGCCACCATAAGGCTTGACTGGCCGGGCAGTTCGGAGGGGGAAATGTTTAGACTCTACCAGCCTCCGCGGGTCGCAGGGAAAATAGTAGAAATTGGCCAAATAGAGTCAACTGTATGAAGGGGGTCGGCTATGGAGATAGGGTCCAATATTGCAACCCTGGATGGGAATGTTATCCTCCATGGCCAAAGTCCCCCGGCAAATGTTCTCTCTATAGCCGACGCGGTTAGTCTGGTAGAGACTAGGAAATGTTAACCTCCCCGCTGACTGACTCGCCTCGCCAACCATTCCCCGTTTTTTGCCGAAGTCTTCTCTGATCCGTACCCCCGTATGTAGGAAGGCTTGGTGTAGGCTACCTTAAAGGCACAGTGGACGTACGTGGTGAGCTGAAAAAAATGTTATTCCCGAAGCCTTCAACTACTTGAGCTGGAGGGCTGACAATGACACATTATACCTGCAACACACACGCCAGCGGCGTGCAGCAAAGCCGCGTACTTAGTTTATAGCTGCACGCGAGAATATTGAACGCGCGCCAAGTCACCGCCATATTTGTCCTCAGTTCCGGGAAAAATTCACCGGGACCTCAACTGAGAAACCCTGGCCGGGGATGCCGTACCTCAGGGCACGACCACCGCAGCACACGTGATTGGGCCAAGCCGAAAAAAAGATACGGGTTTAATTTGTTTGCCAAACTGTTTCGTGGCCGTAGCGTAAGGGCGCGGCGCAGTTGTCGGACAGACTCGCACAGGTAGCCGCGCTTGCCGAGCGGGATTTCACGGTAACGCGTTACCAGAGTTGGATCGCGTCTTTTCATAGCAAGTTTTCAGAAAGCTACCTGGCAGAAGATCAGACTGACCGCACGCTTATGCCATACGGGTTCATCCATGGGATATATATATATAGAGAGAGAAATGTGCATAAATGAATATCAAAATGAATATGAAAACTCATATCAATTCCTAATGGATTAAACCTTATGATATATGTACGGAAGAATACCCGTTTCGAGTGAGTGAACTTATACAATACGAGCCTCTTTTTGATTGGGGGGACGGTTTTTGTCCTATCTTTGACGGGCTAGATGAAAAAAATACTATAAGCAGATGCGTTGGATGGAAAATTTTAACGGAAAATATTGCATACGAGATCAGCCTAGCCATCATGGCGAGCGAACTGTTGTCCGACAGCCTGGATCCGTTCTGTCCTCAAAAAAAAAGTCGCCCCGAGACACGGGCAAAACACATGGCTGCATTCTGTGTAGTACTTCCTCGTTATTTCTCAATAGGATAAAATGGATCAAAGATGTTGCCTAGAGGGCAACTGATCCACAAAGCTGAGCGACCCTTCAATATAAAACTCGGAAACCAGAAAACGCGCCATTACTACTAACATTCAGCCGTTCAGTTTCCAAGTGAAATTGCACTGCTCTTTCTTACGTCTCTCTCTCTATAGCGCGGGCGCGCGCGCACACACACACACACACACACACACACACACACACACACACACACACACAGACGTGCGCACACACACACACACACAGACGTGCGCACACACATACACACATACACCGTGACACAGAGACTAAGACACATGAGACACAGCTACCACGACATTGAACATTGCAGTTAAATTAAAAGAACAGCCACACACGTGCCAGTAACCACAAGAACCGCCGAGCCAGCATTGTTTCCAAACATACAGCGAGGGATTACCTGCTGCGTATAGGTCTGCGGCGGGTGACTCACTCTCTTTGGCACCAGGCGTACGCTGTCCGGGGCCTGTTCAAAAGTTCGGGGTCTGTGACTCCCACCTGTCCTCCTTGCGCAAGAAAGTCACGAAGTCTGCCAAAGGGTTTACTTTTTTAGTGATTCCTTCCCACGCAGATTGCCAGTCCCAAATAATGAATTACATCACCCCGCCCCTTTTGCAATCGGCTCCTGTGGTTCGTCCAAGGCAAGGGCCTGAAGATACAAACAGGACCCACGAGGTATGTTGCATTGTTCTTCGTTTGTTCCTTTGCCTTCCGGTCTTTGCCGGCGATTTCCTTATTTGGATAAGGACACCATATTTGGTCATTTACGGCAAAACGCCGTGGACGCTTCCGAACGAGCACGAAGTTGTGTTGGGGATGGTTCGCGCCTTGTCCGAGTGGACCCTCGACAAGAACCATCGCTTGTTGTGTACATAGCAAGTAGTGGTGTTTTCACGTGGTTGAGTTTCCGCAATGTGTATTGCATAGTTAGAGGGAACCTTTCTCCGTCACGATTTCTGTCAAAGCGTATTTTGACCCTTTAGAAGCAGAATCTCGAAAAGGCGTTTCCGTGAAAAGCTGAAATTTGTACGACGCTTCTACACCTGCCCCACGACACTTTCACAACTGTCCCACGACACTACTACAACTGCCCTACGACGCTTCCACAACTGTCCCACGGCGCTTCCTCAACTGTTCCACGAATCTCAATTTGCTGTCCTAAACCTATCATACAACGAATGTTACCGACCCCGTCCCTATGCATGGCTTAATTTATGAATGGCGTTCAATAAATCGACCTCGACCCTGTTTGACCCAGCGAGCGGCTGTATAGTGATCCGCCCCCAGCCTTGGAGCGGGGTATACTGAGATGGCCTGCCCGGTTCCACGTAAAATGGTTTCTATACGTCACGTTCCCGCGTCTAGCCGACGGGTCAAAGGTTACCAATGAGATCAGTGCGCTGCCAAACTGGTCGATATCATTCGGCGAATAAAATTGGCTCCGGGCATCTGAGAATCCCATGCAATGACCACAAGGAACCTGTCCGTACAGGACAGACTACGTATGCAATATTTCACGGACAAGTTAATAAACAACATTCTGACATTTCAACGTTTCAAGTTATTCGACAAGGGGACCTCGCTGCGATCTAACATTTTACAGAGCGCTCAGCAAATTTCATACATAAATAGGAATCTTTTTACACTTTTTGTGTTTTGTTGTCTTTTCAGACACATCCTTATATTTGCAAGGTATTCCAATCAAGGGTTGCACAAATCAAATTTAGGTCGCAGCGAGATCGCGGCGTGGTCGCCGTCCAGTGGAATGGGGGCGATTTTATTCCCCCAAATAAGAGAAGACCAATTATCCAAGAAAAAAGACAATGAGATATGATAGCATATTAGCCGACTGTGCAATCTCTTTGTTGGCTATCATGCATTATCATGGTAAACAAAACCCCACCCGCCCTCCTATCCAGGTATACAATAGGTAGACGAGCAACACCTATTAGCTAGCCAATAACGCATGTAGTTGCAGACGATCAAAATCGACATCTTACCCAAAGCAGTAAATTTACTAAGATAAAACGGCAATACATCGTTATCTATGTAATAGCGTTCTTGCTATCTTGTACGACATTTTAATGTGTGCGCGCGGCCAACATAACAAAGCCATGTCCGTAAGCAAAACAACTGCCGGCCAGCGCACCGCTCTTAAACTAAGGACATAATGGCCTTGCTCAGGCACATGGACTTGCCAGTGTGCTTCAAAAACAAACATATAATACAGATACATCAAACCATGCCTTTAAGATGCGTACGCTAGGTTGTTAAACCAATCAGCAAAATGCGAGTCATATGCATCTTCAATTCATGACATGAATGCCCGTTGTTGTATCAATGGCTAGTATATAATGCCTAAGTGTAATGGATAGCAGAGCTGCCCCTTGAACCTTAACAATGCCCCTAAAGCGTAAACGCCGCCTATTGTTCTCCGGAAGTATACCTGTTTGCTCCCGTGCTGTTTAAGGGTGTCGTCACACCTGTGGTTTCACGCCCAAGGTCCAAACTTCGTCAGAACCTAAGGAGCAAGACACGTCCACCTCCAGAGCAGAAATTTTGGGGGATTCCCGAAACCTTATTCCGCGTAATAATTCTACCCGCCCCGAAACCGCGGTTCGGGGAACTGCCTTCCTGTCGACCAATCAGAGAGAGGCTTGAAGAAATCGACAACGCCGATTGGCTCAAGCTTCCTGCTTGGCGGGACTCATTCAAGTAGGCAATCTTCAAGCAGATGTTGGGGGTACGTATTTAAAAAAGGGAAAGGTAGTCCCATTGCCTTTTTGAGGCCGTAGGTGCAGTGGGTTGTTATCTACTGTGTCTAGGGCACGGTATTTTGAAGGTGGGGACAATCCCTCTCCTTAAGCTTCCAATGCTTTTTACCTCCCCATCTTAAGTTAGGTACCCATTTTTACACCTGGGTGGAGTGAAGAAAGGCGTGTTAAGTGTCTTTCCCAATAGCACAACATCGGTGGCATGTCAGGGGATTCGAACCCAGGACATCAGTGTTCTGGGCCAAACACGCTAACCGTTACGCCAAAACGAAGCCACAAGTTTGACTTGAGCGTAAAGCACTGAGCTGCACCCTACATCTGCTTGGAGACCATACCGGAAAGGTGAGCGAATACAGGTATCACTGGTGTGTAATTGTCAAACAATTTGAAACAAAGGCCGGAAAATAATTGTTTGCACTGACCATTGTGTCATGCCAAATATGACCACATATTTGAGGTGTTAGTTAAGGACCGGAAGCTGATGTGACCCATGTATTCCTGTCTTGTTTCCGGTCAGGAAATACTTGCAATAAACATGCTGTCTGAAGAAGGGTTACGTCACTTCAGCACGTGGTAAATTACTTCTCTAAGGTGTGCCAAGTAACGACAAGACAACGGGAGGTCGCAGGTACGTGGGCGGGAGTTGGGTAGTTGGTTGAGGTCTTAACGATGCTCTCATCTATGGACATACCTTTCCGCCACAGTAGTGTACGTGAGTCTGTATTGTTTTTTTAAATCAAAACCTTTATTGAATACAACCTAGCCATACATCACATAGTAAACATTTGACATAATATGTATTTATTTACTTATTGGTTCAGCATGGAACCTGTAGTTACATGCCAGGGTTGCCCAACTAGGGAGAGGCTATTGAATTGCCGCTGACATAATCGTTACGTTGAACATACAACCAGTAAGGTACTAGGTTAAAAGTTCACATTTACATTGGATCTACATTTTATGTACACATTAACAATATCAATTATTTGTATTCGAGAATATCCAAGTTCTTTCACGAGTTTTGTAATTTTGTCGCACGTGTCACATGGCAGTATTATCTTACGCGGAGAACGGATCTCCGAGGGAGCTCCAAGCTTTTACTCTGAAGTAGGACAAATTATATCGTTATACATTGGTCTCACGGTCATTTTGACAACAACAATCTTTATCGACACAACAAAAGCATGTACAGCGACTTTCGCCTACGTTGTAAGTCCGCACCATAAAGTGCTTTTCTATTTTCTAAACAAAAAGGTACACATGTATTGCCAAGACACATAGGTATAGAGTCAGAACATGACATGATCTAACGTAGTCGCTATTTCAAGAATCTCCAACCCGACTCACTTCAACAACCACACGCTTTACATTCCTCACAAACGGTTTCTCCTTGCTTACTTCATGTCTTTTGTCTCTTTGTTTGACTGTTATTGCCTTTTGACCCCATGTACCGTAGCTTAGCCGTGAGAACTAGCCTCAGACTTTCGCCAGGATGAGATCATAGTTTGTTTTGTGTTCTTTCTGGTTATTGACCGCAGCAACCTGTAACAGTTGAGACATCACATCATCGCTTCTAAGGATAGCCCCTCAAAGGTGTGTTTACCTGTTATGGTCATTGCTTGGTGTTTGCGGGTGGCCTTTGCAGTGACCCTGGAAACTAAAACCATTGACTCACGTGCGCGACGTACAGGGAAAAGAATGCCGACTGCCGACCATTCTTCGATCAGATTTCAAAGGGGTGTCATAAAAGGTGTAAAATAGCGCCCCCTGGCGGTCCTAAGAATGATCGACCCTGTGCGCAAGGGAACTGTTACGGTAGCAGAACACAGTATTTCGACTATGGGGTGAATTTACACGGTTAAGGGCCACAAAATGATTGTTATCCACGCGCTTGAAACCATAGTAGGGTGCACTAGAGAAGTACGAAAAACGAATATGTTTGAATCTAGGGTGTGAAATAATCGAAAAATATTGTGGTCGTACCAGCGGTGCAGTTCTACGTCATTCCGCTGAGAAGGTCTCATTCCTGTGTCTAAAATAATCCGGCCTAAAAAAAATAAGTGTGGCAATTAAAAATTATTGCCATAGCGAATGTGTCTGGATTGATCTTACTTCACTGTAAGGAAAGTACCAACGTAGCACTCTAGATATTAGTTCTACCATACTATTGTGCAAAACGCACTTAGAAATTAGAAAGGCACCTGCCAAGCAGATATAGAAAGGCACCATGTAACTCGAGGAGTTCCTAGCATATGTGGAAAGGCCGGAGTATACTCCCGTTGTAGTGTCTTTTTCTCTGGCATTGTTGGATAGGTGGGGTGAGAAACTAGGCCGGAAGTTTAGAAAATCGGTATGCTGGGGCTCCTATGATCGTTTTGGTTGTTATTCTAGCTCTGTAAGATGTGTTTTCGAGGAGCTACTGTTATTTTTCCGACACCGCACGCCTCCCCGTAAGGCGTTCAGTGTAGACTGCCCAAGCGGTAACCCAAGTTATTTTTCGTTCCGTTTAAAACTTTGCCTTTCTTTATATGCTTGGATCTCCTCAAGTTTTGGTTTTCACAGAGGTTTTTTGGTGGGAGGCATGATGTTCAGCACGTTCTTGTGATACTAGATCAACTGGGATGCGCAAACCCTTTTCAAAGCTAGAATACTAGATTCGGTGAACTCCCTGACACACTCCGGACAGTACGAAATCGGACACCACGTAAAAGTAGGTCATCTGTCATCGACAGCTGAATGCCTGGATGCCAGAGGTGCTAATGAGGTATCAAGTTTGAAAAAGTGACAGGAGGGCATCCACAGAGTTGGCCGGACGGATTCCTGAAATGCCTGTGGAATTCTGGGGATTCTTGCAAATCGGGCCTAAAATATACTATTAAGCTTGCCCCTCAGGCTTCGCTAAAAACTGGGCATAAGAGGCGGTGTTTCGGAGGATCATGAATTGCCTTTTATCGGCCCCACCTGATATAACAAGAATTTCAGACGAAAGCGTGTTTATTACTGTCAGGATTAGGTAGGAAAGTTTCGTCATCCGAGCGCTAGGTCGGACGTGTACGCATTTTGCTATGACTATGAGTGATACGGTCAGGCGCTGGCGGTGCAACAGCGGCCCCGTGCGGATAGTGGGTACCTGCAGTTTAAAATGCGATAAATATTGTTGTCATGTTTATATTTGGTCGAATCTTTTTTGCTGCATGACGAACACGTGTGCTTCCAACAGAAAGTAAAACATCTCCAGATTTTGTTTTTGTTTTCTAGATTTTTAGTCATAAAGTTGCGTATTTCAACGTTGATTCCAACGGAACAGCCTAACACAGGAATGAGACCTTTAACAAGTCAACGGAACTGGAAATATTTTCGTTTTACTCAGTGAGTTCACATCATCAGATGTGTATGGGAGATGTTGAAGTTGCCACGCTCATTACGCCCCCCCCCCATACACCTGGTAATCATGGATAATGGACAGCTGTCAGGTGCGGGTAGAAGAAAATGATTTCCCCATGGTTTAAGTTAAAATCCTCCCACACCATTATTGATGTATAGGGCGGTGCCCATCTCCGTTTCATAGCCCTGGGCCACACTTGTGGTGCAATCACTGTAGCAGGGGGCTAGTCCACTGGCAGTGAAGTGTGTTTAACTTCCATACTGTTTCAGAAGTATGTACCATTTTTATGAAGTCTTTGGTATGACTCAATGCGCCTCTTGTCCAGAAGTGCCCTAACCCGGGGCTTGAACCCGGGCCTTCTGGTCCAAGTAATTTGAACCAGATGTGGTGAGAGGCAGAAAGCGCAGACCACTACACCACAGGGACACCCTCCCCATGGTTTGCTCGGGCGTTTACATTAAGATACATGCGCATCTATCCCGGCTTCGCTTTCCGCTGCACCGAGCGGCATCAGTACGTTGGCAGAACGTAATGCGTGCACGGTAATTAGCCTGCTATCAAAACCTATCATAACTGCCAAATCTCTTTTTATTTGTTCTCTTTAGTCAACGTTGCATCGGAGTAACAGCCGTTGCAAAAGATATGTCTTTGGACAAAACTGAATGAACCTATATGCGGTAAGTAATCAGGGCTATCAGAAAATTGCGCGTAATTAAAGGAAAAGAAACGCCCGACAGTGTCTGTAACTCTTACCTGTAGCATTACCTTTATGGCGTTATAGAATTCTAATCTCCAAGCAGATCTCCACGGGGGCAAAGTCGTATCAGCCAGCCAGAGAAGCTCCAGCCAGCCCCTGTAGTCTTAGATATCAATAGGATTCTACAGGATGACTTTTAGAAATAAATGCACGGAGAGAGAAATATTCTTCATTTGTGTAATCTCCAAGCAGATCGTTCCGGTGGTAGACTCTTGATGTACTCCCCGGTGGCCTACTGGGCACTGTCGTTGCCTATAGGACTATTCTCCAAGCGGAATGTAACATTTACTTGGAGATTACATTTGTTAGCGAATGGCTCTTGTTGAGCTTTGATGCTGTATCTAGTCTCTGATGAAGGAAGGCTTTGAAACGATACCATTAGCTCCCTTTGTGATTCCCCATAGTAACACAATGCTTTTACTTGTTACATGACATTTAGGTCAACTCCACCGCAGCAGGATATAGCGGATCAGTGATGTATTACTGGATTGTTTTGAAGAAACTGCCACTTAGACTCCTGGGCCGAAGTGACTTGATCACATGCATGAAATCAGCACACGCATCAATTTTCGTTAGTTTCCATTGTACTGTAAATCATACAAAGAAGCTGCAATATGAGCAAATATATGCCGTAAATTGCAACAAAAAGATACATATTGGGAAACGGATACAAATGAGCAAAGTCTTCCAAAGATGTGAAAGAATAAGAATTTGTTATTTGGTATACCATGTTCTTGGTGTTCAGTCATTTCCTCAACCTTCCTGACCACTTACATTTCATAACGAAGGCAACTTTTTAAAAGTTTTCATTTTAGCATTTTTCTGGGGATGCCCAGAGGGCAGAGGGTGTCATCCGTATGATCAACTCAGTACGGCCTTACTGGACCCGCGGCACGCTGGCGGCGTCGCTGCGGCCGATCGAAATGACAAAGCACTCAACGAATTTCATCGACAAAAAAGGAATATTTTTAAGCTCTGTGTGTTTTGTTGTCTTTTTGGTCATACTTGTACGTTTTGAATGATATTCCCATTATCAAGTCAAGGGTAACACAAATCCACTTTAGGACGCAGCGACGCCGCCAGCGTGCCGCGGGTCCAGTGAGAGGGGGGCTTAAGCAACGTCGTGTCGGTGACTATGACCCGGTGTCACGCCACGAATGGACTTCCACATCTTTCATCCAATCCTAGTCTTGTGAACTGCAATCTTTCCTTTGACCGTTTCTGCTCTGTAATAAGAAACGGGACTTCAAAGCGATGGTGTTACTGAGTGTACATCAAGGGGGGCATGCATGTCTCGGCAGTACAAATCTGTTAATGCGTCGGTGGGACGTCTGAAACACTGTTACGGTGCATCCACAGCATTAAAGGTTTGAGTGGTGATCTTAAGCACCCCCCTCTCACTGGACCCACGACACGCTGGCGGCGTCGCTGCGTCCTAAACTGGATTTGTGTTACCCTTGACTTTATATTAGGAATATCATTCAAAATGTACAAGTATGACCAAAAAGACAACAAGGCACACAAAGCTTTAAAATATTCCTTTTTTGTCGATGAAATTTGTTGAGTGCTCTGTCAATTCGATCGGCCGCAGTGACGCCGCCAGCGTGCCGCGGGTCCAGTGAGAGGAGGGCTTTAGGGCCCTGTCACACTTGTGCGTATATTCAAGTGCGTATGAGCTGCGCATCAATATTTCTTTGTACAGATTGCGATTAAGAAGTTGTTTTTCACTTTGACCTACCGTTGTGCAGCCTGCTTATCGAACCAAAGAAATGACTTCTTCGGCTGCAAACTTAACCTAAACCAAAAACATGTTAATACGGAACGCCTGCGGACTTGTGTATACGCACTAGTGTGACAGGGGGCTTTATCGAATAGCCAGCGATTACCACCATCCCAAGCAGATACGGGGCCCAAGCAGATACGGGGCTCAAGCAGATACACCCCCCCCCAAAAAAAAAAAATAATTGAAAAAAAATCGCCAGTAAAACGCTAGTCCCATTATAAGACTGCCCTTAACAGTCCGCCAAAGCATAAAGGACCAATGAGTTAATGTACTAATGGGTCTCTGTGGACATTAAGCCTCGATGGAATTGTCAATGGAAAAAATAACGAAAACAATGCAATATTCCGTCGCATCATTTATTGAATCGAGTTGTGTTTGAACACATTATATTCTTTAGCTTCCTGTATTTTCCCCGGACGAAGTTTTTGGCTACCTTCATCGTAGCTCCTCTTGAAACTTTACAGGTATTCGTACATTTCTATCTAAGTTCAAAGGTCCTTCCAAGTTCAAAGACTCTACTTTTGATCCTGTGCTGACGTCATAATGAAATCAAGATTGCTGTCTAACCACAACTTGCTTGAAAAAAATTCATATGAAAAGAAAGAAAAAAAACACATTTCGGCTATTCCTTTTGCTTCATTCACTTCGTCTTATTGTTCATTTCTTGATTTCTGTCACTGCAGAGAGGTTACTTATCGTTTGCCAGGTAGCGCCAGAGACGGGGCTCTTCTCGATAACGCGGATTTGCTCGGGAAAGCCCAAACCTCTGGAACTAGGTCGTCCTGCGTCTCCTCACCCCTTTTCCCAGGAAGAGCGAACGGTGCTCTCTTTTCCAGGACATCCCAGGACAGTCGCTTTCCTGGAAGAGCGAACGGTGCTTTCTTTTCCGGGACTTTCCAGGACATTCTCTTTCCCGGGAAGCCAAAGAGCGGGACTCCCCTTCTTCTGACGGACCTTTCCAGTATCGCGTAGTCGTCCCCGTGCGGTCGCGTCGTGGGTTCGGCTCTTTTCCCGGGAAGCCCCAGGGGCGCCCGCCGGTCGTACTGACGGAACGACTCCGTCCTGTCCGGGAGGAGGGACTGCAGGAGCTCCCGCCATATTTGTTTCCAGTTTACGGCGTTGTCTCCTGTACGGTAGACGTCTTCATGGTCGTGTGCAGGGAGCTTCTCTGACTCGACTAGTACCGAACACGATAGAGCCACGAGGAGAGAGAACGCCAGCGGACCTGTCATTTCTGTCGTTGATCTGAAATACAAGAAAATTTATTTATTTATTTATCTATTCATTGAATTTCCAGACGGCTGGGTGCCCCATTTAAGATGATACTTGTCGTGTAAAATGGTAAAGAAAAAGATAGTCACATAGCTTTTTGAGGCTTTTACAATGGGGGTCTTACGTATTGCTACCGTGTTCATTTTCATAATTCATGAGGAAATGCTACAATAGACTTCTTTGCTAAGATAAGACTCTCATACTTTGAACAACTTGTGTTATTTGGGTAGAGAAGATAATCAACTGACATAATTCATGCAAATGAGGTCCTTGTCTTGATCATTATCATAATGGCCGAATGAAATCACCTGCAATGGAGGCTATGATCATTATGTAAAAGACTACTTGAACATTTTCCCTTCGAAGTCGATGGGTCTCCGAGGACTAGGGTAAAAATACTGGTATAACGACGCGCCCTGATCACAACTATCTAAAGGAATCACACCCTGTAGACTCCTTGGTCCATATTCTTATCGAGATAAGAAGCCGGCAGGACTGGGCATTTAGCTTTGTGGAACAACAAGGACGCCTTAACATGTACTGCATCTCAGGAACATCATTTTCCATAAGCCCAAACTCCCAAGGTACAAATCAGGCCTGGAAAGTAAAGTCTTACCAAAGATAAAGCAAGCGCCCCTCAATGAGAAGAAGCGCACAGCTTTTTCGATGCAATTATTCTCCAAGCAGATGTTCGACTCCGTCTTTTTAGGCGTTCTTATCAGGCTTTATACTCTTTCTCAGGTTTTTGGTTTGCTGGTGGATGAAAATAAAACCTGGTAACATAGAGAACGCCCTACTCTCCAATTATGGCCAAGCACAGGTTCGGCTCCGACTGGGTTTTGACGAGTTTTAGTCGTTTTTTAGCCTTGGCTTGGTGACATTAAAAAAAACGGAATAGAAAGCCCGACAGAAACGCGTAAAACACGTCAAAAACCAGCCGGAGCCGAACCTCCGCTCGGAGAGTATTGTGCAAAGCGAGTTTGCTATGGCTGCAAATGAAACAGAGGGCCCGGGCACGAAAACGGGCGCCCCATTGCTAAACTACAAATCCTTCTGTTCCAGTTCAGATTGAGATACATGTAGGTGGTGCGCCACGCGACCGCTGAATGGTTATTGCACACATTGATTACTCTCTATGACATCTAAAGCCCCTGTCAAATTACTTCATCGGCTGCAAACTTAATCTAAACCAAAATCATGTCCATACGCAACTCATGCGGGCTTGCATATACGCACAAGTGTGACAGGGGCTTAGCGTATCAGTACTATTTGTATGATTTGCAAAAACACAATTTCACTCGCTGCCAATTTCTGAAACTGCTAGCGCTACTTGGGAAGGACCACTATTTGCCCAATCGTGTTAAACTTGGTCGAAGGACGTGCATTTGATGAAGTCAATCCATAAGACAATTCTGAGAAACCTGACTTGGCCGGCGCCTTAGGGAGGGTTTGTCTCCGTATTTCATTCGACAGTTATGTCTTCACAGCAGGCGAACGGTACTTGAGGATTTCCCCCATATACCGTTCGTTCAATTCGTTCAGTGGCACACAGGGAAGCAAGTTTCCTTGCTGTTTCAGTAGCAGGGTATATCTTTACAGGGAGGGATTGCTAGTCCTTCCGTCTAACTTGCTCGAGGCACCTCTTCTAACACGGGACCCCCATTTTACGTCCCTTCCGAATGACAGGTGCAGCCCCAACCGAGATGTCCTGTCCCAGGATTGAACTGGGGTCTCCCTTCCAAAATACCGTGCACTGAGAAAATTCGTCGATATCCGGTGAAGCTGGTGTGTTATACCGGCTATATATATATATATACATAGATACAGAAGGTCCCGCTCACTTTCCGTTCTTAAAAAGGAGTTTACAAGCGTTCATGGCGTCCAGTATTGTTCTATCCTTAAAAAGAATTCTGCCCAAGATGACCACTTCTCTTTCCGTTGAAGTACAGATCTTGCTCAGTGTTATTGAAGAAATGTAAATGAAACGTCGACCATTTCCAAAATCTTGCTTGAGTAACTAATACCTATCGTTATCGCATTACTTGGATGGCTCACCTTCATTGACGTCTCTTTCCTTCGCTTATTTCTTTCCGACACACTGATAAGAGGCATCTTACACGCACATCGTAATGCTAATCCTACTTTACCCAGTCATAGTGGCCCACTAAGAACAAGAATCAAGGATACAGCAGTAGACTTAAACGGCTTTATCTGTTTTTCTTACCTCGAGCTTACTGCGCACTTCGGAGCTCAGCACTTCGGACGAGGAGGGCGGTGGGTTGATCTGGACTTCTCCCTGTAGCGTCTCCTCGATACTGAAGGACCAACCCTCTTGTCGCCTCCTTATAAAGGGTGCAGCACTCCGCTATGCTGAACAGCTCTGAGCCGCGTGGGACGTCACATTAAAGGAGGAGAGACGAAAGAGTAGGCTGTTCTGACGTCGTCATGACACAGTTCTAGTCACATGACTCTCCACAATCCGGAAGTTTCGCCGTCACACAAAAGTTGTATGGAGAGTTGTTACGAGAAATGACATACATACATCTGGGCACCCCTGGAAAAGATCAGGTCTTCACTTCCGCTCCAGCACCGCACAGAGAGTACGTACACACAGTGGTCCATTTTATTATTAAAGGAAAAAAAATAAATTGGGCCCTTTGAGACATTTGGGATACGAATAGCTGAAGCATACAATGGGATACTCGCTACAAGCAGAGCGGACCACACCTGTCGAGAATAAGTGGATGAGAAGCGATTTCCCAATTACGTCCAATTTAACGGCGGACGCCACCTGCCTCGTCCTGGCTGTAAAAGTTTTGAGAGTTTTTTTTTTTAAAATTCAAAATAACAGAAAGACGAGGACAAAGTGACGCCAGACTCAAGTTGTGAAACTTATCTTGCCAGCGCCAGTCAACAAAAATAAATATATAGATATAAGGTTAAATTGAAGTGACCCGGTATCCCCCACCCGCACCTATATCAAATTATCAACTCACTTTCTTCTCAATTACACACTTTCTATGTATGATTGGTGACTTCTATATGGAGAGGGTTGCCCGTGACAGAGTACGGAAAGCGTGTCCAGGCCGTTGTATGATATATCACAGCCTGCTGGCCGCCATGCTTATAAACGGATGTCAGAATCTTTCGTGGCAACAGTCTTTTAATAGAACACACGTCGAGGAAGGTCACACATAGAGTACGTTAAAGAACCCACCACACTTATCGAAAAGAGTAGGGGTCCTTCCCGATGTGAGTGGATCAACTATGATAGTCTCTAGGTTGACGTCATCAAAGGGTGATATAGAACACAGCCAGGGGTCATGTTCTCTGCCTTACACTTTTCACGTTAAAGATTGCAGTAACGATTTCGATCAGCTACTGTCCAGCACAACATGGTCTCCAAGACTCGAGAACACCGCAACACTCTTTCCGGACTTTTCAAGCAACGCCTGTTCTTCAAAGCACAGTCCGATTCCTCTCCAAGCAGAGGAGGGGTTCCGGCTGGTTTTTGACGTGATTTTGGCGTTTTTGTAGGGATTTCTACTTTGTCATTACATGTTTGCGTAGCAAAACCTTTGTTGGATCCGTTGGCATGTGTGGTGGCCGCCATCTTGATTTTGTGACGTCGCAGGGTAGCCATACCATTTCATTGAAGGGGTGTTTTTGGGGTCGCTAGCGTTCTCTCTATTTTTAACAAATCGGCACACAACTATCACACATACAACTCAAATAAAAAGAAAAATTCAATACCAATTCATATTTATAAAAAGACCCCGTAATCGCTAAACTAACATAGCAAACCTGAAGTATATGTAGCACAAATACTTAACTCTAGTGTTTTTTTGTCTCTATAAACCCCCCAATGAAAACGCCTAAAAACACGTAAGAAAACAGCCGGAAACCCTCCACTGCTTGGAAAGCACAGTCCGATGCCTAACGGTATTAATTTAAAATGTTGGCGGGTTTAACGATCTCGCAGCCGCCCCGCCAATTTGGTAACTGTTGTACCACCGGGATCACGTCAGTCCGTGGGGTGATGCTGGTTTAATGAGATTGATACTGGTACTTCAGCATACTCTCCAAGCAGAGGAGGGGTTCCGGCTGGTTTTTGACGTGTTTTTAGGCGTTTTTGTAGGGCTTTCTACTCTGCCATGTTTTTTCTCTCCAAACCAAAACATGACAAATTAGAAAGCCCGACAAAAACGCCTAAAACACGTCAAAAACCAGCCGGAACCCCTCCTCTGCTCGGAGAGTACTTCATCATTCACTGGTCTGATATGCGACATAAGCTGCCAGAGGAGAGAACATGTTTGTTTGTTTGTTTGTTTGTTTGTTTATTTTCTTTGCACGAAAAGAAAATACACAATACGATGCAATAGATTTAAAAAAAAAAACATGTGCAGGAGGAGGGAAAATGTGTATATAGCTTATACAGTAGAAACCAGTTAATTGCAATACGCTTTGTTGCAAAAACCGGCCAACTGCAAAGGATTGTGAAATCCCAAACCGTTTCCCATAAGCACCATTGTTTACCGAACCCCATATACGCAAAGCCTATCACCACAAAAACCGGCTAATCTGCAAAAAATGTCAAGTTGCAGCACAAATTGAACCTACTGTACTTATTCCTCTATACTAATCACAAAAAGTCAAAATCGATAAATGATATAGCAAAGTAATACATAGAATGCGATAACGATAGATGACAATGCTCAAATTATTGATGGTGCGAATTAAGATAAGATAGGAACTAAACAACATGCCAACAAGGAACACAGCGCTAGCCAGGTAAAGGTAAAGTAAGTAAAAGGTAAAGTATCGGATGATGAAGGATGAAACGGTGGCAACCTTCAGGCTGACAAATATCTAGAATAGCAGACAGGAAACTCTGAATAGTTATATTGAGAATTGTCAGTGCTCAAAAAAGGAGTGCTGGGGTCCGCATGTACGTAAAGAGCTTAGCCAGATGTGCAATTTAAGAAGGTAAAGCGACTTCAGACTGAGGACGAAGCGCGACGTTGTTTCGTCAGCTAGTAGTACTCTCCAAGCAGAGGTTCGTTGGGAGAAAATGGTGACGTTCTTATCACATGCCCATTTTTTGGGTCAAAATACGGGGCATATGTAGCCTGAGTACCAGCCTCCGTAGTGACCGCTGGCTAAAAAAAATTGCTCGCTAACCACGGAGTTAGCAAGCGATTTTTTTTGGAGCCAGTGGTCACTACGGAGGCTGGTACTCAGGCTAGGGCATATGATAAGAAGGTCACAATTCCCCCCCAACAACCTCTCCTTGGAAGGTGAGCTAGTAGTGCAGTGCGGTTTCTAGAATCTAGTCAAGCACGCTCAAGATTACCTGAGTAGAAGAGTGTCGCAGACATTAACGAACCAGGCTACTTTTACTGACGAAAGACAGCGATGCTGTCTGAAACGTCTGCCCAGTTGTTTGAGTAACAGTTACCGAATCTGCTACGTTTGCTTACGATGAAGTTTCAGACGGCTGATCGTATATCTAGAACAAGTAACAACCTTATCGCCATACAAAACACCATGACTAATTTAGAGCTCTCTCCAGTCATTCTGTCATTAGCCTCCCCGAGCTTCTGACTGGCATCAATCAACGGCTGATAACAACGACCGCTGGGAACCGAAAATCCGTCTAAATCGCCGAATACCGGAATATGGTACCGGGGTGGCCAAGACCCCAGTTGGTGACTAAGCATTCGTCTGTTCATCACTTACGGAGAAGCCTTGTTTCGTGCCGACAATCAGGAACTCAGTATTGCCCTTTCGGAAGTAGCTCGAACGTTATTAAGACAAAGCTCAGTTTGATGTCAGACCGCGACCTGATTCCGATGGCCGCCTGTCTATCTTATCAGAGCATCTCATCGTAAAGGGGCATACAGTTTGAAATAATTGCCCCCCACATGTCCACTAGACCACTGTGGCATACTAGGCAAAACGCATACAAGGTCAATTTTGATTTCACGTATCTTTATTATTCATAACCGTTACGTGGCACGCATCTGTAACAATGTGACTTGGCCATTCTACAAATCTACATTTAGGTGGTTGAACTATATGTCCGAACAGAGATAGATACAGCTGAGTATCTTGACTCAGTGAAATCTGTATTCACATACTACTGTAAAATGTAAATGCAGAACTGTTCGCGGTGGTTTAATGTTCGCGGTTTTCGCGGCTACCGTTTCAACGCAAACATAAAACCACCGCGAACATTTTTGTCCAATAGTATGCAATACTGTAGCAGTATGTGACTATAGCGCTGCCGCAAACTTAAAACCACCACGAACACTCCATTTTCGCCTTAGCGCGAAATAAAAACCACGCGAACTTAAATGCATTTACACTTTTCGAAGAAACATCTGTGTCTGGTTTAAGACGAAGAGCATGTGGTCTTGTGACAACATATCCTTGGATCAAGCTTAATGAAAAATCATAATCGTCGCGATGGTTAGGTTTGACGTATACTTCATTACGCTTCTTCGGCTTTAAGCTGCGAAGTAAGACATGCCAAACTGAAGCCTTATCACAATCAAGAAGGCTTTAGTATCTTTACCTGTCTTGATCAAAATATCACCAGCTACTCTTAACTGTGGAGCCGAGGGGCCTAATGAAGAACGGGTTCAAACTTTTGAACCTTGCAATTGTTGGCTGGTTCTTCTTAATTTTCTTCAGATGATCACGGTAGCTACAACGCTGTTATCTGAATTGGATCTTTAACTTAGAATCGACGAAGGGCATTACAGATCCTTAATGTATAGGACTAATCTACTCCAGGGGATTCCCCTAATCGTTCGCCATGATTGCGGCCCCAAGCATTCGGGTCTGGTTTTCAGAAAAAATACCTTTCTTGCGCTTGGATGCGCACGGTCAACCATATAATACCGTTAGCCTGTTGGTGGATAGAAGAAGAGCACTCATATGACATTTGACTACAATGTGATTTCAAACTTAAGCGGTCATTTTAAAAGCAATGGAAGGTGAAATGCACTTTACTTGCCATTGCCCACATCATAGCACCGGAAGAGACAAACTATTTAACCTAGTCAGCAAAATCGTCCCCAGCTTTGTACGTCGCACAGACCTACAAAAAACTGTCTTTCTGTTAACACCAGCCAATGCATATATCTCCCAAAACGTAGGGAATTTCTAGCCCGTTGCAGGCTCTGAACCGGCTGCAACGGGGTCTAGGGAATTTCATATTCCACTGCACACAAAAAAGAAATCAAACCCAATAACAACTGTTTAGATTAGAAGTAGCGCTAGATGACGACTTACATTTTACGTTGTGTTAATTTCATTACTGTGTACTATACCTTATTATTATCATTATCTAATTCCCTTGTATTCTTGCAATTAGCCTCCGGGCATGAATTTGCAATAACGTTATTATTATCATCTATCCATATAATTGTTAAGACAATATCTTCTCAGGAATCCGGTGGTGGGAATGTGGACTGGACATCTGCTTGACGATCACAAGAGTTATCTGAAATGTCGAACGGAGGACTGTCACCGAGTGTTGTATTCGTGAAGCTTCTTACAACTTCACCATTGCCCGCATGCGACCATCAATGCAAAGGGAAGACAGACGCATACCAAGTACATGTTTGAGTATCATATCTCCAAGATTATGTCGGCAATATTGTGGTGATCTACCACTGCGCCATGGTGCCATTCAGCGACAACGATGTTCAGGTCTTAATCCGTGTTGGACTCATGGGCAACGTCAGAGTGACGCTAATGACAAGAAGGGGCGTCATCGATCTTCGGCATCCCGAACAGGTCGTGAAAGACCTAGCACAGGGTTAGAATAGGTTCCTATAAAGAGTAACATCCACGCGATAGTTGGCATCAAACAGCATCTTCAGAACGCACCGTGACAGATGTATGATGGATAAGCACTAGTTCTAACATATTACGGATTACTTTGCCTCATCACAACTAAGCGACTACGTCTTTTAGCCTGGGCGTAAGAGTGCCGGGGAGATTCCCAGAGCTATTGTAGATAAATCCTGCACAAGGTCCGCGGCGTCCCATCGCAATTATGCCGCGTTATCTCTGCCGACAAGAAGGGGAATACGACACGGGTTTGACCACGGGGAGCGCCAGTCGACGTGAAACTGCGGAGATGTCAGGCACAGCTTAATCCGGAGCCATGCGGGGGATGGATCCTCTCTCTGAGAGGAACATTAGATCGTCCTCTGGTGTCACTCTTTTGAGTTTTTGATTACTAAGTATCAACCGATGTCGAACATATTTCACAAAACGTTGCTGCTCATTTTCGCTGATGAAAATGTCCAGCTTTGATAAAACGTAGAATACTAGAAATGTACTTGGGAAGCCTGGTGTCACTCTTTCGAGTTTTTAACGACTATAGCTAGTATCAACCAATGCCGAACATATTTCAAAAACGTGTGTCGCTGCTCATTTTCGATGATGAAAATGTCCAGCTTTGATAAAACGTAGAATACTAGAAATGTACTTTTGAAGCCTGGTGTCACTCTTCCGGGTTTTTGATGTCTCATATCAACCGATGCCGAACATATTTCACAAAACGTACGCCGCTGCTCATTTTCGATAGTGAAAATGCCCAGCTTTGATAATACGTAGAATACTAGAAATGTACTTGGGAAGCCTGGTGACACTCTTCCGGGTTTTTGATGACAAGTATCAACCGATGCCGAACATATTTCATAAAACGTACGCCGCTGCTCATTTTCGATAGTGAAAATGTCCAGCTTTGATAAAACGTAGAAATGTACTTGTTGTTTGGATCGTCCTCTGGATCCCTGATGTCACTCGTTCGAGTTTTTGATGTCTCATATCAACCGGTGCCTATCATATTTCAAGAACGTATAGTGCTGCTCATTTCGATGGTGAAAATGTCCAGCTTTGATAAAACGTAGAAATGCACTTGTTGTTTGTAGAGATCGTCTTCTGGAAGCCTGGTGTCAGTATTTGATTTTTGATGACTCGTTTTCAGGCGATGCCGAACACATTTCAAAAACGTACGCGTATTGTACTGCTCAATTTCGATAATGGGAATGTCCAGCTTAGATAAAATGAGGAAATGCTTTTGTTGTCGTGGAAAAAGTAGATAAATTACATAATTATACAATTTCTTACATCAGTTACTACGCGTAGATATTTTAGATCGTCCGAGTACATTTTATTTCATTTATAAAAGGAGTATAATGTACATTCTAGACATCCAGGTAATAAGATACGCCAAAAATAGTTACTCAAGCAACTGGATAAAACTTTGAAACTTTTGAAATGTGCTTCAAAATGTCATTCAGTTGCTTGTAACTATTTTTTGGCGTAATATAATATACATAATGTATTAAAAGTAACACACTCAAATTGAACGGGAAGAGAGAAAATATGATGTCTCGCGTGCCACAAGTTGATGTACTGATGTAATTGAAATGAATAAAGAAAGATGATGCCATGTCTGTGACCGGTTGCTGAACTCCTAGGTAATTGAAATGAATAAAGAAAGATGATGCCATGTCTGTGACCGGTTGCTGAACTCCTAGGTCGCATCTTGTCTGTAGGATCGGACCCTGTAGATCCTTATCACCGCCTTTTTATAGCTGTATATGACCTCACTGGAGTATTCAAAGGGCACAAGAGAATTTGCTCCATGTCTTCCAAAGACAACACCCTCTATCAAGTCTCACGTAGAGGTATAGCGAGTAAGATTGTCATAAACTACAAGGTGTTAAATCTCTTGGTGGCTTTCCCTTGCGGTCGGAAATGGAATTTGTAAGCTGCTATTGAACGTTTGGCAAGTACATGTGGTAGATATTGACACTTAAGTTGAAATTTGATACATGTAGTAGATATTGACACTTTAGTTGAGATTTAGTACATGTAGTAGATATTGACACTTTAGTTGAGATTTAATACATGTAGTACATACATATACACTTTAGTTGAGATTTAGTACATGTAGTAGATATTGACACTTTTGTTGAGATCTAGTACATGTAGTAGATATTGACACTTTAGTTGAGATTTAGTACATGTAGTATATATATACAGTTAAATTGAGATTTAGTACATGTAGTAGATATTGACACTTTAGTTGAGATTTAGTACATGTAGTAGATATTGACACTTTAGTTGAGATTTAGTACATGTAGTATATATATACAGTTAAGTTGAGATTTAGTACATGTAGTAGATATTGACACTTTAGTTGAGATTTAGTACATGTGGTAGATATGGACACTTTAGTTGAGATTTGTAGATGTACCTCGAGAACTCTAAAAAAAATAAAAAGAGTGGCAAAGTTCATACTTCGCAAACGATCATTCCCTCTCGCCAACACTTGGATATAGAAAGCAGCACATTGTATGCAGTTAACGTTACATCTTGTTTTTGAATGACCATGATAACTAATGATACATATTTGGCTTTCCGCGCCGAGCCAAAGAGGCATCTCACAGACATTCAACGCATTGCTGTTCAGCTGTTCAGCAATTGTGGCTCTTTGTGAAATGGCATATATCCGCCGGCACACTTATGTTTGACATATGCCTATTCATTTGTAGTCAGGTTTCCATAGTCTGTTCGTAAATGTCAATTCGGGGTGTTTTATTCGTCCCGTCTCCATTTTCTCCAACGTTATCATTACATTTCATCCATTTCAGTCCTGGAATGCACCGAGAGCACCCTTCCATTTATGACGTGTAAAGGCCACATGTTTTCTCGCCCACCCCTGTTGTATCCACACGTTATTCAGTCAAGCAGTGCGTCAAGGTCAACTTAAAAGACCGGTCCATTACCGTACATGTAAAGAACCGGACCTATGGGGGGAAACAGCGACGCGCCGAACTGAAAATAGATAAAAGTCCAAGACTGGTGAAACGCCAGGAAACACTTCGTGTCGTTTAGATGTGAGAAATGATATTTTTTTTCTTTCAAGTTGAGCCCCGTGACGTCCTGTCTAACATATCCCATTATCATCGCGGATTATCACTGTGAAACGAAGGGAAACCTTTTAAGACTGAGATGAAAGGTAAGACCACAGCAAGTAAATTCGATGGATAACAGCTTCTGAAGACTCAAAATTGAATGCGAGAGTGCAAAGAAAAACAAGATACCCAAGTTTTCAACATGGAGACCATAAACGTTGTAATAAGAATTGAATGCGACAAAACATGTAACCACAATAGTGTGGCAAATTGGTATCACTTACCAAGTTGACAACTACACCCCACTGGTGTCACTTCTACAACTACACTCAGTGCTACCTCACAGTGTCACTAGCTTCTAGAAGCACATTCAAGCTACCAAACTACATATTTTTCCTCGGTACATTCATCAACATCAACATTTTTCGAAATCAGGTTAAAATGAATGCGCGCGCTAATCCATGGAATTTACTTGCTGTAGCCTAAAAGCCGGAAATGGCTATTCATCGACCGGATGTTTGATAGTTTTCGCGTCTTTTTTAAAAGTTTGGTATGTCTGTGATGGATCATCATCTGCATCTACAGTCTTGGACATGTCTTGCAGCTGCATTCACTCTTTTTCATCTTCTCTCACTGCGTCTTGCTTCTTGTCCTTGCGAGCTCCCTTAGCTCTCACAGTTTCTTTTCTTCCGTGAATACTTTCATCAGGTTGGAAAACCACCGGATGACAAGATTCTTTATTCACGACCAAGATATTTACAACAGCAACAGCCGACATTTTTGACGAACCAGCCAGTATTGCCCTGAGGAAGGTGACAGACTCACCGAAACGTCGGCTGTTGTTGTAAATATCTTGGTTGTGAATTAAAAAATTATATTCTTTCCTTTTGTATGAGGACTCGTTCTCTGTACTTGTTGTCTGTCTTCAGCATTCTGATCAGATCTACGCACTTCCTTTACGGGCCGTGTATCAACACGCTGGTCCTTGTATAATTCAGCACCAGGGATAGGAACGACTGTATCGGATGGATACAGAAATGTTAAGTGCACATCACCAACAGCAACAAGGTAAGCCTGATTAGATCGCACTCCTAGCGACCCGACCGACTTATCGGCCTCCTAGATCCTCCCGGTAGGGATCAATTAGCTCCTGGCAACGAGACATTGTGTTACAAAGACAAGGGCAGGGAAACCAGTCTTCTTGGCGTGTCATTCAGCACCAGGGACAGGGGCACCAGTCTTGGTGATGTGTCATTCAGCACCAGGGACAGGGTCACCAGTCGTGTTGGTGTGTCATTCAGTACCAGGACCTACCAGGTAACCAGGGACACCAGTCGTGTTGGTGTATCATTCAGAACCAGGGACAGGGACAACAGTCTTGTTGGTGTATCATTCAGAACCAGGGACAGGGACAACAGTCTTGTTGGTGTATCATTCAGAACCAGGGACAGGGACAACAGTCTTGTTGGTGTATCATTCAGAACCAAGGACAGGGGCATCAGTCTTGTTGGTGTGTCATTCAGCACCAGGGACAGGGGCACCAGTCTTGTTGGTGTGTCATTCAGGGACACACATAGAGTAGTATTGAACGGACCCATAAAAACCTGATCATATTTCATATGGCGTAATGAAAACAAACTGCTTGCTTGTTGAGACTTTAGGCCAAAAAATGTTTACTTATGCACTGCAGTTCCTAGTTAGGCCGCAAAGTGTCTCTGTTGCGTTAAAAAAAACAATATTAGTGGCATTAAAGAAAGCAATTTACCAGAACTTTCCGCCTACCTAACCTCCATAGCAGGCTCTCTGGGGCTTGAGAGGGGGGGGGGGGCTTTTGCTGATGACTTATTTTTGTACTGGGCCGTTGTGCAGCCAGCCCTATGATTAGGCCCTCACTAGTACAATGGTTACAGGCTGGTTGCACAAACGACCCAGTACGGAAAGAAGTTATCAGCAAAAAGTGTATTATAAGCCCCCAAAAGGGCACAGAGAGACTGCTATGGAGGCTACCACTTAATGTGGGAACGAGATCGGAGGTCAAAGGTTAGAGCATCTCGTTCTCAGAGTAGTCATTCGACGTGACTCACAGCCAAAAATGGCGTCATTTTGATATCGAAACATCTGTGCGAAGAATTAGTCATTATACCGACCTTTTCTTACAGCTACGCCCGATATTTGTCAGTTTTCGTGTACATATATTTCACAGGTAAGTCCTTGTTACCGAAATTATGATTGATAACGACAGCAAAGCAATAGCACCCACCGAGCAAGCCGAAAGTTTGGGACCCGGAAGTGAAAATATAATATGATGATAAAATGATGTTCGTTGGTTCATTGGTAAATTTTGATGACAGCATTTGTCTAAAAAACAATGACCTCAGATGTGTTTTAAACAGACGTCCTTTTTCCATTTTGCCCAGTATGTAAACAGCCACGTTATCAAAACGATTCATTAATGTATTTTATGCTATACTTGAGTTGATTTTCAATATTTTGATGCCCTTGATATTCTCTATTATGTATTAAGGTATCTCCATGATTGAAGTACAATTTCATTCATATCTCAAGACTGGTTTTATGGTTGCACTTACTAGGTGCATATGGACACTACAAAGTGACACTTATTATCATTTGTAAATCTTGATCTCGATCTTCTTGATTTGGTTCTGAGCAACTACTCTCCAAGCAGAGCTAGGGTTTCGGCTGGTTTTTGACGTGTTTTAGGCGTTTTTGTCATGCCTTCTACTTTGTCATCGTTTTTGTTGCTACACAACAAAAACGATGACAAAGTAGAAGGCATGACAAAAACGCTTAAAACACGTAAAAAAACAGCCGAAACCCTAGCTCTGCTTGGAGAGTACTGAGCAACACCCCTCTTGTCGGGGTAAAGCGCTCAGGGGAGTGCGCTGCGCTTTTATTGTCCTCTGAGGTGCAGGAGCACAGCCTCCTTGAACTTGGGGGGGTCAGCTATCTCCGTGACCTCTTGAGGCAATGAATTCCAGTCTCTCACAGTGCGAGGGTCATGCACACATGCATGTACTAGTAACGTTACGGTGATAATCATGCTTTATATGCTGATCATAACCATAGCCTGGTGGTGATAGATATCTTTGCACTTGGAAACCACAGGAATACCGATAGGTAGTGATAATCCCAAAATGTTACTTTGAGGTAACTGAGAAGATGCGTCCATACAGATCTCCAACCCACTGTTTTTCAAAGCGGCGGATTTATGTATCCCGGCGCAAATGAGTATTTCACATTTTCAATTACTCTCAAACCCAACTTGTCTAGACATAGCCATCACTAGTATTTGTTTAGTCTTTTGGTATGATAATGTTTCTACCATGTACTTGCAACTATCCTTCGGGCATGAACTCGCAAATAAAATTTTTTCTTGCTATTAATTTTTCCTTGACTGTTTGTTTGCGTTCAGCCATGCCGTTGTCGGTGCCACCGTCTCCCGGGCAACCGTCGGAGCGTGTTCGCGTCCTGTCAGAGAAGGCGGCCACGGTCACAGTGGAGGACTCCATCGCTCCGAGGATGTACTTCCGCTCAGGGGTGGAGATGGTCAGAATGGTGGGTGCACAAGAGCTTATGTTGGCTCGTTCGTTCAGACCCTTTAAGGGCAGCACATTTCTTTGCTGTTTCAGTAGCAGGAATATTTTTACAGGGAGGGGCTGCTAGCCATTCCCCTTTAACATGCTCAAGGCACCTCCTCGAACACGGGACCCCCATTTTACGTCCCTTCCGAAAGACAGATGCAGCTCCAACCGAGATGCCATGACCCAGGAGTGAACCGGGGTCACCCAGTTAGCAACTAATTGGAACCAGGGGCTGTGAGGCTGCTACCAGTTGAGCTATAGGGACATCCCAGGGTACATAAGAGCTGTAAAAGCAAATGATGTATTAATGTTTTACATCTGTTTACCCTCTCACAATCTTTGAAAGATAAAGTTATTTATTCAAGCAGCTGGATAGATTTTGGAGACGATTCAGTTAGTTAAAAAAAGTTAAAATCCTCCCACACCACAAGGAGGTTAAAAGGAACTGCACACCATAAGGTGTATAGGGCGGTGCCCTTCTCCGTTTCATAGCCCTGAGTCACACTGTTGTGCAATCACTGCAACCACTGGCAGTGGAGTATGTTTAACTTCCATACTGTTTCAGAAGTATATGTACCATTTTTATAAAGTCTTTGGTATGGCTTTGGTATGAATGCGCCTCTTGTCCAGAGGTGTCCTACCCGGGGCTTGAACCCGAGCCTTCTGGTCCAAGTAATTTGAACCAGATATGGCTAGTAACAGAAGCGCAGACCACTACACCACAGGGACACCCCTCAGACGATTCAGGGGGCATCCACTATCCTTCGTCCGTGACACTGTGTCACTGGTAGCGGATGTTGCTTGAATAACTGTTATCTGGCATATCTTATTCATTGCCTGGATGTCTAACCCTGGTTGCCATGTTCCCTGTGATGTCATTTCCAGACAATCAACTTATTAATATGTGATTACCTGGCGGCAGCAGCCTGGAAGACCCGGAAATATGGACTTTTTGATGGTGTAAATAAAAGGAACAGGGGGTATATTTGTACAGGATATACAGCTTAATTGTACCAGGGAAATTCCCCCTATAGCTCTTTTTGACACATATTTTGTACATTTACCGGTAATGAACAGTGTCCCGCCTAAGGACAGCAACCATTTCAAGTAGCGTGTATGTTGGATGGTGTACCAGTGTTTGGCAATACATGTACAAAGTGATTCAAACCGATGTACATGTACATACATACATGTATCTAATGTTGTATCTCTACATATACAGGCCACAGTCTACCACGAGGAAGGAAACTTGGAGGCTGCTTTTATTCTCTACATGAAGTTCATCACGTGAGTTTTCAGATTACTTTTCATTTGTCAACTGTGGAAGATTATAATTTGAAATATGTATTTTTTCATTAGATCTATGAACATTTTTGGAGAGGATGGTAGGAAAAAAGTTTAGCTAGTTAACTGACAATACTATTATTGAGCTGTAAGGGTGGGGGATTGGTGTAATTTAGGGACTTCTTTGATAGAATGAAACTATCGGGATCAACAAGTGGTCTAAGCATATATTAGTGATTCACTGTTTGTCCTAGGACAGATTGCGATCGCAAATCTGTACTAGTAGAATCAGTGATTGTCCTAGGACAGATCCCAATCATAGTTTGTCCTAGATTGTCCTGAATCGCAATCTCTCATGTGACATATACATACATAGGGGAAGGTAAGTGGAGAAAGGGTCAGACATGTTTCTCACCTTTGATTCCAGTTTGTTTGTGGAAAAGCTTCCCAAACACCCAGAATACAAGTCTGCTCCCGCCAAGGACAAGCAGACAACCAAGCGGAAGCTGGAAATGGTGTTCCCTGTGGCAGAAAAGTGCAAGAAGAAACTCACAGAGAAATACACCGATGATCTCAAGGAATGGGAGATTGAAAAGGTGAGACATGAAGTTAATATCTTCACAAAGTAAGCAGTTAAAACATAGGATATCATCTTGTACCTCAGTGATCGAGAGACCTTCAGAAGATCCGTAGACTGACCCAGTGTTTGGAACAGTCTAACACCAAACACATGCATGGCTCCAGCTCTGTCTACCGCCAAACACATGCACAGCCCCAACTCTGACTGCCTTTAAGAGACTCTTAAAAGTATCAGAAATTCAGACCAAAACAAACGGATATGATCCATATACCTACTCTCCCAGCAGCATTTTTTGGGGGGTCGCGGTTTGAAGCGACCAAAAAAAATGACAAAGTAGAAAGCCCGACAAATTCGCCTAAAAACACGTCAAAACCCATCCGGAACCCCTCCTTTGCTGGGAGAGTACCATATACCAGCTTTCACTCTATCATGTGTTTTGTACCATGTATTCGTAATGATGTACATGTATATTTTTAGATTTATTAGGACTTAAATCATGTAATCTGTATCTCTGTTATATTTTGTCTGACCCTCACCTCTTCCCTCATGACCTCAATGAAAAGTAGCCTGCAGGCCAATTTGAGCTTCTCATGAATAAACAAAGGTTCAAAGAAACAAATGTATAATTTATGAATATATATGCAGGGGCTATATACTATGGAATATTTTGCAGAACACCACATTATGTACTCTTATATTATAACTGAGCATTTTAATTTGTATAGGTAGAGATAGACTGAATCACTTTGCTTCAATGTACAATCTTCTCCAGCAAAAGATTGAGGAGCAGATTGCAATAGAGAGAGCAAAAGAAGCAGAAAGGCAACGTCAAATTGAGGAAGATCGACGAATGGCAGAAAGCCTGATGGAGGAGGAGAAGGAAGAAATACGGAAAGAGTCTCAGGAAGAGCAGTACAGAAGAATGCAGGAACAAAAGAGACTGGAGCTAGAGAGAGAGAAAGATAGGACTTTGGAGGAGAAGGCAGTTCCTCCTACTGTCCTCCCATTAGATGGGGTGGTCCCCTTCAGTAAGCCTCAGTCTTGGGACGACACTAAGGGTGGAGTCATCACCACGACGATCTTGGGTCCAGATACAGCAAAGTTGGGACCTGCGGCAGCAAACGTGAGCACCCTACCTGGACAGGTGAACGGACAGGTGCAACCAGAACAGGTGCAACCAGTCGTTCCTTCAGCCCCGCCTCCAGCATATTCACCTCCAGGCGGCCTGCCACCCCCTAAATATGTACCAACAGTGGACCGGTCCACAAAACCAGCCAGTCTCCATGGTGAGCTTTTGTTGATATCTTTGCCACAATTTGTAGCTCAATCTCAAGGGCATATACTATAGAATGTCCTTGCTGAATTTTTTCTAACTCAGTTATTACTCAGACATTCTTAGCCCAAATATCTGCTTGTAATTAAGTTCTCAAACTACTGCTATGGATGGTAAGTTATGAAAGACCATGCTATTTCAATTTGATGCTGAATTTGAAGGTCAACATGAAAACAAAGTCTCTGTGGGCTAAGATTTATTTAATAGGCCTTAGTTAACACAGTTTCATGAAGGAAATATAGTTTAGCTTACACCCAGTCCTTTGTTTTCATCTTGTCTTCTTGCTAGATTCTTACTCTAAAATGACTCTGACAACCTTAGAAACAAAGTAGCGTGCTCTAAAATTGACACTTTTAAAAGCAACTTCTATCTTACAAACCTTTAGAGATGACTAGACTGTGTTTTTCTCTACATTACAGATGTTCCCAGCAGTAACAAGTATGGCCTGAGACAAGTCGTCGTCCCTCAGGAGATCATGCTGAAGTTTTTGAACCTTGCCCAGCCAAACACTGTTAAGAACATCGAGACTTGTGGCATTTTGGCTGGAAAACTGGTATCTATTGCTATTTCAAAAGTTTTACATTTGTTGAACGGTACAGTAGACTAAGTACATTATTTACATTGCCTCATATCCGGTTTCCAACATCAGCTTCAGAATCTTAGATTGAAGCAGATGCTTTTGAGCAATGATGTTGAGGATATACATTGGTCTTTGAGTCACTGGAGAAAAGTCATGAGCCTGTAATGTCCACAAGAGATTTGGAAATCACACTGGGTCACCCCTACTCTTTTTTTATCGGGTTTGCTAACAGTGCAAGGCCAAGAGATTGCTTATTGGAACAGAACTAATTTGGTGAAAGATATAGGTGACAATGCATATGCTAGGAGATGCCAGTGAACATTGCTTTTGAGGGCTTGCGGGCTTATTTTGTAAGGGAAACACTTGTTATTAGAGAAATCCTTAATCATGGAGTCCATAGAAAGAAGCTTCTTATTGATAACTTTGTTTGGGTTCTTAAACATTTTGGACGAGTTTGATGCCAGGACCAAAGGCTTAATGTCCCCTCCAATGGATGATTGCTGACATCCATGTGTAGCTGACTTGAAAGACGAATGATTTTAGACTGTTGATATGAAATTTGTATGTATTTTGACCTTGGAAATGTTTATACCAATGCACCAGTGTTTGTGCATGTATGTATGAATGTAAATATGAATGTACGACCCCTGGAAGACTAGTCCCCTTGGGGGCTAAAGGGTATCTCAATTAACTACTACAGTAACTACTACAACAGTACTTACTCCAGACTTAGACTCCTTTATGAGTCTAGGGTAACTTTGATCATCTTTTCTTTCTCCATCCAGAAACAGAACAGTTTCACCATCACCCACGTGCTGGTGCCCAAGCAGAGCGGAACCCCAGACTCCTGTACTACTCTGAGTGAGGAGGAACTGTTCGACTACCAGGACAAACATGAGCTCATCACACTAGGATGGATTCATGTTAGTTTGCGTGTCAATATTTTTAAGTTGTTTTACACATACTTGATACTTTATTTCCTCCATTAGTTATCATACAAGTAGGTAGCTAATCTTCCTGGAGGACAAAAACAACATACAACAGTTACTGACAAAGTACATACAAGTTGTTACAACTATTTACATACATGTACTACATTCAAATGGACTAGTTTATATACATATACATATACATACACATACAGAACTTAAAGACAACAGGAATGGAATTTGTCGATTGTCAGATCTACAGAATATAATGCTGAACTTGAATATGAATGTGAAAACAGAGCTTGAGGGGAAAGGACCTAGCTACACACAGTTTCAGGGAGTAAATGTCATCAGAAGAAAGTTTTTCTCACAGCTGTTTTCATATTGTTTGTTTTTTGTTGTAAATTTTTGTTGTATATGTGTGAGCCAATGAAATGAATTTTAGTTAGATTAGAAATATACGTTACAGTTAAATCTTTATTAGAAAGTACAGCTTAAAAAGTACAGCTTAAACTTCTTTTAAGCTGTACTTTCTAGTATAGACTTTATCTGGATACCTACAGTGTTTGTACAGCTACATTAGAAATATACACTTGATATAAACCACATCTCCAGAAGTTGAATTTCTAATGAAGATTTCTGCCTTATAACATCTCCAGACTCATCCCACTCAGACGGCATTCTTGTCCAGTGTGGATCTCCACACACATTGTTCCTACCAGCTCATGATGCCAGAGGCCATTGCAATTGTGTGCTCCCCCAAGCACCAACAGTGAGTACTGCAGTTTATCTAGTCACAAAGACTCTGAGAGTACATTTGGTATTAAATGCATGTAGTCTAACTATATATATATATAGGCATGTTAATCTTAATGTAAAAGACTGGATGATATTTCTATAATACTGTAAAATGCATTTAAGTTCATTTTGGTTAAATGTTTGCAGTTTTCATAGTAGTGTCTTCAACGCGGACCTAAAACTATGGCAAAATTGCTCATTCTGTCTTATTGCTAGCCTAGTCCCCATTGTTTCAACCACACACTAAAAACCACTGCTGACACTCTATTTTCTCCCTACCGCAAAATTGAATCCCTGCAAACTTAAATGCATTTACATAAGTATAATATATGGTATAATGCATGTAGTCTGACTATAGGAATATCGTAAATGACTGGACGATTTTTCTATACTCACTTCATTCCTTTCATTTAGTACAGTCGCATTCTGAATTCCTTCTAAATCATGTTATCAGGACAGGAGTTTTCATGCTGACCCCAAACCATGGACTTAACTTCGTTGCCAGCTGTAGGCAGAAAGGTTTTCACCCCCATCCAAAGGAGCCTCCATTGTTTGAGGTACGTATATGTACACGTAATTACAACAGTGAAGAGAAGATAACACCCCTCTGCAAATACAATGTAACTTTCGACCACTTTTAGTACTCTCTTTCTACCAACTAGGGCATCTAGTGCAAACCCTTATAGTGCCTAGTGTCACAAAAGAAAGTAACTTTCCTTGCAGGGTATATTTCTAAAAGAAGGAGTTGCTAGCCCTTCCCTTTTAACGTGCTCAAGGCACCTCCTCAAACACGGGACCCCCATTTTACTTCCCTTCCAAAAGACTGGTGCAGCCCCAACCGAGTTGTCCTGACCCAGGATTGAACCTGGGTCTCCCAGTCAGCAACTACTGTAAATGCAGAAATGTTCGCGGTTTTATGTTCGCGGTTTTTGTGGTGAACTCTTTACCGCAAACTTAAAACCACCGCGAAAAGCCGTTTCATCGCGTGACTGTAGCGCTACTATTGTTTCCAATGCCAACTCAAAACCATTGCGAATACTCCATATTTTCCCTACCGCGAAATTAAATTCTCGCGAACATTTCTGCATTTACAGTTATTGGAACCAGGAGCTTCACTGTAAGACTGCTACCAGTTGAGCTACAGGGACATCCCTCATCTAGTATAGTGATGAAACTTCTTCAGAGATAACTACTTCTTGTATTTGTTATGCAGGGCTCGAAATACAATATTTTTGTAGGCTATAGGGTAAAGGTACTATTGTACACTAGTATACAGAATATTCTTGAAATACAAGTTTCTGAAAAAGCAATGTAACCGTACTTGTTGTACTTTATTTGATGTATTACTTGTTTGCAATTTCGAGTTAGCAATAAAATTACAGATTGAAGTTCTTAAGAGCGTTAAACTTTGTAATTTTGTTTTACTGACATTCAACTTTATCTTATGCGGTGCACCCAAAATGCTTTCTGTGCACCTAATTTTTTGGGGTGGGTGCACCTGTGCACCTATTTCCAAAAATGAATTTCGAGCCCTGTTATGTCTCTCATGCTGATATGTTTCCTGATTTTTCTGCAGGACTGCTCACATGTGAAAATGCTGACCACTGAAACCGTTGTTATGGTGGACCTAAGAAAGTAAATCCAGTATCTGCCATTTGCCAATACTCGAGGAATATGAAGTCAAGAGAGAAAAAAAATACTACATTAATGAAAAGATTACTACTATGACATTTTTTAATGATTTAATTATACTATGATACTATCAATAGGCTTTGGATTAAAGTATTGCTTTAATGTATAGAGAAACTATACTATATTGAAGTACATTTGCCACTTTGATACATGTACATGTGCATGTAATGATGGATGTTTCTGCATGTACATATACTGTAGTACAATATGCAAATTAAAAGGGTCTTGTATTATAGGTTACTTACTTAGATATTTCCTTTTTTAGGTGAAAACTCTAGGTAATAAAATGATAAAGTTAGGTCCATGTTGCACATACAAATTTGCAAGATATGTATAAGTTATACTTATAAGTTAATGGGAAATTGATATGTTTGAGCTAAATGTGACATATTTACCCATAGAAAAAAGGTTGGGCTGATATTAGTTTTTAAGCCACCAGTTGGGCAGCTTCCACTAAAATTCACTTTTTGCACTGAAATTTTGTTTTGGATGTAAAGGAGCAATATGTCCCTAGTACTTTTATTGTATAGATTCATTTATCTTCAACAAACTTTGATAGTAGTTGGTACCTGAATCATGATTTATTTACCACACTCGATGACTTATGTCATACCTAAACCATTCATATCTAACTGTTTGAAGCTAATAAATGATGATTCTTCTACTGTATTTGATGACAATAGGTTCCATTTTAAAATAGTTTGTGTGGAAAATGAATTTTTGGACACTTTGATTTTGGTATTTATCCCAGCTGTCAATCCTGGCATTAATGTTCATAACGTTACATGTGGTTCTAAAACCCATACTACGAGTGTACTACGAGTGCGCTTGTAAAATGCGTGTGTGAACCCAGCCTTGAAGAAGTCCAGCACCTTCGGCCAACAGCCAGTCTTAAGCTTCTTCCCATCTCCAACTACAAGCCGGGAATTCACCCTGTTCTATCTGTTCAATCCGTTCCTCTGAATTGCTTCCATGCTAAATAGTCTGGCACTGCCCCCTACCGGATTGGAGCTGGAATTGCAATGGGTACAAGGCGACCGTGATCCCAACATCCACAGAATGTGTTTCCTTACCTTGTTTTGATTTCAACACTAAATTGTAACAGTGAAATACTTAGTCAGTTAGTTAGTCACTTTGTTTGTATTGCATACCCAGTAATGGCATAACACTACAGGTTTGTACTGAAGTGTACAAGCTGCATATCCCGATTTTGATTCACTCACACCGACCCATAGTCTTTACGATGAGTGTATGTGTATGTTGGGTTGTTTTACGTGCTTGAGGGGGTATCTCAAACACGGGACATGCAAAGTGTCTGTGTTATTTCTGATGTACTTTTCCATATTTCACATCCACATGTGGCTATGGGTAGCACAGTGGATTGAATGTGTTTCACCTTTGCCAGGCAGGCTGTTTTCATGTGTCTGAGAGGCGTATGCGTACATAACTTTTGGATCGATTCTTATGATATATGGTATATTGGTGGGTGTCGGCAAAATGAAGAAATGGTTAGATTCTATGTCACCTGTGCCTTTTCTAGGTCCCGCAGCATAACATTCGGATTCATATCTGGACAACCTATGGTCGTGATTTTAGGAAAGAAGAACTCACAGAAATAAGTTTAAGCCCACTAGCTTCTTTGCTTGGAACTGCAGGGGTGTTCTAATTGTAGACTTTGAGTCGGGATAAGTCAACAAGGGATGAATGAATTCTCATTTTGACCTGTAGGTTGATGAAGCCCAATGTAATGGTATGTAAATTGTGAATTTAAGACTATTTGATAATCAAACAATTACTCGGTGAAGATAACTAGAGTTCCGCGAACACATTGTCTTTGCCAAATAATCAAGGCTTATTATGGAGAGTGATTAATATTCACATGCTTATCACCCCCTGCAAATTTGATCATACACCATACCGTTTGGAAGTTATGATAGGGGGTGGGGATGAGTCCAGTCTAGATAGGGTTGAAAATCATTTGGTGTACAGGACTGCAGTGTATGCGTCTAGTGTGCTGATATATGTTATAACTGGTCATGAAAAAATATTGAAAGTGATGACAAAATGGTGCAGTCAATACATGTGTATATATGAATAGAATAAATCTTTATTCCATATCATCGATATCCACATTTTGAAAGACATACCGGAGGAACTAAACTTGAACAAAAACAGAACATTAATAAACCATCAACGTTAACTATAACTAATGCAAACTTGCATTGAGATACACGCTGCCCTATTGTCCAAGTCAACATGCATGTCTAAACACCCAGCTGATAGAATGGCCTACTAATCTTCAGGCACAAATATCGATACCACTATGTAGGAATCTACCGGTAACTTTCAGTACCTTCCCAAAATGACTTCTTCACACTAGAAAAAAACAAACTGAGTTTTACTGTTACCATACACAAAACTGGTCTTATATTTACCATGAAAATTCTCTGTCTTGTTCTTTTAAAGTGCAAAATGCATGAACTTGCGTCATAAAGCCTTACAGCCACCGAAGAAGCCACATGGGCAGGATGTGGTGGGTAAGATGTTTGTTAGCTGTGGAATAAATCATCCACTTTATATACATGTATATCAAATCAGGAAAGTTATCATATACATGTACATCAAATCAGGAAAGTTATCATTGCATGTATATCAAATCAGGAAAGTTATCATATACATGTATATCAAATCAGGAAAGTTATCATATACATGTATATCAAATCAGGAAAGTTATCATATACATGTATATCAAATCAGGAAAGTTATCATATGCATGTATATCAAATCAGGAAAGTTATCATATACATGTACATGTATATCAAATCAGGAAAGTTATCATATACATGTACATCAAATCAAGAAAGTTATCATTGCATGTATATCAAATCAGGAAAGTTATCATATACATGTATATCAAATCAGGAAAGTTATCATACACATGTATATCAAATCAGGAAAGTTATCATATACATGTATATCAAATCAGGAAAGTTATCATATACATGTATATCAAATCAGGAAAGTTATCATATACATGTATATCAAATCAGGAAAGTTATCATATACATGTATATCAAATCAGGAAAGTTATCATATACATGTACATGTATATCAAATCAGGAAAGTTATCATATACATGTATATCAAATCAGAAAAGTTATCATAAATATGTATATTAAATCAGGAAAGTTATGTAGTAAATCACAGAGTAAGTTACAATGTGGGCCTTCAGATTGCTCTGGCTCAGCATTTTGAACTTGACTGTCATGAATTCTTTCCTGTTTCAATACCTTACCGTAGATGACTACTCCTTTTAAACATTCATTTTTCTCCATTCAATACCTTTCCAAAGATGAATGTTGCCCAGTTTCTCCTGGTGACCCTTCTAATAAATGAGTCTTTTATCTTCCTGGAACATTCAGCTTTTGTCAGCTGTGTTAATTATTCGCTGGTGTCTCTTCGTACTACTCAGCTGACGGAACCAGTTGCTGCACTCTTCACGCGTGGAGGGTTTTCTCTCCTGTGAGTTTGCATGTGTTTCTTCAGAGTACCCAGCTGTCTGAACTGCTTGCTGCACTCCTCACACTTGTAGGGTTTCTCCCCTGTGTGAGTCAGCATGTGTGTCTTCAGAGTACCCAGCTCACTGAACTGCTTGCTGCACTCCTCACACTTGTAGGGTTTCTCCCCTGTGTGAGTCCGCATGTGAGTCTTCAGTTGACCCAGCTGTCTGAACTGCTTGCTGCACTCCTCACACCTGTAGGGTTTCTCCCCTGTGTGAGTCAGCATGTGAGTCTTCAGAGTACCCAGCTGACTGAATTGCTTGCTGCACTCCTCACACTTGTAGGGTTTCTCTCCAGTGTGAGTCTGCATGTGACTCTTCAGTTGACCCAGCTGTCTGAACTGCCTGCTACACTCCTCACACTTGTAGGGTTTCTCCCCTGTGTGAGTCCGCATGTGACTCTTCAGTTGACCCAGATTACTGAACTGCCTGCTACACTCCTCACACTTGTAGGGTTTCTCCCCTGTGTGAGTCCGCATGTGAGTCTTCAGAGTACCCAGCTCACTGAACTGCCTGCTGCACTCCTCACACTTGTAGGGTTTCTCCCCTGTGTGAGTCAGCATGTGAGTCTTCAGAGTACCCAGCTCACTGAACTGCCTGCTGCACTCCTCACACTTGTAGGGTTTCTCACCTGTGTGAGTTTTCATGTGACGGTTTAGGTTACCCAGATTACAGAACTGCTTGTTGCACCCTTCACAGTTGTATGGTCTCTTTCCTGTGTGAGCACGCTTGTGCTTTTTCAGAGAATCCAGATGAGTAAACTGTTTGCTGCACTCCTCACACGGGTACGATTTTGCGGGGGACGGTTTAGGGACAGCCTCTCTTTCAGATCCCTCTCCAGCTTCAGCACGGCAGTTGCTATATGTTGCCATGACGATGACGGCTCAAACCGATCTATAAGGACCAAATGAAACAACTTTTGTTACAAACCACCCTGTGACCAAACAGTCCAAACTGATCCGCATTAGTGAGGGCCTGCATGCCCCTTTTACGTAGAGCGTAATCGGCCGTTTTAATTTTACGTAGAGCGTTGCCAACCACTCCATAATTTAGCGTAGAGCGTAGGGGGGGGCTTTCTGAATTTAGCGTAGAGTGTAGGGAGGCTTTCTGAATTCAGCGTATTACGTAGCCGGCCCTCCGAATTTAGCGTAGAGCGTTGTCGGGACCCCCCCATGCAGGCCCTCATTAGTTAGTGAACCGTCCCTAGCCTGGCTCCATCCCTTCCTGGTGCCAGGCCACATGGACACTAGAGACAATACACCTTTCTCACGTGGCGGACATCATAGAATAAAAACGAGGCCAATGAGGGCAAAGGGACAAGAATAATTTACTGATTTAGTTTTCCTTCCAAATCACACTGATTTTTTGAAATATGATATCCAATTACCAATATTCTAACGAGTGTAATGCACAGATGAAAAGATGCAGCAATTTAGGTCATTTAGCGCTACGTTGACCATAGTCCCTTCCGTCCCTCCCTCATCAAAATGTAGAAATGCAAAACAAAAACATAAAAATGCAGATAGTTGACGGACATGCAACCACTTACCGGTACTCATTGCCATTGGTTGATTCTCTAATTGCCATGTAATCATTGGTTGAACTGTTTTGATGGACAGTTAGGATCGGTCTAATGTTTGCCACAATGGCCTCGTTTTCAGTCTATCATGTCCGCCGCATCCCGAGAAAGGTCTACAGGTGTGAAAAATTATGGCGGAAAGTTCTTGCCGGGGAATGGGACTTTATGCATACATTACCTCAGAGTCTGTGTCCTTCTTACAAGTGATAAACGCTTTCTAAGTAAAACCTCCTTGGTACATTCGAGTACGCATGTGCAGTGTCAAACGGGAAGGGTCCTGAGGCGCAAACAAATGCTGTCTAGAGGGATTGTTATGCAAATCAAGACAATGTGGAGAGGAGACCTGTTGGCCTTCACATTCACAATGCACGTGCGTACTCGAATGTGCGAAAGCGCTTATACCGTTTAACAAATGCAAAGAACTATAAAAAAGGCATGTTAAGTGATGCACTTTGGCTTGTTTATATTCATCCTTGATTCTACAACAGCAAGATTCAGTAACCCCAACATGAGCCCCCTCCTTTTCTCTCTCCAATGTCACTTTTCAACACGCATCCGTCAACCTTCTAACTTCGCAGAACTATACAGAATCCGATTTTATACTTGTTTCACGATTATGCTTATTTACAAACAACTGCAGGACAGAAATGTCATACTAGTAGGTCTAGCTAGCCACCTGTTAAATTACAATTGCAAGCGTGCATTATGAAATTATTAAACCTCCTTGGTCATTAAGATAAATTTTCCCACCTAATTTTTCTTCGAATTTTCAAATTTTTCGTACCAATAGATACTCCGTCTTCTTACCTGGTCGGTCAGTCGTACACAGTCACAAGCTGAGCTCGTAAAACTGCACAAATGTACACCTGACGACGAGAACGGAAGGCACCCTCTCTCTGCCTCCACGCCGTGTCTTGATGTCTCTTTCCTGTATGGTGTCGTGTATCACTCCGCGATCCGAGTGCGTATGTAGTAGTAGTCGTTGTCGTTAGTCTATAAAAATTGATTGGGCCGGAAAAGCGTGAGTTTAGGTCGATCAGAAATTTCCTTTCAACCTTCCCAACTGATATTAAATTTAGGTGGAAGCTTGTTTATTACTGACGAGATTTCAAAGGTAGGAAAATTTCAGGATCCAGGCACTGATTGTCGGACGTGTACTCTTTTCTGTCCTGAGTGATGCGGTCGTGGGACGAGGTTTAGGCGGGAAAACTACTGTAGCTTACTTCACTAAAGGCGGCAAATTCAAATTGAGAAGTTGACTGAGTTTATAGATTCGATATTGGACCGCCTGGCGGCTCTCTATGGTACTGCAGTAGAACTTCCGGTTTTCTTCACATATGGCCATGATTTCTAAAAATGCAATTTTTTTGGAAACGGACGAAAATAGATGTCCGCGCGGATGTCATCTATAATCAAATCAACATGGCCTTGATGAAAAAAACAGTAACTTAACTGTGCACAAAAAAATCTTTCTTAGCGCTGTAGCCCATCAGAAAAATTACGTCAGCTTCTTTATACAAGTACATGACGTACATAGTCTTTTCATTCCATAACATTCAGGAAGACAAGTGTTCTTTATTTCTGACATACTTAGCACTAGAGGGTATCCCTGAGGCTCAACAGGTTAGCACTGCTCCTCACAGTTGAGCTGCTATTTACCGTAACTTGGAGGTCAGGAAATCACAGTTGGGGCTGCACCATGCCCGTAGCCAGGATTTTGAATGGGGGGGTTCTTTGTAATGTTTGAGGGACCATCGAACGCCGTAGGCGAGCTTTCTAGGGGGTCCGGGGGTATGCCCCCCCGGAAAATTTTAAAAATTGAACTTTCTGATATGGCATTTCCCATGTTTCTGAGAGGATTTCAAAGAAAAAAAATCAGAGACAAAGCAGTTTTTCTAGGATTCCAGCCCCGCTGGTGATACAAATAAGTCCGCCTTGAAAAAAAAAAACCTTGGACGTTAAAAAGTGGACCCTGGAGCGTTTCAAATTCTAAGAATTGAACCTTCTGAAAGGGCATTTCCTGTGTTTTTGAGAGAATTTGAGAGGAAAAATCAGAGACAAAGTCAAAGTGAGCAGTTTTTTCTAGGATTCTAACCTCTGTGGCCTTGCTACTGATGCAAATACAAATAAGTCCGCCTTGAAAAAAAATCTTGAACATTGAAAAGTGGACCTTCAAGCCTGTGAAAGTGGACCTTCAAGCCTGTGGGGGGGTTCGTCCGAACCCCCCGAACCCCCCCTGGCTACGGGCATGTGCACTGTCTTTCTTGAAGGGACGTAAAATGGGGGGGGGGGGGGGGGGTGAGGGTCCCATTTTACCTCGAGCATGTTAAAGGGGAAGGGTTACCAACAATATATCCTGCCACTGGAATTTTATACTGTCTTATGGCATTTGGAAGCTTTGTGATGGTGAGCATAGTTGGATATGCAAATTAGGGTCTACTTTGCATAATTGATGCAGAAAACGATAGAATAGCCTTCTTTGTTAAGATAGCACTGTTATACTTGAGACATCTTCTGCTATTTGGGTGGAGATGATCAACTGATATAATTTGTATGATATGCAATCATCGCCAATGTTCTATTTTTTTCAACACTTCAGGTCCCACTGGATAGCAAGTTTGCGGGGAGGGGACAGAAATCCCCGGACAGCTGGAGTTTGCGTTATACAGACTACTAAATTACCTTTCATTCATTTTCTTCAGTACTTAGATGTCTTAGATCGATGTGACATGTTACTGCGACAGAATCGGATAACCAGGCGAGATTTTGCCGCAGTGCATACTGGGTAAAACTCGCCGCCATCTTGGCAAAAAAAAGGCGAGGCCGGGAGAAGAGGAAGAGGAAAACACGGGACAAATTATATCTGTATCCCGCTTCTCTCGTCCACTTTCGTAGGATATGTCGTTTCAGATAGGCTGTAGAATACGTTTGTTTTAATTGCGTGTCGCTGGTAAGGACGAGGATGAAGAAAATCGAGAAATACAGCGAGCGATTTACGGAGAAGCTCTCTCAGATATCGTCCCAGGTTCAGAAGCCCAAATCGAAAAAGTACGAGGGAAAATTATTTGTCGTCGGGCAGCATCATGTAATGGTAGAAGATGTCATCGCCGAAGGTGAGTCAAACTTCTGTCCCTTTTTTTGGATTGGCTAATAGAAGATCACGGATATCCAAGAAGTTATACTGAGCTATTTTATACCAGACAAACATTGGGACGGAAACATGATTTTGGTGGACATTAGAAAGTGAGTTGATGGAAAACAGGGTCAAATTTTATTGAGCAATTCGTAGTACATGGTGTGGCAGACGACAGCATCGTTGTTTGAAATATGCTAAGGCCTTAACGGACTCTTGTGTGGGTTTGGGGATTGCGATCGATTCCTGTCCGTCTGAGCACACACTTCGCGAAAAGATGTCAAATTCTTCACGGACTGGGACGTCGGGCACATGATCCAGATCGCGATTTGTGTCCGTGATAGTTTACTGACGTTTTTGGACAAAATCTAAGCCCTATGTCCTCAGTACACGACCTTGGAACGATCGGGGAATAGTGTGAAACGTTTATGGAGATTGATTGAACCCAGATCCTTATGAGGGAAGGCGGGGCGGACGAAAGGACACAGATAAACACCGAAAAATGATGAGAGCTGTCAGAGTATGGCGGTCTCAGCTGGTCGCGGGTGACATTGGGAGATGCAATGACGTCATCGCTAGTCTATGCCTTGGGGAGGGAGAGACCAATAGAGAATAGAGAGGGGATGATAATATGTATTAAAAATATTGATGTTATTACTCAGTAATATTGATGACTTTATTTGTCACATCTGCTCCAACAATTTTGTCAAGAAGGAATGATAACACCACAACAGCAGAGTTATAGAAATATTTGACTAGCAAAATAATGCACAATATCATCCCTTCCCTATGACATTTCTTGGTCCCTCCCATGAGTCTGTTTTTTTATGTCCTGTGACTTTCAATTGGCTCGCAGCCATAATGACAAACAGCAGTATGACCGAGATATTAGATTACATAGAGGCCAATCAAGTGACCTCCTTAACTAATTGTTAGGTTAAATGGTGGGATAAAATTATCAACTTGAAATTATTTTTTTTCTACGTCCAACTCGCAGCAGCTAGTAGATTTATTTATTTTATTCAAATTGCAGTACATGTAGATTAAAAAATAAGGGACTGTACAATACTAAGCAGGGAAGTTGGCTGGTATTCAGAGAGGGGAGGGGCATTGAAAATGTCTTGGCAAGGAAAGGGGGACTGCCAAGAAAAAAATATTGGGAAAAGTTTTAATGCTGTCGTTCTGATCCTTGGTTATATTACACTGAACGACCTGTCACACCTAACTTTTGCACATCTAGCTGCAAACGTTCTTTAAACCTATTTTTTTTTCAACCTTTATTTAACCTTGAAAGTATGCAAAAAAAATCTAGTGAGGATGCTCCTACAGTATCAACCAAAGTTAAGTTTCCAAACTTTTTGTGCCGAGTGTACATGATATAATGTTACTGATTTTATCCAGCATAAAGGTATGTTTATCCGGTATATGTAGATGGTGTATTTCAGCAATCGTAGCGAATACCATTAGTCAGATTACAGAAGTGACCTGGGGGGAAACAACTGGGGGGGAAACGACCGGGGGGGGGAATCGACCTGGGGGGAATTGTCTTCAACAGGGGGGGGGGAAACGTCCCTATGGTGGCAACAAATTCTACTCTGCAATAGTTCTAGGGAAAAACAAATTTTTTATGAATCCCTTTCTCACGTCTTCGCAGGTGGATTTGCCATCGTATTCCGTGTCTCGACACAAACGGGTCGCCGTTTCGGCCTGAAGCGAATGTTCGTAAACAACGAGCATGACCTGTCGATTTACAAGAGGGAGATCACCATCTTGGTAAGATTGCTCTGCTGATACATGTACTGTAGGAAATGTTTCTAAGCATTGTCCAGGCCATAATCATATCTTGCAATGCAGGCAAAGTCAAACCTGTACAAGTGACCACCTCTACATAAAGACCACCTGGCCAATGTGACTACTTTTTGGTGGTCTCTTACTCAGCTAATTTTTCCCATTGACACAAGCATTATGAATCCGGTCTTTAGTGACCACTTGTCCAGATAGACCAGATTTTATCACTCCCCTGAGTGGTCTTCTTGGGCAGTTTTGACTGCATTTTTATCTACTAGTATCTGAATACATTACAATACTGGAACCAACAACATAGATAATCTTTCATAATGTTTTGTGTGTTGGCAATATTGATGATGTGTGATTCTTCTTTCCATATATATGTATGTACAATCTCTTCTTTTTTCTTCCTCGTTTTCAACTTCAGAAACAACTGAATGGACACAAGAACATTGTGCCATATGTGGACTCCAGCATTACCAAATCCAGCAGTGGAGTCTGGGAGATCCTTATTCTCATGGATTTCTGTAGGAGTAAGTATGGTACTTGTACATCCTGGGGCAGTTTGATGATCAGATATAGATATGAATATTCAACTTCATTGTGATGGAAAAAGGGAGGAAATGCCTTGGAGTAGTTTCCCACAAATTAGCAACTGCTTCAGGCATACATTTTCGCACAATGTAAAAAATCTGATAGTCGTCTGTACAATCGACTCGTTGTAGTTCACACTACTGTTTGGTGTAGCTGCTGCAGCGTTGCGATGAGGTCCCAAACGTTAAGTATTTTCACATTTGCATAAACATACTGTCAGCAACAAATAATGACAGACTTAACAATTACTTCTTAAGGATGGGGTGCCCAACATGACCGAGTCTGTATCTTCATCACCTTTCAGCTGCGGTTATTAAGGAGATGAATGACCGTCTTCCCGCGGGGTTCACGGAGGCTGAGGTGCTGAAGATTTTCTGTGACATGTGCGAGGCCGTGTCCCGCCTGCACCACTGCCAGACTCCGCTGATTCACAGGGATCTGAAGGTAGATATGGCACTCGTTCATTGTTTGTTCAGTCATTCAATCATCTTTTCATCATCATCTATTCATCCTATCAATCAATGACTCATTTGCTTGCTCATTTTTTCAGTCATCTTTTCAGCATCATTTATTCAGTCATCCATTAATCTTTACCAATCAATTAATCAATCAATCGATCAATCATTTTTCCATCATCAGTCACTCATTCATTCCTCTATCCATCCATCCTACCATTACTTATCTAGTCATTCAATCACTCACTCGCTCACTCCTTCACTTGATCCTGGCTGTGTCGCTCACCCGACATGCACGCTACCGGAAAGGGCTGCAGTCCATAGGACGGGACGTTTAGCCATGGTCAAATGTCCATTGTGCTTGTCGAAAAGAGCTAGCTAGGGGAATTTCCCTGGTTCAATGAACCTGTAAGTAAATACTGTACATAGCTTCTGTCTTTTGTCACGACCAGTGGAAGAATAGCTTTTCAGTGAGCTAAAACTGGGTCGAAATCACTTTCCGTTTTCCTCAGGTTGAGAACATCTTGTGGCACGACAACGGGAACTACGTCCTGTGTGACTTCGGCAGCGCCACGGCCAAGTTCACCAACCCGCAGGAAGTGGGCGTCGGCCCAGTGGAGGAGGAAATCAAAAAGTAAACGTTTTTGTCACTTTTAAAGAATGGTTTTTATTGGTCAGAAATTACCCTCAATGGCAGCCTTTCTAGCGCTGAATTGATGCAGAGTTTACAGGTTTCACATAATACACAACATATACATATACATATCTTATCCACACTTGCATTATGTGGAATTGTCGCAAGGGTCTGGGCGGCTGCCATTCGGCGCCACCAGGTGACCTCAATACGACCTTCCCCAACCGAAGTCAGGTACCCATTTACACCTGGGTCTTGTAAAGTGCCTTTCCCAAGGGCACAAGATCAGTGACATGGCAGGATTCGAACTCGGTACCTCTTGGTTCTGAGCCGAACGCTCTGCCGTTGCGCCACAGGACCCCACGAATATTTTATATTGTACTGTCAGGGTTTTAAAGTTGGGAGTTTGACATGATACAAATCATCTTTAGTGGAACTATAGTGCTGCAAGTATATCTTTGATACTATGATTATGACACTGCAAATATTCCTTTGCTTTGCATTACTCCTGTACTACAGAATTGTTTCAACCTCAAAGTTAAAACACTGTGAAACACTCCTTTTTCCCTACTACCATACTGTCAGGGTTTAAAGTTAGAAGTTTGACATGATCTTGTGGAACTGTAGTCATATATGTCAAAATGGGGACTCAGGGGACTACAGTAAATAATAAGCTGAATTTAATATTGTTTTGTATCATGCTTTATGATGTAAATTTTGTGGGATATTGGTGACCTTGGGAGGGAGACTAAGACTTACAATTGTAATTTTGCACTAGGCAGGGGAAGGAGGTTTTTGAGGTGTTTTAAGTTTGTGGTTGAAACCATTCTGTACAACTTACAGTAATATTTACTGTGTCATGATGTTGGGTTGGAAAGGTCAAAGCAAAAACCCTGAAAATAAGATCACTCTGAACATTTCAGCATTTCATTCAGGCCCTTGCAGTGCCTAGTGGCACTAAAGGGCAGCAAGATTTCTTGTTGTTTCAGTATATTTTTACAGGGAGGGGTTGCAAGTTCATACCCTTTAACATTGGCACCTCATTGAACACAAAACTTTATTCTACGTCCCTTCCGAAAGACGGGTGCTGCCCCAACCACGATGTCCTACCCAGGATTGAACCGGGGTCTCCCAGTTAACAACTTATTGTTTGTTTTGTTTGTTTGAACCTTTGTTTATTCATGATAAGCTCAAATCGGCATGCAGGCTGCTTTTCTGGCTTCAGACCAGAAAAGGTAATTGGAACCAGTGAGGCTGCTACCAGTTGAGCTATAGAGACATCCCATTGCAACAACTTTCATAAACCTGCTAATGTTGTCTGTTTTTAGATACACGACTCTGTCGTACCGTGCCCCGGAAATGGTGGACCTCTACAGTAACAAGACCATCACCACCAAGGCGGACATCTGGGCTCTGGGCTGCCTCCTGTACAAACTGTGCTTCTTCTCTCTACCCTTTGGCGAGAGCAGCATCGCTATCCAGGATGGACACTTCACTATCCCTGATGGGTCCAAGTACTCCAAGGAGCTACACAGTCTCATACGTAAGTGGTACAACATCATGATTTTTTCCTGGCTGTCTTAAGCCTTGCCTATCTATTCAAACTTGCTTCCTTCCTCCTGTCCCTTCTACTGCAGAAGAAATATTCCTAGTGAGTTGATGATATACTGTTTAACAGAATTAAGCTGTTAGGCACAACAGGGCTCGAAATACTGGGTGCATGTGCACCTGTATGCACCCAAAATTGGAATTGTGCACCTAATTTTTGACTGTGGGTGCATCAGTGCACCTAGATATTTTTGTATGCTATAGGGTAAAGGTACTATAATTGTATACTACTATACAGAACATACTGAAATGTAAGTATCAGAAAATGCAATTTTACATGTATGTCCAAACAGATCTCAAACCCAATGTCCCCCAATATGATGCACTCCTGTATTCCTGTATGTTAATGGAGGTTACATGTTTTCCCCTACAGGCTACATGTTGGAGGTCGACCCTGAGATTCGCCCCAACATCTGGCAGGTCTCGTATGTAGCATTCAAACTGGCCGGCAAGAGCTGTCCCATCCAAAACCTCAGGGTAGGTCACGGTGCACCCAGACTGGGATGATGTCATTGTGGTCTTAAAGTGCTTATGCTAGTCCAGGGATCTCCCTAAAGAATGGAATAGTGGTGCTGCTCCATCCTGTTATAGTCCCACCTCCATCTTGTTGATTTTCAAAGTTAGGCAGGGTATTTCTTCCAACATTTGCCCAGCTAAGCCTGTAGTTTTGCTCAAAACTTGAGATTTCATTGATTGTAGACAAGATGTAAAGCTGAAGTTGCAAGAAATTACTTCCACTAGATCTAATGTCTGGAAAAGGTAAAATGCAACAGCTGCTCTCCTGTTGAGGTGTGAGCACCCGCACCCCTCTCCAGACCTCCCCCTCGCGACATGCATCATGTGCTTTGGCAGGCAGGAGTTTTGTGATGGCTCTTCTGTGTCGAATGTTTGTAATTTTTAGATATTTCTCTTAGAAGTAAGTATCTTTAAGTAATCTGTATGTTATATGATACAAACAAAAATGTGTAGGTCCTGATAGATTACAATTTATCTGGTTTACTATATCTGGAACATGTTTAAGCACAGATATAAGTCTGGACCTGCACTCTTGCACCTGTACTCGAAAATATTTTAGGTGCTCTGCCTTAACACCAAGACATAGACACTTATGTACAATACCTGATCTGTCTGTAGAATGCACCAACCCCCAGTAAGCTGCCCATTCCGATGACAGAGAGTGAACACAAGGCCAAACAGAAGGCCAACAGGACAAGGTAAGGACTTCTTTCCTCAAAAAAATCTTCAGACTGTCATGATAGATATTGTTCCCATGCCTATACTGCTTAGTAACAAACAATAACACATTATAACGATTCTTTTGTATGTCATTGTATTCATGCCATATTTGATTAGTCCTTTAATTATATTGACTTGCTAACAGTCATTCCAGTGTTTAACATCAATGATGACCAAATAAAATTCCTTTGTGTTGTACACTAATACCATCCTCCCAGCAGGCCCGATATGCTCGTTTCATTACCTCCCATAGCGGCCCTGACCTTTCCAGCCTGTGAACTCGCTTCTGGTGACGTTATTGCACGATGTTACCTCAATCGACAGTTGGTCATGAATAATTAATGAACTAACTTTATTCGGCACAAACAGCTGTTATTTTGCTCTGAACCCAAAGTAGCGATGTAAGACGTAACCTGATTGGTTGATAGCATCCCAACGTCCTTTGCGCTTTTGCTCTAGATGAGCTTAAGCCAACCCTCTGATTGGCTGAAAGCTATTTTGGTGGTGACGTTGCCAGAAGAGAGTTCACAGGCTGGAAAGGGCAGGGTCACTATGGGAGGTAATGAACCGAGCATATCGGGCCTGCTGGGAGGATGACTAATACATGTTTGTCTAAGTTCTAACATGTTTTTATTCTTCTTTCTCATCTGGATGCAACAATTCAGTGATATTTCCCCCATGTGCTTCTTCATGTCTTTCAAACATTCCCAACTCCTTGTCATGATATTTGTTTTTAAAAATATTCTCCTGATCATGCTGTTTTATAATCATTGCAAAGAAATTCTATGATGCAATCTTGTTTGAGTACTGAAGAATACTTGACAAAGTTTTCCTGCAAACCTCAAAACTGGATAACGGAGTTCTTTGTACACAACCAAGTGTTTTGTTCAAGCCAACATTTCGGTGACCGTCTGTCACCTTCCTCAGGACCAGGGTTTCTTTTAAACCAGGCAACTGGGGCGCTGCGCCCTCTTGCTTCCGGCCTGCGCCCTCTTGTCAAAATGACGATTGAACCCTAATCGCACTTGGGCCGTGTTCTTACATGCTGCCGTACAACATGCAATCTTTCCCGAAAACGATCTTTTCTCCATGAAAATATCCCAGCACCACCACAAGACAATGTATTAGATCATAAAACATGTCATGATTAGTCCAAAATATTCTTATTTCGGTAGATACATCGTTAGAAGGTGCAAAACACAATTGAAAATGGCATCTTCCAGACCGCGGCGAGCTACCGCGGCGCCATATTGTTTTGGTCAGCTGCTCTTGCGAGACTTGCCAACATTTGGGTGACCGTCTGTCACCTTCCTCAGGACGATAGCAAATGGTTACATTTCTCATTGCAGCTGGGTGTCTCTGCTACTACTAGATGTCGGCTTGTATGAAAGGTTGTGTACAATGAAATTTGTTATCCAGTGACTTACCAACCTGATGAAACTGTTCACGGATGCAAACCTTAAAACTAACAAGATTCCAGATGTCTAATTGATTCTCTTGTATACTGATCTATAACCTCATCCCCCTGCTTGCCTGGCTACTACTTACCATGTGCCATTAACCCGCTAAAGTTTTGTTCCGCTTCTGTGCAACTTGTGATCAGACGCTTACCACCCAAAGCGACCGACGGCGCTGCAAGGTAATGCCTTAGGCTGACTGCATGGCTAAGCTTCAACCCGTAAGGCTAGATATTTCAGATATCTTCTTAAATTTGCATTTATTCATGGTTGAGTCTTTTGTAACAGTCAGTCAACAAAACGGGAAATTTAAAGAATATGCCCTGTTATTTGGGTACTGTACATTCATGCTGTTTATTTATAGTGGCTAGAAGAGAGTACAGCCAAACCTGTACAAAAATTTTCTTGTAGTACCTGGTAGTGACCACCTCTACATAAGAACTACCTGACCAACTTGTTGGAAGTCTCTTAGATGATTTTTCCTTTCGACGCAAGCATTAAGTAGCCTGAGTAGCAGCCTCCGTAGTGACTGCTAGCTCAAAAAATTTGCTTGCTAACCACGGAAGCAAGCAAATTTTTTTGAGCCAGCGGTCACTATGGAGGCTGGTACTCAGGCTAAGCATTAAGAATCCACCAGTCCACATAGACCAGATTTTAGTAGTCCCCTGAGTGGTCTTCTTGGGCAGGTTTGGCTGTATCTTTTGAGGTGTAGGGAGGTCTGGATACAGAAAAGGGTATATGTACATGTATGTCAGGGGTGTCTCCAGCTTTGAATTTTTTTACGTCCCACTCATTGTTTGGGAGCCATTGTTTTGAATTTTCGTTGTTAAATTCGTCATTTTAAGCTTACAAAGATACCTTTTCATCAATTTCAAGTCATAAAGTTCAGAATTTGGGATGGAAAGGGTGATTTTTTTTCCGTCAGGTCCTGGAGACAGCCCTGATATATGTACAATGTACATTTGCATTAAAAGATGCAACTTAAGTTAGTTTCTCTTCTATTGTGTGATTTGCAGAGCCACGCCACAGGCGACGCCGCACGGAACGTCCATCACACCAAGAGAGAGACCGCGGGGAGGGGGCATGACCAACCTGTCCCTCCCCATCGAGACCAGCATAACCCCGCGCAAAAGGCCGACGCCCAGTGCAACGCCTACTGCTGGTGAGGCAAACAATCTTACATTTAACATAGAGAATTAGACTAGTACAAAAAAGCTTGAGTAGCTTTCAATAAAAGAAAAATTCAATACCAATTCATATTCATAAAAAGACCCCGTAATTGCTAAACTAACTTAGCAAACCTGAAGTATATGTAGCACAAATATTTAACTGTAGTTTAGCTGAAGTTTTCCATCTCATGTGTTGTTTGTGTTTCAGAAATAGGGATCACCCTGCAGCCCCCCACCCCCACCACATCAGCCCAGCAGGCAGCTGCAAGCCAGGCACAGGCCGCCCAGCAGAGCCAGGTACCACAGGTCTGTACAGTAGCAACACATGGCTTACAAGCTAGACAAGGATTTATGTCCCTGATAGGGTGGATACCGGTTCGCTGGACCTGATTCGGACCTTTATAACATCCAAGAACCGAGTCCAAAAAACCTGAAAGCCAAAAACCTGAGTCCAAAAAAACCTGAACAAAGTTCAAATATATTTTTCTATTTTGTTTGATAAGACATGTTTTGAGTCTCCCCTCTGACAAAAAAAGGCATTTAAAGTAAGTGCAACATTCAAATATCAAACACTGGTTTATCTTGAAAACCTTCTCACCAAGAAACTTTTATAGTTGTGCGTATCAGTATTAATTCTCTATGCTTAATATTGGTCTAATAGAACAAAACATCAACTGGACAGGATCAGGTCCAGGTTCAGGTCCGGACCTGAACCTAAATCTCTGGACCTAAACTTGGACTTGGACCTTATCAAGCCAAACCGGTATGCACCCCTAGTCCCTGATATACTGTAAATGCAGAAATGTTTGCGGGGATTTAATTTCAGGGGAGGGAGAAAATGGAGTGTTCGCGGTGGTCTTGAGATATCACGTTTGAAAGAATTGTAGCGCAACAGTCGCACAATGAAACAGCTTTTCGCACTGATTTTAAGTTTGTGGTAAAGAGTTCACAGCGAAAACCGGGAAAATAAAACAACCACAAACATTTCTGCATGCACAGTTATTTTGTAGAATGTTATTGTGAGAGCCAAGGGCAGATTGTGTTTGTGATATAGAAAAAGAAATTTCATGACAGAAAAATTAAGACTTGCTCAAAGATGTTTTGTATGTCTTAGTGCCTCTTTAACCTACATGTCCCTTATGCATTTTACTGAGGCCATTTACGCCCTAACTATGCAAGCTTCCTAACTTTCTGCTTATATTTGTATGCTACAAATACAATAACAATATCTACCAGTACTTACACGTATCTGTAAAGGCATTCTAATGCATCTTTTACATGTTTGCATGCGTTGCTCAACAACCTTGACAATACTTACAACATTGTTACATTGTATGCTGTGCTTCTTTCTAAGTGTGCTATCCCCAGCTTTCTTCACTCAGAATGATCCTGAAAAATCATGTGGAATTTATTCTCCTGCTGTCTAGGGGTGTTTTCATTCCCCCGTTAAATTTTACTCTTTAAGTTAGTAGTAGACAACGTCATGTTGGTCTTCAAGTGTGAATTGTTTGAAGGTTACTAACTCAAGGTAACTCTGATTGATAAATACTTCACTCTATAAAATTGTTCCAGCATAGAGCATCCGTAGTAAGCTCTGTTGGCTGGTATTCCTTTTGGCTTTGTCTCAAATTTGCTCCAAAAAGGGGCCAAAAAAATCTTGCATTTTCGCAGCACATGTTCCATTCAACAACTTCAGGGACTTCGCATTAAAGCTCCTCTGTGTTGGTAGAGTACATATTGAGATAATTTGAAGCTTTAATCTAACACAAAAATTGACTCACCATGAATTTTCGGTTGGACCTCCAACCTTCATCAGATATTCGATCCACTGCGTTGATCGCCGGGAAGTCGGACTATTCAATTTTTGTGTTGGATTAAAGCTTTGAATTATCCCAATAAAATTTTCAGGGACATTTGGGACCACCTGAGGGAAGAAGTCCTCTTTCTAAACCAGGGCTGTTTCCAGCTTTTCTTTTTTTCTGTCCTATTCATTGTTTGGGAGCACATTTTGTTAATTTGTGTTGTTAAATCCGTCATTTTAAACTTACAGAAATACATTTTCATCAGTTTGATGTCATGAACTTCAAATTTTTGGGATGGACGTGGGAAATTGTTTGTCTGTTGCAACACACACATTTCCGTCCCCTAGGCTACACAAATTTAATTTCTTGGTTAACGGATTTTTATTTTTCAAAAAAAAAAAAAAAATTTTGAAAAAAAATTCATGAAAACAGAAGGATGGGCCAGCCTTCTGTTTTCATTATTTTATTTTTTCTAAAAATTTGTTTGGGAAAATAGAAATCTGTTAACCAAGAAACTAAATTGGTGTGACCCTAGGGGAGGGACGGGTCCTGGGCACAGCCCTGTTCATGACTTCTTACAAGGATCGTGACTAACGCCAACTGGCTGTCTCCAGGTCCCGTCCTGGGACAGAAATTTGGTCCTTGGGACGGAAAAAGATTCCAACCTGTCTGTCCAAAGAATGTGAACTTCATGACATGAGATTGATGAAAATGCATTTTTGTAAGCTAAAAATGACAGATTTCATGACGAAAATTAATAACAATCGTGGGTCCCAAACAATTAGCCTGGGTGCCATCCTAGCTAGTTTTCCATGGCTCCCATTCTCTGCTGCATGGGAGCCTCAGAAAGCTAACTAGAATGGCGCCTGGGCTACCAAACAATGAGAAGGATGGAGACAGCCCTATTCTGAGCAGTCACAACCTCCGCAAGGATTGTGACTAAGAACTACGGGCTGTCTCCAGGTCCTGCCCCCCCCCCCCCCCCCCCTTAATCTAAACTTCATGACATCAAAATTAATAAAAAGTTATTTTTGTAAGCTAGAACATGGGCTCCCAAAGTATGCGTGTGACAAGTCCGTGACGGTTAGACATTCATTCAGGTACACAATAACTATGCAGTTGTTCAACAATTGGATACTAGATAGTTGCTGGAGTAACTGTTTTATTGCGTAATGAGTGGCACAGAAAGAAAGTCAAAGCTGGAGACAGCCCTGTTCTTAACAGTCATAACCTCCTCCAAGGATTGTGACTAACACCTTGTCTGTTCTCTGTCCCTCTCTGCTGCTCTATAACTGCATGCCTCCTGCCAGACAAGTCAGACTAGCATGGCAGAAGACGCCCAGCCACCCCCTTCCGCAGGGGCTGCCGAAGACTCCCTCGTATCCCTAGAAGCCCTCGTACAAGTCGAGGAGCCCTCGCTCTTAGTAGACGAACCCCTGGTCAAACTTGGCGATTCCCTTGTCCAAATTGACGAGCCCTTAGTTCAGATCGACGAACCCCTTGTCGAGGTCGGTGACCTGGTTCAGCTTGAGAAGGACCTGGGGTTGGTTGACAAACCTGTCGTTAAAAAGGAAAAGCCGACAGTTAAACACGAAGACCCCCTTGCCTCTCTCTCGAAAGATTTGGGATTGGTAGACAAACCTGTTGCTAAAAAGGAAAAACCGTTGGCTAAGAAAAAACGTGAGGACCCCCTGGCCTCTCTCGATCCCCTTTTTGCCAAGGATAAGGAAGAAGACAAAACAGACAAAGGAAAGGAAAAAGAAGAGGTGGGTGCAGGTGGTAGAACACACGTGTGTATCATCAATAGCTGCCATGTTCTGTTTTGTTTCTCTTGTCACCCTGTGGTGTTTCTTTACAGCATTGTTCTTCCTAATTGAAGTTATTTCTTTTTTTCTTTAAGTGATTGTCTTTTACCATTGTCCACTGTTATATGTAATATGTTATGATAGATTAATTTGTCTTGAAAATGGCAAACAGAATGTTAATATGTTGTACATGTGTATTTAGAATCTGATATAGTTCACTTCAAGAAAGGTTTTTATACAGGTCATTGTCTAATTGATTCAACTACTATTTAAACACCTATATAAATGTATCACTGTTAGCCTATTTCTTGCAAAACATGTTAAAATCCTGTATTTAGGAATTCTCCAAATGCATGTCTCAGAATTATTCACAGTGTGTATGAATAACCTTGTGACTAAATTTCACCAGGCTGGTTAATGACTGAAGTTCTTCATTCACAACCACAGACATGTATTTACGATATCTGACGTTTTGGTGACTGTCTATCATGGTAATAATGACTGGTTCTATTTCACACTGCAGCTACATGTAGGTGATGCAGGGGGCTATAGACTCAGTCACATTTAGGACTGCCTCCTTATAATGTCTAGTCTCTTTAGTAATGTATTGTTGCTTGACCATATCTATGTAAATGTGACAATATTTTACATTTGGGAGTGCATTCTTCACATTGCAGCAACACCTACAATGTACATGTACATGTAGCTGCAGTGCGAAGTAGAGCCTGTCAGTATTGCCCCAGAGGAATTTGATAGATGGTCACCAAAACGTCAGCTGTTGTTCTAGCTAGATACCTTGGTTGTGAAAAGAAAACTTCTCTGTGCGGTGATTTTCCAACCTGAGTGATGAAATTATTCACGGATGTTGAAAGCCTGTATTTCTGAAGTCCCCAAATGCATGTCTCATAAGTAGTTCCCTTGAAACAAGTGACAAGGAAGTGTGTGTGTGAACGAGTCATACGTTTTTCAGGCCCGAAAGGATCTCTTCCCTGACACGGATGCCTTTAAGGTACCGGAAGCCCCGGGTGCGAAGGGTCCCGCCCCCGTTCCGCCTGCTATAGACACAACGCTGGTGTCTATCGGCTCCCCCACGTCATCTCCACAACAGAAGTCCAGCCACAGAAGGTAAGGTTTTTGTTTGTTATCTCCATGAAAAATGGAGATGTAGTTTTGGGTGTGTCTGTCTGTTTGTCTGTCTGTCTGTTTGTGTTTCCGGACCACTGTAGTCAGCATAACTCAAAAACCTCTTGATGGATTACGATGACATTTGGTATGTGGGCAGGTGTTGTGAAGCCGAAATTCAAGGTCAATTTTGGGCCCCCTGGTATGTGACCTGGGTACTGCAGCAGAAATTCAATTTTTGTATCTCTTGACCTGGACGTGCTGTGGTCTTGATTTTTTTGGTGGCAGATAGCTTGTGATGTAATAAAGAAGTGGTGTGGGTTTGGGCCCCCTAGCAGCTTCCTCTGGAACTGCAGAAGCGTTTTTGTGACAATCTTCTAAGGAGAATAACTGAACAAAGGAACGACGGATTTCCATGATATTTTTGTTTGTTTTGCATGCATGTCCCCATGGTGCAAGTGGTAACGCAACCCCGCTGCAAATTGCCTGGATCCTCTGGGCCCTCGGGTTGGACCCAGTTCGGACATGTAGTAAGGGATTGCATTCATCATTTTGGATGGTGACGTCATTGTCCCTGTGCGTGTATGAGGGAGCTTCAGCTTCAAGCGTCAAACCTCTCACGTAAAAGAAGCCAACACACTTATCCAGCAGAGTAGGGGTGACCCAGTGAGCTTGGCCCAAAAAAACTGAGCCATAGCAAAGCCGCATTACACTACCATTAACAATTTAAAAAAACAAAAATTGTCCAACATAATACTTCGAGTCAATCTAAATTCTACCACTTCTACATTTTCGTGACTTAGGAATGTCAGCGACACCTCGGCAATCAGTGTCGGCTCCAAGGATGACCCGTTCAAGATTTTCATGGAAGACTCCAACACACTGAACCCTGAGGCAGGGGCAGACGCAGAGAAACTAAGGTCCAAATCAGCAGGTACGTAACAGATCATGCATCTTTAGCTGTACCTGTAGCTGTATACTACGGATATATGATAACCTTCTATACAATACTCTTTAGCTGCTGTATACTACGGATATATGATAATCTTCTATATACAATACTCTTTAGCTGCTATATACTACAGATATATAATAATCTTCTACACAATACTCTTTAGCTGCTGTATACTACGGATATAGAATAATCTTCAGTCAATCTATACAATACTCTTTAGCTGCTGTATACTACGGATATAGAATAATCTTCTATACAATACTCTTTAGCTGAACACCACAGTCAAACCTGGATTCAGCAACCACCCAATGGACAGGAAAAATGGTTGCTGAGGGCAGGTGGTTGCTCAGGACAGGGTGGGGTTAACTGTGTAAAAGTGGACGGGACTACATGTATTTTGATATGGCTTGTGACTGGATGAGGGGTGTCCCTGTGGTGTAGTGGTCTGGGCCTCTGCTACTCTGCCACATCTTGTTCAAATTACTTGGACCAGAAGGACTGGGGTTCAAGCCCCAGGTAGGACACCTCTGGACAAGAGGCGCATTGAGTCATACCAAAGACTTTATAAAAATGGTACATACTTATGAAACAGTATGGAAGTTAAAAACACTCCACTGCCAGTGGACTAGCCCCCTGCTGCAGTGATTGCACCACAGTGTGGCCCAGGGCTATGAAACGGAGATGGGCACGGCCCTATACATCAATTATGGTGTGGGAGGATTTTAACTTAACTAACTGTGACTGGACATGGTTGCCCGACCAGGTTTGACTGTAGTTATCTGTACTAGTTACAGTACAATTATAGAGTCATTTTCTCATGTGCGACAGGAACACGTGGAGACACTTGTGTCACTGAACTGAAACGTTTTCTTTGTTATTTAGATACTAGTAATTTTGCATGCAGTTCATTATTAATTTCTCACATCTTATCTTACCGGTAACATGTTCTTTACATTCTTGCCCAATAACTGTTTGAGCAAAATCTCTGCAAATTCAAAACTTTGGTTTCAGTTTTGGTCATTGAGACATTGGTCATGTACATGCAGGATGTACAACTCCTTTCATAATATGGTACTTGGGCAAGAAAGGACAAATAGTTTTCTCATTTCTCGTTCTCGTCTTTTTTATTGTCTACTTAATGGCTCCTACGTTTGCATTACATTTGTTTGTATGTACAGTACCAGGGTCTTCCCCAAATATTAATATTTCCTCATCATCTCAGCAAAAACTTGCTGACATTCTACAATATTTGTTTAAATCTGAGAAACAACCAATAAAGTTGGCCGTAGCAGCAAGATTCCGTCAAAATTTTCATGAAAATGGGGAATTTGGGAAAACCCTGGAATGCAGCACCTGTATTTCTGTTGACATGCAATGTTTGTGTCACCATTTCCACTTTCGTGTACATGTAGGATCATCCCCCGTGAATACTCCACCGACAAGCCCCAAGTTCTGGGTTCTGCCACGAACGCGGAACCCGTTTTGTGTCGTAGTCCGAACGTCCTTCCCCCGTTCTGTCAAAAAGAGTGAGCGCCATTTCTGTGTTGCACACCGAAGCATGGCAAAATTTCTCCAAGCTTTCGTAACTGGTATTGGGGGAATCTCGGAAAGTTACTAAATGTGGAAAAAAATAACCTCATGGGTTTCTGTATTGATGGCTTTAGTGGGCTGCTGTCGAATGATACTATTACTAACTTTCTGGATAGGAATAGCAGTTTTGTTAGTATTTAATGTTAACCATTTGTAGTGCTAACTGACGGTTTAGTTGCGTAACATTATTCAAAACCATGACAATATCATCTTCTTTGTTTTTACCAACTAAACATCATTCATGTACTAACTCAGGTGTGCATGAAGTCTATTTCAACTAACCATTCTATCTTTCCCCTTACTTAGGATCAAAATGTAAACAAATACCTTACAATGAACCCTTTTTTAAGTTGTGTAAAGTAATTACTTAAAAGATTTGTCCCATCCTCCTACTTACCCACTTTAGCAGGATACTAACTGGAAGAAATGCATGGTGGCACGACTTACTAATACTATCTCTTTCCACTGTCAAACTTTCCTTAAGGAACAACTTTCAGGTGTCCTGGTGTATAGAGTTAAGACAAGGAAAAAAACACACCAGATAACAAAGTTTTTTTGTAGGCAACCAATTGACTCAAGTGTTTTATTCAAGACCGATATTTTGTATTTACAATACATTTGGGACTGCATTGTAAACAGCTCATGATGTACCTACCTATCTATATGTGTAAATACTTTACGTTTGAGACCGCATCTGTTAGCAGTAAGGCCACGCCATTTTAATTTCTTGGTTAACAGAATTTTTGAAAAAAATGCTAGATTGGAAAATCAACAGGAAAACAGAATCTCAGAGGAAAGTTTGTACTTTGGTCACACAATTTCAGGGGGTGAACAGGGTCAGGTGCAAGTTTTCACCCCAGCCTTCTGTTTTCATGATTTTCTTTTGCTAAAATTAAAAAAGAAAAATCCGTTAACGAAGAAATCAAGAAATTAAATTGGTGTGGCCTAATGCCTTCTTGTGGTGTGTAACAGAACCAGTCAGAATTGCCACGAGGAAGGTGACAGACAGTCACCAAAACGCTGGTCTTGAATAAAACACTTTGTTGTGTACAAAGAACGTTGTTATCCAGTTACATACCAACCTAATGATACTGTTCAATCATGGAAAAAACAACAGCCTTTGACCTCCCACCTATAGTCCTTTAACCTTTCACCCTGTGACCTTACAGGAACGACCCCAAACCACACACCCCCAAGCAGCCCCAAGCTGGAGCTGTCCAGTTGGAACCCATTTCTGGAGTCTGGCAGTGGTAACACAAGTAGCACCTCAGAGGACAAGTTACTACAGGAGTTTGACATGCTGGGCAAGAGGGCCAAGTCAGAGACTAGTAAGCACTTCAAAAGCTACATGTATTCATTTTTTACTTTTAGAATGATTTTTTGTATCTTTGAACATCTACCATTGTGGACCTATTGTAGCTACTAGGGATGTGTGTACACCTAAACGTAACATCAGGTACAGGTATTGGTACAGAGGTCATCATTCCAAAGCGTACTGTTAAGCCTGCATGTTGATTGTTTCTCAGAGGACTGTGATGATTCAGAAATGAACTGTAGCCAGGCTGCTAGCCCAGAGGGTATTGCTGCCGATATGCTAATTCTGGACCCCACAACAAACCCTTTCCTCATGCCTGACCAGCCAGACGCAGGTACTTCCCTTGCCAAACTGTCGTCTAATGTAGCATTAATGCCAGAAGTACATATGCAACACTAATGCTTGGTTAGTGCACACTGCCATGGTAATTATGGTTGTCCAAGTACCACTCCCTCAATGTCCTAGCAGCATAAATCCAGCATTAATGCCCAATGTGCTCAGCTAAGGTGCGTGTAGTGCCGCATTAATGCTACATTAGACAACAGTTTGGCAAGGGTTGTGATTGGGTTACAGTTGACATGTCCGAAGGGTGGGTGAAGCTTTGGGTACTTTAGGCCACACCAATTTAAACTGTTGGTTCATTTAGAACAATGATGCTAAACTGGAAGGTCACATACAGCAGGTCAGCAAGTTTCCTTGCTGTTTCAGAAGTAGGGTATATTTTTACAGGGAGGGGTTGATAGCCCTTCCCTTTTAACATGCTCAGATCGTGGGACCTCCATTTACATCCCTTCCAAAAGACGGGTGCAACCCCAACCGAGATGCCCTTCCCAGGATTGAACCGGGGTCGCCTAGTTACCAACTATTTGGAACCATGAGGCTGCTACCAGTTGAGCTACAGGAATATTCCCCAACCTGATAACAGAGCGTGCTAAATGTTAATTAACCGTTAAATGTTCCAAGAACTAATGAGATAGATTGGTGTGGCCTTACTTACAAATTTAGGCTTACTTACTTACTCACTTACTCACTTACCCTGGAATCCAGAGCAATTGTACCGAGCTTCCCCGGACCTACACCGGCCCGCGCCCGGAGCTTCCCCGGACCTACCCTCCTGCTGGCCCGACAACGTACCCCGCCCCACTTCCCGCTAGCCAAACAAGCTCCGCTCTAGTATGGCTAGCGATCTTGTGGGCTATATATAACGAGAAGTGGGGCGGGGTAGTTTGTTGGGGCCAGCGGAAGGGTAGGTCCGGGTAAGCTCGGGGCGCGGGCCGGTACAATTGCTCTGGATTCCAGGGTACTCAGCACAGGTTTCCTTTCTTCTCACATTGTCTCACTCTCTCTCTCCCATTGTCCATAGTACAGTGGTGTCAACAATGGTCTTTCATTTTCAGGCATTGGTGAAAAAGAAGTTTCCCGGCTTATATTTTCCCGATTATAATCATCTTTAACGCTACTTTTCTCTTATATAACCATTGAATCACAATTAATATTCTATTCTGTACGTGGTGTCATTTTTAAAAGTCATTTCATTTCTTTGATCACCCTGAATTCATTTCTTACATCTTGTGGTTATAACTTTGTAACAACTTTGTTATTTTACACTGTACAAAATGTTTCTGTATCATATAGAATAAGATTGAGGCAAGAAACATTTAGTTGTTGTTGGTGACACTTGTTTTCATTCTAAAATCAGTTCTGTTGATGTTGTGTCTATCGCATACGTCTGCTTGTGTTGAGTTTTGTTTCCACCTTGCATGGCTCTCTCTCTCTCTCGTAGACCTGTCGGCCAATGGCAGTTCAAGTTCAAGAGCGAGCAGTAGCAGTCCGAGCAGCCCACAAGACTTGGACTTGACCTCAACCAACCCCTTCCTCACCCCAGACGTCACAGCAGCAGGTATTACTGGTTGTGAGGATCGGAAGTTTCGAGCAAGAAGAAGCCATTTTTCCCAACCTGGCTGCTTTCTTTCTTCCATGATTGCAGGACACCATCCTTTCTGCTCAGGCTCTCCTTCCACTAGACGGTGATCTCGCTGCGATCACGCTGTGATCATCACGCTGTGATCTGGCTGTGATCTCGCTGCGATCTTGCTGCGACCTAAATTGGGTTCGTGTAACCCTTGATTTCAAAATAGCCGTATCATGCAAAACGTCAAAGTATGGCTGAAAAAGACATGCAAAGCTGAACATATTTGTTTTATATGATGATATGAAATTCGTTGAGAGTTCTTTCAAAATTTAGGTGTCAGCACGGTCACTGCTCTAGTGGAATTGGGGTGTAACCTGTACTAAACTGAACTGAACAATGCTGTAGCTGTACTAAACAACGAACAACCTACCTTTTTTTGCACCTACAATGTAACTGCCACATCCAACCTTTCTCTTCTTTACAGGTAAATATTTCCTCTAGCTCACACCCTTTTCCTGTCACTAGTAACTAACCATCAAGCCAACTGTTAACCTTCTCTTTGATTCTGCATAACCAAATTATGGTGTGGGACAGCACAAGACAAGACCTCATTCACCCTTTTTCACCACTTGATAATGACATAGTGTCTCCCTTCCAGAGTCATTACCAAACACCAATCATGCATAAGATGCCTTTACATTGTCTTAACCTGAACTCACTTCCAGCAAACCCTAAGTAACAATCCTTTCTTTCTCTGTTTCTTGAAACATTTTCTTTTGGTGCAGGGTTGATGGCATCAATCGCTGTAAAGCAGATGGCAGAGTGACTTGCTGTGACTGCCTTTCTTTTGATTGTCTGTACTGTGCAGATATGTTTTGAAGCCCATGTACATGTACAATATACCTTCTAACTGTCCCTCAGAAGTCTTAAACTGCATCTTTTTCTGTGCCTTTCTTGTCAAGTGATATTCAAGTCAAAATATGATCTGACGATAATCTAGTGGTGATTTTATACAATCTCTTTTCCATTGCAGAACAATGAAGGATAGAGTAGGAACGCTTAATGAACTTAGATACTATCAAGACGATTCATACTCAGGAGCACCTGTGATTTTTGCAGCTATCTCATTTTAATCTAATGCTTTTGACCAGCAATTGTTTTACTAATGTTAGTGAACAATTATTTTGGGTACCCATGCACTGCGGGCATGCATTTCCTTCACAGATTTTTACCTAGGATTGATGTGTTCAAAAAATCGTATTTTCCTAGAACGATCGTAGAGTGGAACTCGTTGCAACCAAGTACCGTGGAAGCATCCTCATTAGACAGCTTTTAAAACAATGCATATAGATATGCGAAGGTTAGACGTGACAGGTCGTTCGGCGTAATATAACCAGCTGCTGCTGCGCCGCGTGCCTGCGAAGCTGGTGTGTTACGCTGAATGGCGGTTATACCGGCTATATAGATACAGATACCTTCATCAAGAAGCTTATGTTGTATGCATGTGTGATTGTCAACAGCTTAACTCCAGAAGTTGTGGATGAATCTTAACGATATTTGATTTGTTGGTAGGGGTTGGCAAAAGGAAGAAATTATTCCATAATGGGCCCCCTAGCAACTTTTCACGGTACTTTGGCACTACCTTCGGTTTTAATACCTTTGTTGTTGTTTCTAGGTGGGCGTTCACGACACTCCAGTGACAGTGGAGAGAAGAAGAAACGGCAAGCCCCTCAGCCGCCCGTCAATCAGCCCGCGGAAGGTAAGCTGATCGATATCTGAGCAGCGCGAACAACAGCTTTCATACTATTAACATGCTGTCATCTGAGGAAACAGATAAACTGCGTTCTAATACAACAAGGAGGTCTATCAGAAGTTTCAACTGTCTGTATATGCAGCCCTCTGGCCCAGGAAAATCAATGTTGTGTTTCCGATTACGGTCCTGAAAAAATTAGGGTCGGTAATTATCTTTTTCTTTATTATCTTTTGGCCAAAGTGATCCAACAGATACATTTTAACAATGTGAAACTGAAATGCATTAGGACTCTGGTATTTTCAACATCATATTGTGATTATACAGAAAGATGTACATTGTGCAAGCACAAGTAAATTCTATATTAAAAAACTAAACAAAGAAGTGCAATGTTTACTAAATATTCTTACATCAACAGAGTGTGAAATTAAGGAAGTCTGTTTTGGATCTCATCGCTCAGATGTCAAGACCGAAAATTTTAAGTCCCTTGCCAGCAGTCTAACACAAACAAAGGGCTCGGTATGTTTTTGCTAAGGTTGGTTGGGTAAAGAGAAACACAACATTTTTCCTAGGCCTTATCAGGATTGAATGATCACTATTTTAGTTTGTCTATTGTTGGTTTGGCTGTTCAGCACACACAGCCAGGGCTGGCCAACTAGCCTGTTGCTACACATGTATTACAAAGGGCTAGCCCTGCTGACAAAGACATGATCTTATGTTTGATCACTAAAACACATCACCTTGCAGACAATTAGGAGGGACTTCTTTGTCGTGTTGGAATTGCATCTAGCTGTTTACTCTATTAACAGCTGACAATGATGAGCTACCATGCTAATGCTGTCATGAATATAATGATCTACATTCTATTGGTTGGCTGTAATTCTGCTGTTGATTTCTGTGCACTAGGTAACTAGGTTCTATTTATTAAGCATAGGTTAAAAATGAGAAGTCACAAGGTCCAACAAACCAAGGAAAATTTTTGGACTTCTATGTTTGAGGGACTTTTAGTAGGGGACCATGTATGCACCCTCGAGGAACCCCCTTATACACATACAACTGTAATGGTGTTTATGATAGATCTTTCTTCCCTACCTCTGTTGTAATATTTGTAGACAGCTACTCTTGCTAACTGCTGTTGATGTGTTACACGTGTGATAGGTTCTGATCTCACTTCATCCTAAGGAGTGAAGCTTTAGATACATACAAACCTTTAAAATCATATAATATATGCTTAGGCCTAGGAAAAAAAATAATGTGTTTCCGGTTACTCGACCGACCCTAGCCTTTTTTTGGGGTGTCGGGCGCTGGCGAGGGACATAAAATTCTCGATCTGACATCTAAATTGAACTTGAGTGATTAAAAACAGCGTGTGAAATACCCGCTTGCGCAGTTGTGCAGGGCAACAATATTTTGATTGGTGCAAGTTATTTCTAAACTTCTAAATTTCTAAAAAAAAAAATCCCTACCTACCTACCGACCCTAAGTTTTTCAGGACCGTAATAGGAAACACAACATTTTTTTTCCTAGGCCTTACCTTTTCGGCAAAGGGTTTAGAGTCACAACCTAGTCATAAGGGTAGTGTAGGTTTGACATGTCCTTTGACCTGTTGTATTTGTACATGTACCACTTGATGCAAGTGCAATGCACTTTCATTGTAACTTTAAACATTACAGTAGCTTCTATACCTACCAAGCTTTTTCTGTCCAACCTTTTAACACACTGTACAAGATCCAGAAAGGTTTGATGTACATGTATGTTGACACCAAGAGGAGTAAATGTACAAATGTATGCAATACCATGTTGCTTGTTAAAAACATGGAACTGCATCAATATGAGGTTCTTAGTAACATACTATATGATTGTAACATATGCAGTCTCTCATACCATCATTGGCTACGTCAGAGTCAACCAAGCTTACATTTAATGTAGTTACATGTAGATGTTCATTCTTGACAAAACAGAATATGACTGACTCAAGCAATGGTTGTCAATTATGAAAGGATCACAGACATAACAACTTTGTCATTTTCTCTGCCTCTTTTTCATCATTCTAGAATCTCTCACGGCTAATATGATGAGTTTTTTTCAGATTTTTTTTTATTTCTTTATTTTTTTATTTCTATATATAATTCTGTATATCATTTCTCACTGTAGAGTATTTTTTCACCCATATTTTTTCAATGCCTGTTTACAAGTGCATGGTCTTTCTGCTTCAATGCATGGCTGTCTCTCTCTTGTATTCTTTTCTTGTTAGTTCTGTCTTGCTTTGTTCTTAAGCAAAAATATATGCATGTGACGAACAACTTCAGGTGTTTGAAAGGTTTGTCAGTCTGTATCATGGCTGGTAGGAAAAATTACATGGACATGAAATTCCTTGCACAAAGAATAAGAATGTACATTCCCACATTACTTTTACTTAAATCAGCTTTGCACTTTTTTAGGATTGTCAAATTATATCAATACTTCAGTTTTCAAAGACTAGCGTATCAGTTTTGTTTTATGACAGTATACGGGTGCAAAATTATGTTTTTTGTCACAACAAAGTTTTGCATGAGAAATTTTTTATAGTGTTGTGACAACGGCACAGTAAAACACAGGCTATCTGAGTCTCAATCTCTTGCTATGGTCTCCAGTCCTCCTAACTCTTCCATGTTTAGTGAGCATTGGTACTGTATATGGTGCTCTTTGATTCAGAATTCTAACTCTCAATTTCAGTTACCGTAAGATTGTTTTAGTCTTAACTGCTTTTTGTTTCATTCACTGTTTTCATTTGGCAGTCACCCTCCAACATTTATGCACATGTTCATAGCATATGTCAAATATTGTTGTCTTTTTCCAGTGTTTTGCTCATCTTACAAATTGTAAGGGAATCGGACATGAAGTTTGAGTAGTTATAGTACTTATACACACTGGAGCATATCCTGGACAAAGGTGTGATATGTAAACAATTGAAATATAAAATGCACATACATGTACTATGTGACTCATTGTCATTAGTGACTAAGAACGTCACACTCAAAATTCAAGCTGTATATGTGAAATGAAAAAAAAAGTTGAGTCGTCAAAAATCAATGAAGAATTCAAATGTAATTCAATATCTGAGACCTCCGACTAGATGCTTTTAAAAGTTTGCTTTTTTTCAAGTTGGTTGCATTTGCTTGGTCCTACGCTGTATTTAGATGTGTGTGCAGTAACCATGTAAAGTAGAAAGGTTGTTGATGTGTTTGGTGAGTGGGTGTACAGGTATGGTAGCTAGGCCTTGTAACGTTAGTACATGTACATGTAGATAGGCATAGAGAGGAATTTAGGAACTTCAGAGAGATGTAAGTGTAATGAAATTTCTGAAGTGTTGTTAGCTGGACCTGTTGATCATGTACCTGTAGAGAAGATTATTAGGTTATAAACTCGACAATATGCTAACAATCTATTATCGTACCATTAGGTTTAGTAAGCAACAATGTATTAAGAAATAAGTGATCATTATAAATAAGTGATTATTTTGTAAAAACAGGACTGGTATTCAAAACTAAATTGAATGTAATTTTTCTGTCCTTTTAACAAGTGTTAGGCTTGTCTTTCATGATTTGCATATGCAAAAAAGGCACCATATGATTTGACTCTGTGATTGGTTGATAACTGGCCAATCACATGCTGAGGTGATACATTTAAATGGACCAATCACATGACGGCACAGGCACAGAACCTATCACTTTGCAGATAGTGGCCTGTGATTGGTCCACGCAATATTCCTATCCAAATATGGTAACAGACGTATGATGTAACAGTTTATGCATCCTTAACCACTGACAGAGTCAAAACCCATGGAGCTTTATCTTTAACAGCAAGAAGCTATCTATCTACATGTACTTAACATAATTGTCAACATTTTATATTCATATGCTTTAGATCAGTGCGCTTGGACAATTTTGTACCCTACGCAACATAGAAACCATGACATCCGAGGTTTATTTTGCCTATTGCAAAATACCATTTCCTGGACGAATGTTTCTAGAAAAATGACAACCTTATTGGTTCCCTTACAAGCGTTGTGAAAACTACCAAGTATTTGGTGGACTTGTACGGCAAATTCTATCCCCTGCTTACAAATATTTGTTTACCATCAAGAATTCTTCACCTGTCGTTCATTCTAAGAGATTTTGAGAAAGATATTTACTAATTTTTCATACAAACAGGACAACACATTTTCTTAAGTTTGAGTGGTACAAAATTGACCAAGTTGCCTGTGTCTTAATATCTTTATAGAGCAATTATCGTCGCTATATGTTTGTATCTGAGTTGCAATGTACTGTACATGTACATAGCTGTAAACTACAGGAGAAGAACAAAAACATGTTCCCGTTAAATTAAAGCACTGTAAAAATGTTTATCATCAAAAGTGTGATACTCTTCGTAGGGTTTCCATTTCTTTTATAGAAAAGAAAGGTAGGAATTAAGGATGGACGAAATCTTTTAGACTCTCGTGAATGATTTCGTCAGATCGGTAAAAGACTGAATAAAAAAGCTCTTAATTCACAATTAACAGTTATAACAGATGACGTTTCGGTGAATGTCCACTCCAGTCATGAACCGTGATAAGGGGGATATAGACTCAAGTCACAGTGTTCTCAACAGGATTTTTTCACAGCATAGGGGTCAGGTATAGAAGGCCAACTTTGCGAGGCCTGAGTCACTCGCGGAGTGCCAAAGACATGATAACGGTTGGGAGTCTGGCATCTTATCGCACAAAAATTTGAAGTTCATAACCAAATAAGACAATATTTCCTGCATTTTGAGGGAGAAATTTTGTGAAGTTAGGGTTTTTCCTCTGCAACATCCTCATTCTAAAGCCAAATATGAACTTTTTATAAGATTAATGAATGTTTTTCCGAGAAAGAAACACCCCTATGCTCATTGAAACACAGCATCGGGGTCCATATCACAGCATCGGGGGTCCAGATCACAGCATCGGGGGCCCCTATGCTGAAAAGGCCTGGCGAGAACACTGAGTCACGTTTGGGAACGCATTCTTCACACTGCAGCAGCGACACCTAGCTGCAGTGTGAAGTAAAACCAGTTAGTATTGCCCAGATTAAGGGAACAGGCAGTCAACAAAACCGCGGCGGCTGTAACTCCTTGGTTTAAGTTGTGAACAAAGATCTTTGCTATTCAATGCATTAGGCTGTTTTAATGGTAGAGTCAGTACCACTGATATGCTAATTGTAGATATCGTACTGAATATAGTTAACAGGCTCTTTGGATGTTTGTGTCATGAAGCATTTCACCTAACTTCTGTCTTTCCATTCACAACCCATTGCTAAGCGTTTGCCTTCTATTACTCTTCTTATTATATCTAATTCAATATTAAGTTGCATTTTACATCATCTAGCTTTTTCTTTTCTTTCCTGTAATACAACGTTTGTAATCATGTTATTTTTAAAGTATCAACAGTATAGAACCAACCAATCACAAATCAGAAGCACTTCACCAATCACAGCAGGGGCTGTTTCGGCCAATCAGGTGCTGGGATTTCATAGCATATTGTGAGGCTAATGAAAAGTATGGATTATGTTGAACCACCCAATCACAAAGCAGGGACACTTCACCAATCATAGCAGGTGCTGCTTCAGCCAATCAGAATGCTGGAACTGTTTAGCATTCTGTAAATGATTGGTTAATTCCATAATATGATAGTGTAACCAATCCTTCCCTGGTCGCCCGGTAAGTTCACAGTCACAAATTCTGAAACCAAGCTCCAATGGTTGATGTTTCACAGACCCAAAAATGTTGGTTACTGAAGAGCATGCTTGTTTAACACTTGCTTTCCCCTCTGTTGCCTCTCATACTGCCTTTCCACCGGTGGGAAGAGTTTTAGGAGGATTGGATGCAACACCCTTGTTCTCATGCAAGTATGTCACGGTTCTGGGGTATCGCAGGTCACGTTTAGCCTCTACCAGGCCCCGCGGATCGCTGGGAAAAGAGTAGAAATTGGCCAAATAGAGTGAATTGTATGCTAAGGGAGTCGGCTACGCAGAGAGGGTCCAATCTGCAATCCTAGGCCTGCGAATGAAAGCCTCAATGGCCAAACTCCTCTGGCAGATATTTTCCCTATAGCCGGCGCGGTTAGTCTGGTAGAGACTAAGTCACGTTGTGCATTGTTATCACAAAGGAAGGGGAAGTGGAGACCTGTTAACCCAATGCATGGCATACTTTGTACTTTTTACAGCAGTATCATCTAGTCCGTCCTAAGAACAAAAGCAAGAAATGAGAAGGCAGTGTTAAAATGTCAAGTAATTGTGAAGTAGGAACAATGAATTATTGTTGAATCATGGACTCATGAATTGTATTTTTCGTATGACCCCTGAGAAAAAGAGCGTAAAACATTTTTTGCTCAGCAAAAAAATGATGAAGAAACTGTCAATTTCCTCTACACTACTAGTAATCATGCAACATAGGAAGATACTGTGTAACTGTAGCTTCTACTCTCCATATTGTATCCACTGGAATCAATGAGATGTTGGAACAAAGAAATTTGTACATGCATGATCTAAGTTATTTCTGTCAGTGCCTTGATGTTTCTTCATACTATATTATAAATTTAGCTCTTGCAAGTGTTAAGATTGTTTTTAATGTGTCCTTTCTGCAGTTCTCCATATTTTTCATCATTTCCATGGTATTATTATGAAATATTTAAGTTCTGTCTTGGCCTACTCTGAACTTTGTTGTCCAGTTTTTTTCTTGGTTGAAGTGCGAGTGCTTGACTATTTTGAACCAGTCCCCAGTGTTCTGTATCGACCACCAGTGTCACTGTTCGTCATGTAATATTTCATGGTGAGGTATTTCTACGTGACCAGTTGTGTGTCAAAAATGTTAACCGTCCCTTGTTCGGGTCTCTTTGGGTGTTGCAATCATGTGTATCTTTTTGTACATCTTATTTTTATGATGAATTTTGTTGTTACTTACCTTACTTCTTTTCTTTCTGTAACATTCACATTCATTTTCTTTCATATGTAACATTCACATACATGTGCTAGTATTTGGTTGCTAACTTATACCTAGATGGTTTTGATTTTTTCCTGTCCAAAATTAGTGATCAGTTTATGTTGAAAGAAATATTGAATGAATTTTGCCTTGTTTTTTCATGTGGCCTTGAAACTCTCTGTTAATGTTTCAACAAAAGTTGCCCTCTAATAATGCATTGCATATTATCTTTTCTACAGATATGTTTGGAGCTACCCCCTTTGAGCAGGTTATCCACCCAGCTACGGATGAGTTCGGTTGCACGCCGTTTGCGCCCGATCAAGGCGCTTCTCGAGACCCGTTCGGCGCCAGACCATTCGTCCTCTCGCAGGACGAAGCTGAAACAGAGGCCGCGGGAGCGGAGGGCTACCAGAACCTGAGCAAGGCAGCGTACCGGAGACATCGTTCGTCGCACTCGGAGGGAAGCGACGCCAGCAGCGGGAGTGTGGACGGTCGGGAGAACGTTTTGGGCGTAGCGCCGCTGCTCACAGGTTTGGGGCTCATCTCTGTCTTGGTTTACGCCGCAGTGTCTTTGTTCTTGTGTGACAATGACATACTGTAGCCCCTTCTTTCTGACTGAATGCCTTGAAGCAATCTTATGGTCTTATTCTGTCTTTGTTTATGCTACAGTGTCTTTATTCTTATATGTGCCTGGACGGACAATAACGTAAGGTGAAATGCATATAAGTTTACAGTGATTTTATGTATGAAGTTTTCGTGGTGGCCTCTTCCCCTCTCTTCCCTTTTCACTTCTCTCTACCCCATTGTTTCAACCGCCAGCTTAAAACTACCACAAACACTACCACAAAATTAGATGCATTTACAATGATTATCCTGTCTTCTTTCTGACTGAATGCCTCGAAACAATCTTATGGTCTTATTCTAGCAACTTAATCTGCTTTCTTCAAAGTTAGAAATGTTTATTCTGCCAACAAAAGGAAATATCTGCTGGTTGATTGCAAATATCTACAAAAAAACTTGTGATGGCTTTTTCATTTTTTCTACAAATGCAAAACAATCCATTTATCCTGTCAGTCCTTCTTAAGGATTCTTTTTCTTTACTTTAGTTTGTAATTATATATAAGATCTTCTTAGGGGTCCTTTTTCTTAAGTTTGGGGTTCTCCATACCTCTTCATGTTCATGTTTCAACTCTCCCAACTGTATTTTCTTCCTGTAGATTTTCAAGCCAGCCAGGGATGCCAGTATATCTCCAGGGAAGTTTTCATATGATGTTTCATAAAAAAGCTTCATGCAAAATGCTCATTAACACCACTGAGTATTGTAGCCTGTGGGCCATCATAGTTAGTTTTCCAAAGCTCCCATACTCTCTGCTACTAGTTGTAGTGTGGCGTTGTGTGGCGCAAGTGGTAGGGCGCGCAGCTGTCAAACAATGGGACCCGGGATCTAATCTAAGTTATGTCCGAACTTGCGCCCGACGTTGTGCCCTTGGGAAAGGCACTTGACATGACTTTCCTTACTTCACTCAGGTGTAAATGAGTACCTAGCTCATCTAGGGTTAGGGACGTCCCTCGGATAGGACGTTAAATGGAGATCCCGTGTTTGGGGAGAGCCACACCCTGCGCACGTAAAAGAACCCACCACACCTTTCGAAAAAGAGTAGGGGCATGTCCCGGTGTGCGATGGTCCAAAAACCTACAGTCGGCAGCACATGGGTTCGCCCTTAGTGATAGCCTCTGACTAGTTGGGTAACCCTGGCAACATGCCAAACCAATAAATAAATAAGTAGTTGTTGTACATTTGTAGCTGAGAGTATGGGAGCCGTGGAAAGCTAACTAAGATGGCCCACAGGCTAAGAGTATTGTCGAATGTTACTTTTGTACATTCTAGACTTGTCAGTGTGTTGCTGCAGAAGTGGGAATTTTCCTCCATGTACCCTGGCTGGCTTAGACATGTACTTTTGTAGTACGATGCTGTACTTCCGCTTTAGTGGATCGCTTTGCTGTATGCTGTGCAATTTTGAGAACTTTTATTTTGCAGTTGCAGCTTATTTTTCTGACATTCAGTCGCAGGGCTGTCTCCAGGACATGTCCCTCCGTCCCAGGACGGAAATTTGCTTCTTGGGACAGAAAAAGTCACCCTGTCCGTCGCCAAAATGGCAACTTCATGACATCAAATCAATGAAAATGCAATTTTGTAGGCTTTAAATGACAGATTAAACAACGAAAATCAAAACATCGGCTCTCAAACAATGAGAGGGACAGAAAATGATTTAGAGTTGGAGACAGCCCTGTTCAGCACATGGCATTGTCAGCTTGCTCGTGAAAAGCATACCATCAATCAAGAATTCTTTCAACTTGAAGTTGTTCAAATATCTTTGCAAGATATACCAGATGTGGCATTATTTGATATGACTACTATATAAGCGCTCTAAACAAGAATATTTAGAAAGGGGAAAAGTCCTGTATTGTCAGTTTGAATGGAAAAGATGAAACTCCAAATTTTATCCAGTTGCTTGTGTAACTGCTACATTACGTTATGGAAAAGATGGTTTGATGACACCAATTATGTCTTTGAAAAAGTTTTTCTATCTCTTGTGTTCTGATGGTAGATATTCTGTACTATCAAGATACTGTGAATGCATTTAAGTTTGAGATTTTTGCGGTAACTTCTTCACCGTAAACTTAAAGCCACTGTAAAAATTATTGATTTGTCTTGTGCCCGCCTATCACCTTGTTTCAACCACGAACTAAAAACCATGGTGAACCCTCCATTTTCTCCCTACAGTGAATTTTCAAAAACCACCGCAAACTTAAATGCATTTACAGTAGGTATTAATCTGCTTTTAGTTCAATAGCTTTTTACTCTGTCTATCCTGTCTGTACTTGCATTTCAGTATACATTTGTACATACTGTTCTTCCTTACTATGTCTTCAGAATATCTATCCTGTACATGTTTGTATTATGTTGTGAGCTTTCCACATTATAGCTATTCTTTGCTTCTTGTCTGTTTGATTTCTACATTTGTACTATCACTTGATATAGAATCTCATCAGAACAGGTGACTCTACAGTTCCGGACAGTCAGTCTAATTCTGGAAAACCATAATGAATTAATGTCTACAAGTATGATCTAACAAAAGTATGTTGTATCAATATTAGGTAATAGTAAGATATCTCAAAGGACATGGCCAGTTCTGGAGCATTCTGGGAATCTCAGAGAGAATTCTGGTGACCTCAGACAGAATTCTGCTAACCTCTGACAGAATTCTGGTAACTTCTGACAGAATTCTGGTAACCTTAGACAGAATTCTGGTAACCTCAGACAGAATTCTGGTAACCTCAGACAGAATTCTGGTAACCTCAGACAGAATTCTGGTAACCTCAGACAGAATTCTGGTAACCTCAGACAGAATTCTGGTAACCTCAGACAGAATTCTGGGAATCTCAGACAGAATTTGGGCAAACTGTATGTTGCATAGAATAAAAGCTATTTCCCTTTTAGTTATTGGCATTCAGCCTCATGATATAACATCATAAGTATCAGATACTATTTTCTCCCAAATTAGACGGTCAATCTGGAATTGTAGTGCCACCTGTTTCAATAGATTTATATCTGACCATCTGTTTGAATTGCCACTAAGGAACTTTAACCCAGAAAGCACCTTCAACCACCGCCAAGCAGGGTCCTATCAGCAAACAATGAAGTGTTAGTCAGGTGCAACTGTACATAAAGTCTATATCTGTGAGTCTTCCATGCCCCGTTTTAGTCTTCCTTCATGGGATAAGGCCACACCAATTTAATTTCTTGCTTAACGGATTTTTATTTTCAAAAAAAAAAAAAAAATTAGAAAAAAAAATCCCCAAAACAGAAGGCTGGGTTTTCATGATTTTTAAAAAAAAAAAATTTTTTTTAAAGATAAAAATCCGTTAACCAAGAAATTAAATTGGTGTGGCCTAAGGGTAGCCTCTGCCAGGCTCCAGAGGTGGCTGGAAAGAGTAGAAGTTGGCAAAAAAAAACAGATAACATGCCAGAGGAGTTAACCAGCCGGGAGTACAGTTGCATCTTGTAGCGCAATCGGTAAGGTGTTTCGCCCAGAACGGAGAGGTCCCGGGTTCGAAACCACTGCTATGCCCCGATGTTGTGCCCTTGGGAAAGGCACTTTACATGACTTTCCTCACTCCGCCCAGGTGTGAATGGGTACCTGACTTCGGTTGGGGAAGGTCGTATTGAGGTCACCTGCTGGCGCCGAATGGCAGCCGCCCAGACCCTTGCGACAGTTCCACAAAGTGCATGTGTGGAGCAAATGTGTATCTGTTGTGTATTACTAAGTATGTGATTGTAAACCCTGCAGCAATTCAACACTGGCTGCCATTGCACTGGTATTTTCTGACCAATAAACCAAACAGTTTGCTACCTCAGAACTGTACTCCCCGGGCAGCTAGTGCAAAAGTAACTCCTCTGGCATGTTATCTGTCATTTTGGCCAACGTCTACCCTTTCCAGTCCCCTCTGGAGCCTGGTAGAGGCTAGGGTAGGGTGTGTTGTAATTGTAAATCTTCATTTCGTAACTCCTGCTGGTGAAACTACTGGGTTACAGTGTCCTTTAGTGTGCAATTCACTCATCTTTCGGGCTGTTTTTACTGGAACACAACACTAAAACAATTTTTCATAGAATACTCAACAGTTTGTCACTCTGCTACACCTTTACATTATACATGTGAAGAGAACTTTTAAAGAACACACATTGTATTTGTACAGTCAGATTATTTCAATCATTCTGTAGGTTTTGAATGCGATGCTCATGTACACAATGTAGATGACAGGGATATTCTGAAGCCAAAACTTGACTTGACAAAATCCTTATTCCACTCACTGATGTTGTAGTGAGTGCAAATCTTCCATATATCCGAAATAGAAAAAAAAAAGATGAACTAATCAATGCTTTGGTTATTTTTGGATTAGAATCTGTCTGAAAATGTGAAGGCAAGGTTTGCTTACATACTACATGTACATGTATAATGAAAGCTCATCTGTGTTGGTAGTAATCATAATACAATGCTAAACCTTCTTCCAACACTAAGGTATTCATGTACTTTATTTCCTGTTGTACACGCAAATTCTTTCTGTGCACCTGAATTTTTAGCTAACCAAAAATGAATTTCTGAACCCTGTCAAGTATCTAATGACAGCCACAGAATATCCCTGTCACCTTTTTTCTACACAAAATTTCTGGTGCTACCAAGGCAGCAAGGTGTTCTTGTTTGTATGACAAAGGCCTGAATAAAAAGACTCTTTGTGTGTTTCATTCAACCAATGTTTTGGTGACCGTTTGTCACCTTCCTCAGGGCAATTCTGACTGGTGTACTTTACACAGCAGCTGTAGGTGTCGCTACTTACAGATACAGTCCCAAAAGTAAAGTAATATGTATATACCACATTAACTATCGCTGTATGCATGTGAATACTTGACTTTTGAGACCGCATCTGTAAGCAGCAACATGAAGTGCGAAGTGAACCAGTTAGAAATGCCCTGAGGAAGGTGACAGACGGGCATCGAAAAGTCGGTTGAATAAAACACTTGGTTGTGTGAAAAATAGTCTTTTTATTCAGTGACTTTTGTGACATTTGACCTGATGAAACTGTTCACGGCCAGCCTGGGCCTTTTCCCAGCATTCCACTGAGTTTTGTCTAAGCCTCAAAGGTGAGCAGGTGCTTTCACTTGTCTTCATCTGCATGAAAAACAAGGTAGTTTCTTTTTTCTTCAAACTTTTCCAGGGATGCCTAAGTATGAATCATACAAATTTTAAGGAATTCATTCCATCCTCTACTGAGAAACATACAATTTGTATGGATTTCATATATCCTCTACTAAGGAACATACAAATTTCATGGATTTCATATATCCTCTACTAAGAAATATACAAATTTTACAGAATCCATACGATCCACTACTGACCATCGTGCAAATTTTACGGAATCCACACGAGTTTTGAGGAATATATATGATCTTTACTACTAATAAAACTCGTATTAATTCTGTAAAATTCATAGTAGATCGTATGAATTTCGTAAAATTCGAATGTTTCTTGGTAATAGATTGTATGAATTCTTATTTTGTATTTCTCTTAATAGCAGTGGATCATATAGATCCCGTAAAATTCCTATGAATACTAAGGCATTTCCTTTACCTTTCTTAGAAACTACAGTTCTTTTCTGGAGGTGTAAGGCTAAGGCACTCAGTGGAATGCTGACTCTTCTGTTTGAATGTGTTTTCATTTTTATGAAAATTTCTATTTCCTGACAAGATTGCAAGATTATCTTCTTTTGCGAATTTCAGGTTCTGAGGACGGGTCTAGTGGGAGGCAATCTTTGACGTCGTCAGACGAGGAAGACATGATTGAAGGGGCTCACTTCGGCGGGGAGGCAGGCAGCTACCGGGACCACGAACACGACGAGTTTAGCGAGCTCATCTTCCGTGTCCCGCCAACCGCACAAGAAGTGGAGGAGTCCATCATGAGTGGGACTCTGACCCCGCCGACGTCCCCTCAATCCGACAAGGACGAAATTGACCTTGTAGCCGAAGCTCAGCTGGTAGACATCGAGGGAGGGAGGAACCTCTCCGTCGGGTCGAACAGTTCCGACGTCTTCAGTAAGGCGCCGTTCTTCCTCATGAATGAGAACGAGAAGCCGAGGATTCAGACTATCCACCAGCGGGAGCAACTAGACGTGTTCGGAAACGCGCCGTTCGGCGAGAGAAAGATTCTCACGCCCCCCGGTTCGCCGCCGACCGGCCAGGCGGCGCCCGTTGCCGTCGCCGCTTCTTCGGATGTTTTCGGGGCGGAGCCATTCTCGGCCGTCACAGCAAAGTACGAGCTCACGAGAAAGAAAAGTGCCGGCGCCTCGCCTGGCAAGATGCGGCGGCAGCGTCGGGACTCCTCAGGAAGTGGGCGCAACCTGCACACAGTGAGTACCGCCGGAGGAATCCGGAAGAACAGCCCCAAGTCAAAAAGAAGCCACCTCAAGGTTTCGCCAAAGACACGGCGTGGATCGTCGGGCGGCAGGCGAAGTCGCGACAGTAGCACAGGGAGCAGCGCCAAGTCTAGCCCGGGCGACCGCCGAAAGGGCAGCGACAGCAGTCTCGACATGTTCGGAGCGAAACCTTTCAATCCGCTCGACAGGAGATCGCGACCGCTGGGAAACCGTCTCACGGCGAAAGTCTCCCCGTCCGATGCACCGTCAAAGCTCGCTTTCGAAGACGATTTCTCCAACCTGCGCGGAGCGGCGGGACCAGCGAGACGCGAGGATAATTTCGGTTTCGTCCCGTTTGATACGGTGATTGCTAACGTCCAAGCCGGCGGGGACGACACAGAACGGGGCGACCTTTTTGGCTCTGCTCCGTTTGAAACCAAAGAGTATGGTCCCGACGACCTAGCGGTCGGCCCGCATGTCTACGAAAACATGGCGGCCTACGTGGCAGAAGACGGACCACCGGTGAGGGTGGTGACTCTGGGTAGTGGGACGCAAAGTGCGTTTTCTGCACCGAAAAAACAGAGAAAGCTCCCAACAACACCACAGTGCAAACCTTTTGACGTATCAAAGAGAGGGCCCCTTCCACCCAGGATACAAAGATTTGGAACTGGCATGGGTTCCTAATACTTACCATTAGGGTATCTGTATATACTGTAGTGAACATACATTGTACACTAAACTTTATTTTTATTGTTTTGTTGATTTTCAGTTGTATCAATGCTGATATCTTGTGTACAGAAGTATTCCAATCTGAACAAATACTGTAAATGTGCATTACCCATCCACTGGAAAACAACCATCTTAAAGTGCTCTTCATTGTATGGTCCAGTAACATAAGGGTACATACTTTTGTACATACAGACATCTTTGGTGAAGACGAATTTGTGAATGCTACTTCCCTTTTGATTTTTGCTCTAAAATATGTTAGTAAGTCATTCTATAGCCTATTACATGTTTCTAGCTTCTTCCTTAGTTTGTTGAGATGTCTATCATTTGGAATCTATTGCTAGGGCTATGTCTCCAAGCTGGGGTGTCCCTGTGGTGTAGTGGTCTGCGCCTTTGCTACTCATATGGTTCAAATTACTTGGACCAGAAGGACTGGGGTTCAAGCCACAGGTAGGGCACCTCTGGACAAGAGGCGCATTGAGTCATACCAAAGACTTTATAAGAATGGTACATACTTATGAAACAGTATGGAAGTTAAACACACTCCACTGCCAGTGGACTAGCCCCCTGCTGCAGTGATTGCACCACAGTGTGGCCCCAGGGCTATGAAACGGAGATGGGCACCGCCCTATACATCAATAATGGTGTGGGAGGATTTTAACTAATGTCTCCAGGCTGACTTGAACTGCCCCACAAGCGGCCTCTGCTCGATGAACTCCCCACTCTTGCCCATCGGCTCCTGACAGGGAGAGGTTGCTGAATGCGTATGTCCCAATTACGCCGGTCCTGTTATGTGTGTAGCCCAAAACAAAAGCCACAAATTTGTCCCAGCGGACTGCCTGTGACCTGTGGGGTACCTCTCGGTGTTCGCACGATTAACTCTCAGTGTCTATTTGTTACAGGGTCCCAGGTTGAATTTAAGTTTAAGTCACCACAGGGCCCGGCCGTGCCCAAAAATAGCCCAGTAGCCGTACGGTGTCCCACAGGGCCACGTAAGGGTAACGTCCGAAAGTGCAAAAATACAGCCTGTGAACTGCCCGACAGGGCCCCTTTTTCTAATTGGGACCTTAGCATAACACAGGCTTCCTACTCCTGACTTGACTTTGAATAAACTCATGCTTTTGCATTTTTATTGAATGCTTTCTTTTCACAACAACTACTGTTATCATTTGTTTTGAATCTTGCCTTTTAAGAATTTAATACCCTGTAAAATTTTGTTTTGTATTCTTGTTTTGTAGTATTTTTGACAAATACTTTGCTTGTGCTAACGATGGAAACAGTTCACTAATAATTAGAACATGTTTCACTAAAACTTGCATCACTTAACAGTTCTCGTTTTTCTCTCTTTTGAAACATCCTTGTTGTTGTATATAGGCACTTTAAGAGAATGTTAGTTTTCTGTATGATGAACAAAGGATTAAGTATGACATGTACATTTGTGTATGAAGTGATCCAAGTTGCAAGGTCCATGCTTCCCTATAGAACCTCAGGACATGTGTTCCATTCTTTGTGGTGCACAAAAGTTTCTTATGTGGATGTATCATTTTGTTAGTCACTGTAGAACACTTTTTTTTCTGAGTAGCATCCCAACAAAGTTATTTGGAATTAGCATGGAAACCATTCACTTTTTTTTTCTGGACGGGCTGGTAAAGAAATAATATCTTATTACATTACAACTTTCAAAAAGTAATTTTATCACTCAATAACAAACTCTTGCTAAGTCAATGTTATGATCTTGATGTGTAATGCCTTTGTAGCTTTCGTGGCTCCCAGTCATACATGTTTGTGTGAGAAAAAGCATTCCAGGTTAGTGCTTGACTTTAGGTAGATTATTAGTTGTGCAATATGGCATGTCTTTTGACCAAATGTTTTGTAGATGTAAGGTGGTGTCTATGGCCCAATGGTTAGGCTAGTAGACACAGGATCGAGGGGTTAATGGTTCGATTCCTAGCTACACTGGACCAGATGTTGTGTCCTTGAGAAAAGGCCTCATTCATGTAAAAATGGGTACCCGACTTTGGTTGGGGAGGTAAAAGGCGGTGGAAGGAGAGGGAAGGGCTCATTCTTCCAGTACCGAGCCCTAGACACAGTTGATAACAACCCACTGCCCCTACAGCCTCTAAAAGGCTATAGGACTTTTTTTACCTGAACCGTGACATACCAGTAAAGTCTTAGATTGTGGTTTTTCCCTGTAGAGGAATATTGCGTTCAAATCAAGATGGAAGAAGTATATTGTATTAGCTAGATATTCGAACCCAATGTTCACAGGAATTATAGTTGAACCTTTGGTAACACTTTGAAAAGATATTATGGTCACAGTAATATTGAATGGTTAATACGACATTGTAATTTCCATATGATCATGTATTCCTTCAATTAAGGGAAATTTATTGTTTAGTGATGAAAAAAGTGTGCATTAGAAAGTCGTTTGTTCTGCTTTTTAGAAGGTTTCTAGGATTGCAAGAATTTCCTACTTTTTTTCACCATTGTAACTGCGCATATTGGTAACTTTGGCAATATCATCACGAATAGCCTTTGGAAACTGTTGATCTAAGCTGCTCTGCGTATCATTCTGTAAATAACCTTGTAAGAATTAAAAGATGTCAAAAGTGAAAAAGTTCCGTCCCTTTTTTTACCAAAAACAAAGGCAATGTTTTCGGTCTGTGTGATTGTTTCGGTGGGTGGCTGTAGTTTTTTTTTTGGCTAGTGGTAGTGACCAACACAAAACCCTTGATTCAGCATGTAAGGTCAAGGCAGCTGAAGTTTATAGGACACGTACACGTACTGCACATGCCTGAGAACGAGCCTGTCAACCTATACGCACTGTACACTCCGTCACACGGCAGACGCAGGCGAGGACGTCAACCTACCTGCAGTACATACAACAACTCCTGGGTGACAACAGCGGTCTACTTGTACCTGGACGATTCGCAAACCTTGCTGCTGACAGAAAGAACTGGAAACTTACGTAGCAGCCGACCAATGATGAAATCGTAGTTACAGGATGTGATGGAAGATGGTGTAACTAGAGACTGGCAGGATGGGAAGGTTGACCATCACATTCCACCACTTTTGAGACTATATGTTGTCACGTTCATTTTTAACTTTGTAAGTTTGTCTTGTTATTTTTTCAGCGATTAGGTTTTAGAAAAGATGAACCGTGAATCTGCCCAATATAATCCAGCCTTTCTGAGAGACTAGAGACTGCCAAACTGATTCGTGGTTAAAGTTCGAAGAAGTTTGGCTTGGTCCCGCAGACAAAAAATACATATTACAGAATTAGGGTAAAATTCACACTAATGAATCATACAGCAAATTCACAAAAACTACATTCCTCCACAAAGGTATTTCTTAAGACTTGTAATGGGATTGAGAGACGCAATAGTTTATACTAATTTTTAATCTCTGTGCATGCAAATGCGTACAATGAAGTTATAACTTAGAGAGAATGTGCTAATGAGAATGGCCGCAAGGTGGCGCAAGTGTAAGGCAAGTCATCATTTTGCAGCGCCACCACGTGGTCAACCTCCAACCTGCACTACATGGTCGTTTGTCTCGGTCAAACCAACGAAGAGGTCGTTACTGAGTCTTTTTTCATCACTGCCAATTAAGTGTAAGGGTTGTGACAGGGAAAGGTGGTTCTGTCGGTGATTAATATGGTGCATACTTGTTATCTTAAGCAGGAAAGTACCTTTATTTGTTCGGAGAGTCTTCATTCCATCTCTCAGCTAAGTTCACAACTCAAATAGGCTCAAATAAGGTCACACCAGGGGGCCCAAAATTGACCTTAACCTTCGTCTTGCCAACACCCAAAGTTACCGTCATACCAAATATCCTCATAATTAATCCTGAGGTTCTTGAGCTATGCTGACCACATATATATGAAAACAGACAGACACCAAACAATACCTCCACTTTTCATGGAGGTGAAAACCATAGAAGTGGATTCGCCATGGCTCAGTTTGGCTAAAAACACAGCAATAACTACTGCTGCGTAATGGTGTGATTCAGATCCACTAAAAGGCAATTGCCTGTCCGCAATGTAAGCTTCATGGCTCATTTTGTGTTCAGTTGCTTTTGCTTCCAAAGTCTTTGATGTTCATAGTGTCTCTGCCCGTGTGTCTAGTCCCAATTACCGTGTGTGTAGATCATATTAGGCCATGTTGATTTGATTATATGGATGACATCCTCTGGGGACCCCAAAACTGCGAGCGTGAGGATAAAACAACGTTTTGCCAAAAAAAAAAAAATAGCCTTCGTTAGGAAATCTACGAGGAACGATGAACAAAACAAAACAAACAGAGTATGTTATACAGAAATATAGGTACTTCATTTTTCTTCTTCTCTCACTTTAGAATTAACTTTGGTATTCTACAACCAGACTAGAGATAAGTATGTGCAGTTGCATATACATCAGGTTTGCTATGTTATATTTCCGTTATAGATTTTCCATGCCAATGATGCTTTGGTCATCCTCTACTTAAGGATTTTCACACTTCTGATATCGAATGATAAATAAATATGTGCCTTTTTGACGGATAATTCGACATCGCGTACGATAAGTAGTCTCCACCAGACAAAGCAATCTACCCTATTTTTGCATTGTGAGAATTGTCACATCTAAAGAATAATGAAATCTGCCTATGCTACCAAGTGTCTTGGAATCTGCTGAAATTCATCCTAGAGCTCCTACGCAGACCTGAATCCCTCGGCACAGCCTCCCGGATGCTGTGCCGAGGGATTTGGACCTGCGTAGGAGGATGCTACAATTGAGCAAAGAAATGTGAATCATTCCTTAGGACCCTGTCACACTTGTGCGTATATTCAAGAGCGCATGAGTTGCGCATTAACATTTCTTAGGTTTAAGGAAAGTTTGCGGGGAAGAAGTTGTTTTCTGCGTTGACCCACCGTTGTACAGCCTAGTTATCGAACCAAGGAAATGACTTCTTGGGCTGAAAACTCAATCTTGACCAAAAACATGCGTTAATACGCAACTCATGCGGGCTTGTATATACGCACAAGTGTGACAGGGGCATTACGTAAGACATCATATCTGGAGTCTCCCACGACAAAGTGAAATTCATTCTCTCCCTGTTTTGTACAGCAGGAATCGCGTGCAACCGAATACCGCAGAACAGACGCGGCGGAAACTATAAACCCTTTACACCGATACCCTATTAGTGGCTTAAGGTCGCCGCTTTGGAGCATATGGTGGTTTCGTGACTGGAACATCTTATCAAGAGAATTTTACCTGCGCTGCTGAACGGAAGTGCATACTTATCGTAAATGATTGAGAACTTATGAGTGTGTGTTACGTAGCTAGAGCTATCTACTCTCCAAGCAGAGGTTTCGAAGGCGGAGGGTATTTTGTTGTTCTTTGCAGCCTTTCCTACGATTCCATGTTTCATAGTGGCAGTAGTAGTTCCTAGTTTCCTAGTAAAAGAAAATAGATTCTAGGGAACAATAGAATCGTAAAATAAGGCCGCACAAACACACACGAAAAGACCGCACACACACACACACACACGCACACGCACACGCACACGCACGCGCACGCACACGCACACACACAAACACACACAAACACACACAAACACACACACACGATACGTCCATTTTTCGTGGAGGTATACATTATAATTACAGTAACATTGACAATATTGACATAAGTACATAATGTACCCATGCAACTTCGCAGGCCTAACTAGCTAGCCAACATGGCGACTGTTGTTTGACGTTCAAACGCACAACAGCTCTAACCTTTCGTTCTTTTATCGTCCAATCGGATCTGAGGAACAAATTGCGAATGTTGGTGCTGTCATCCCCGCACTCAGGCCGATTGTCCAGACATCAGGTCACCGAGCTGGTTATAATCGGTACTTGTACAACGTCTGTACCGGGATGCTGCCATGAATATCAAAACGAAAGAGCACGTTATATTCATTCCAGCTAACGGCTTTGATCTCCAACCGCGAAACGAGCCGCTTGCATATAAAACTTGAGAGAAGAGATATGAAGGCGTACACGTAAAGGTAAGGTGAAGCAGGGATCCTCAATTGAGGTGAAGCATGATGCTTTTTCAAGTAGCTAGTGGTAGTGCAATGCGGCTTCGCCATGGCTCGCGTTTTTTGGCCAAGCACACCGGGTCACCCCTACTCTTCTTGATAAGTGTGTTGGGTTCTTTTACGTGCAGAGGTTTGACGCCCTAAAGATCCCTCATACACGGGGCCGCCGTCTTTACGTTCCCATCCGATAGGACGATGCGCATCTTTTCCAGTCATGTCCAGGCCCGGGCGCGAACTCGGGCCGCTGGCTCCACGGAATTTGAACCAGATGTGGTGAGAGGCAGAGTCAGCAGACCTCTACACTTCTTCAAATACACGTATATATTCGTGATAAGAGTCTTTGTACACAACCAAGTGTTTTATTCCAACCGACGTTCCGGTGACCAGCTGTCACCTTCCTCATGGCAATACATGAAGGTCACAGACGGTCACCGGAACGTCGCTTGGAATAAAACACTTGGTTGCGTACGCCAAAAATAGTTACTCAAGCAACTGGATAAAATTTCGAAACAGTCACACTTGGTTGTGTACAAAGGACTCTGTTATCTAGTGACTTATCAACCAACCTGATGAAACTATTCACGGATATATACACATTCTGGCAAGCATATCAGACCTGCATATTTAAGTTACATTCATTCCATCTAACAACTTTCATCTCAAACCGCGACTCTCAGCCGCTAGCATCAAAGAAGTAAAAGTTGCGACGGCGTCGATCCTTCTTCACGTGTACATTCTGCAAAGCGCCAGGCCTCCAGATTTAAGTTTTCACAGAAGCGCAAGGTTAAGTAACGTTCCATCTGGGACAGAGGCATTTGACAGCTTCGGCAGATCCATCATTCGGGGCTTAAGTCTTCTAGACATTAATGGAGGTCGGCTTTACAGGAGAAGACTCGGTGATTCATCGCGCGGTTGTAGCACTCGGAAGACGGATCACTCTCTTCTACTACTCAGGGCACTGTCACACTTGTGCGTATATTCAAGTGCGCGTGAGTTGCGCATTAACATTTTTTTTTGGTTTAAGTAAATTTTGCGGGGAGGAAGTTGTTTTCTACTTTGACCCACCGTTGTGAAGCCTAGTGATCTAACCTAAGAAACCACTTATTCGGCTGCAAACTTAACCTAAACCAAAAACATGTTGATACGCAGCTCATGCGGGCGTGTATATACGCACAAGTGTGACAGGGGCTTTACCTCCGTTCCACTAGGACGGCGCTCTCGCCGCGCGCTCTCTGCGACCTAACATTTTACAGAGCGCTCAACGACTTTCTAAGATAAAAAACGAATATTTTTGCGCTCTGTGTGTTTTGTTGTCTTTTTAGCCATATTCGTACCTTTTGCATGATATTCCAACTATGAAATCAAGGATTAGACAGATCCGATTTAGGTCGCAGCGAGAGCGCAGCGCGATCGCCGTCTAGTGGAATGGGGGCCTTAAAAAACTTACAACTCATGGAGGGAGCGTCATTATTCTAAACGTCACAAGCTCTGACTAGGTCATGGATCGCTTGGGATTGAAAGAAGTGGTGCAACGCCGTTCCTAGCCTGGTACCCACACCGTCGTGAGCTCGCCGCTGTCCCTGCGGTGCTAGGAGTGTTGCCCACCCGCCCAGCTCATTAGCACACGCCGGGGAATTCTTTCGGGGTTGGTTTCAACCATTTCGCTCACTACGGGGCGACGTAACTCGATACGCCAGCTGGAAAGATACAAATGACTAGAGTCAGTCTCTCCTTGACTATGTAGGCTAACTTGTAGAATGCTCCAGTAAAACTCAACAACGGACTTTCAACTTCCCCGACTTTTCTTTGTGGACGATGCTGGAATCGGTACAAAAGCTCAAAAGCGGCACAAAAATAAGCTACATGGTGATCTTAGTTTCACGCGCCTAGTGTAAATAGACAGATACCATAGCCCTGCCCACCTCCGTCAAAACGCAGAAATGCAAAATTAAAACATAAAAATGAAAATATTTTACGGAAATGCAGTCACTCTCTCATTGTTCGAACCCCTAATTGTGATGGGCAGTCAGAATCAGTCTATTAGGGCTTGGATTTTCTATCAGTTCTCACCACACAACGGCATTGTATCTTTAATGTCGATATGTAATGGTATAGTGTTATTGAAACTTACTATGTGTAGGAATGACTAGAAATTGGAGTTTTTTTATTCAAGTTTTAAGACTCATAAAATGCTCTGGATGCCTTTAAGGAGCAACATCGTCATCCAGAAATGCCATATTACACAAATACAGTCTGAGAACAAGGAGTCACGTAGAACGTAGATACTCGCACAACTCAAACAAAACAATTAAAAAAATCAATTCAATCTCTACCACTGGATTACAATATGAAAATATCAGACGTTTCAGATGTCATTCCAACATCTTCCTTCAGCGTTTCAAAGAGATAAATAATGGATAAATCGTTTATTTTTTCTAATCGCTGAAGAAAGACGCTGCAGTGACACCTGAAACGTCTGATATTTTCGTGTTGCAATCCACCAGTGGTAGAGATTGAATTAAAATATTGTATTCTTCAATTTTCTGGATGACTGATATTCACAAACAACTCAAACAAATTTTCAAAGATAACTCACTCCACACTTATTGGCGCTATTCGTTCGTTCCTTCGTTTGTTCAGACCCTTGTAGAACCTAGTGGCACATAGGGCAGCAAGTTCTCTTGCTGTTTCAGAAGCAGGGTATATCTTTACAGGGAGGGATTGCTAGCCTAGCGTACTCTAGCACCTCCTCGCACACGGGACTCCTATTTTACGTCCTCTCCGAAAGACGGGTGCAGCCCCAACCGAGATGAACCAGGATCGAGCTCAACTGTGAGGCTGCTACCAGTTGAGCTACAGGGACATCCCTTATTGGAGCCATGCCCACTTGCAATCACAACTTTTCAAACAAATTAAAGTAAAATATTTCAGACAGCCTAAGACCCCTAAGCGTGTCGGGGGCTCGTCGCAGGCTCGCTCCTGTAGAGCGCCATTATCACGAGGCTGACGGATCTATGACAAAATCCTCGTGAAGTCGGGACGAGGGGATTGTCAAATTATGGAGAAGAGCTTTAGAAGGGAACCTTAATGCTGGTGACCGGCGCATGAAAACGCCCACAAAGGATACAAGTAATCCTTTAATGGGTTTCAGTAAGCCTTCTTCGGGGAAACACGACGGAACCACCGTCGGGGACAGGAGGTGTGCGCTAAGTATGATGAACACGTGTCCTCCGGTCCAGTATATAGGGAACAGAAACATCTACTAACATAATTCCGCCAGGGCCCAAACAGATATTCAACCCAACGTTCCCCAGTATAATGAAAGAGAGAATGTATTGTAACAGGCCGAAACTTTTAACGTATATTATATCATTACGCCATTTACGTTCATATTCTTGTGATTATAGTTCTCAGAATGGAATAGAATAGACACGTTTAGTACCCATAGTATTGATTGTATTGTCATTCTTGCCATACATCGTGCCATGTACAATTGTCGAGCAATAAAGTTCATTCATTCATTCATTCATGCACTCCTGTATATCTAAACTCTGCTTACCTGGTGGGTGCTGCACTAGAGCTGTCTCAAACCCCCTGTATTTCAAAGTTTCGGATTTATGTAACCTGGCGGATTAATGTTAATGGAGGTTACATCTACAAGAAAATGTCAAAGCAGGACGCATTAAATTACCTGATGTCATGTAAGAATGAACGTATAACAGAAATTGACAAAGATTTCATAAGTGAGGTGCATATTCCTCCTCTGACAGTCAACAGTTCTGGTAAATTTTTAACCTGCTTAACATTGAAAACGGTTTGTTTATATCTCAACACATATTGAAGCAAAGAATTTGTTCAGAATTTGGAAGATTCTGTGTATTTTTTTCAGCTTCATCAATCTTAATTTGCCTTCCCTGAGTAGATGACCCATTTGATCAAACATTCACACAAGAGGCAGACGATTATGAAGGATCGTCCATTACAAAGTTTATTTGCCCTACATTTTCACAGCAGTTGTCCGAGCTGGCATAAAATTCCTATATTCCAGAAACCATTTCTGCGCATGGTTTATGACCCATTTATTCGATTTCGTCGTAATAAATGTATCTATTATTAAGAGAGACAGACACGATAATCATGTGCCCATTTCCTATCTCAAGAGGCTAGTATAGGAGTCTTCAGACATTTTTTCTTTTAGTATTTAGGACTAGATAATCAGAAGGGAATGTCCATGTAGCTCAACTGTCTTTCTGCTTCTTTACATTTACATTTACACACTTGTTTATGCCTATATATTTGTTTTTGTTAAGTGGCGCTGGCAAAATAAGTTGTACAACTTGAGTGCAGCGTCACTTTGTCCTCGTCCTTCTGTTATTTGGAATTAAACAAAAAACAGATATGTTATACCGAATACCCCTATGGTAGCCTCCTTAACGAATCGTGCCAGTGGATGACGAGTGGGGAGATAATGCCGGGTGCCGGGTGGTCTGGCGTGTGTCAGACGCAGCCGACACGACTGAAGATAATACAGGTCGGTTCCCAGACTCAGCGGAGTCGTTAAACAGCGCACTGGGGAATCGCAGCACGTCACCACGAGTTACTCTCCAAGCAGAGGTTGGTGGGGAAGATTGTGACCCTTTTTTATTCTACGCATGCGCCCCGTTTTCTGCCTGTTGGTGGGGAGAGTGGACAGAAAACGGGGGCACGGGATTCGATAAAAAGGTCACAATCTTCCCCACCAACCTCTGCTTGGAGACTAACCATGAGCAGCATATACAGCCATGCCAGGCGGGTGGTGAAAACTTCTTAATCAAGACATTCCGTGAACTTAAGGAACAAATCAGTCTTCATCCTGGCGTCTTTGACCCTTTTGCTGACGTGATGTGCCCGTTAAAAGTCACTTGATTGGTCATTTCAACCTGACGAAGGCAGCTGTTACTCTCCAAGCAGAGGTTCGGCTCCAGATGGTTTGTGACGTCTTTTCATGCTTTTTTTGTCGGGATTTCTGTTCTATTAGGTTTTCTATTTGTCGGACAACAAGTTGACTGGCCGATAAAAAGAAACCCTGACAAAACACAAAGCCCAACAAAAAACGCATAAAAAGACCTGAAAAATCAACCGTAGCCTAACTTCTGCTTGGAGATTGTTTATTGACTGAAAGACCTCCGGTTACCGAAGATGAACATTTGAAGAGACTGTTGTGTTAAAACGTTGTTTTAGCTGTTAACAACGTTAACCACCAGATTTAATTGACCAGCAGAACTGGAGAAAAGACGCAAAAAGCGAGCTTGAGTCATCAATCAGTCTGGAAATTCGTCATCACCCTCCCTCTGCGTGGGCAACTCTTCCTCGGAGGTACATGGTGACAAAATGTGTCCCCGTAATAACAGACGTGCTTCTCCTTTGGGAAGTACTCCACGCCTCTAACACTGCAAAAATAGAGATCACATGCCTTATATTTCAATTTGTCACGGGATGTTCTAGATACGACGTTATAAGTTAAACATTTCTTTGCTTAGGTACAAAAGATTTGAAGAGACTCGATGCCATAAACAGATTTCAATATCTTCAGATTTGGCTACTGCAGCTCAAAAATAGGTAGATGAATAAAAGAATGCTTCGTTATAAGAAAAAGATACTGAAAGCCACGTTTAGCCCAGTCTGATTGTAACATGAACTTTCGGTTACTGTAAATACGAAAATGTTCGCGGTGGTTTTATTTTCGTGTTTTCCGCGGTGAACTCTTTACCGCGACTCAAAATCACCGCGCTGCATTTGTTTTTGTTACAGATATAAGATTTATTTTGTATTTCTATTTTGTAGCTTGCAGTTAACCGTACGAAAGTCACTGTACCTCTTGTTGCGTCAATATAGAAAGCTTGTGTACATCGGTATTACTTCAGTCTCAAACCTACGTGATTTACCACAACGGTTTCGAAGACTTTCGGACTCTCAGTTTTGTTATGTTGCAATACTTTTCACTGCAATGCTTACAACTCTCTCGGTGGCAGTAGCCAATACGTCACAGAAAGTTGCAACGATCATGGGCCTAATAATCCGTACGGGTCTGAAGTCTGCCCGGGGGTCCCCGGTCTGCAGTTGAGCGACCCTGCCGACCCCAATCCGACATAATCGCCCAGGTGTGGCCAACCGTTTGATTCCCCCACAATCAAAAGCAAGTTTCAATTTAAAGTTCACGGCGCGGCAATGCACCGTGTAGGCTTGTAAAATGGACCGTTCTGACTTTACGACTTTTGCCAATGGAGTGTGCACGGTATCCAAGCAACGTGATGTAATAGAGGGAGCTCTCGTTTGCTTCGGGCGCTCCGGATCTTTTGGCTTCTCAGCGTAACAGAAGGAAGGAATTTCACGATCTTTCGTTTCAAGGATTCCGACCGAGATGGAATCTAGATTGTGTATAGTTTTATGATCCGCAGCACGTGTGTGGAATTATCCCTCTGTAGCTATTTCAGAAGAACGTTTGATTTTACCCCGATAACAACTTCAGTCTGTAATTCTACGTTTTGGTATAAGATAAGGAAATCCCTCGTTAACATTCGTTTTGTTTTTTCAACAAATTTGAACATTTTATTAGCCACTGTCTCCAGATACCAAGTCACCCCCCAGTAATGCTACGGTTACATTTGTGCCGGTTCCTGTTTGGGGTGTAGTCCCGGCAGGGCCCCGAAGCTACAAATTTGTCCCGGTGGACTGCATGCCGGACATCGACAGGGTACCTCTCGATGTTCTCACGAATAGCTGCCGGCGTCTATTTGTTACCGGGTCCCAGGTTGATTTTAACTCCGAATTCCAGGGGCCCGGTCGTGAACCCCCCCCCCCTCCAAACAAGGTAGACACAGAGTGTTCCACACGGCCACGTACATGTAGGGGTAACGCTCGAAAAAAACACCCCTTAAACTATCCGGCAGGGCTCCCTTTTCCAGTTGTGACCGTAGCGTACTGTAATGTACGTACACATCAGCTAGATCTATAGACTACATTTTATTTACCTTTTGTATGTCGGCGTATCTGTGTGTTCCCTTGCAATAAGCCATCGGGCATGAGTTTGCAGCTAAAGTTTATTATTATCATTCCTTACCTGCTGTAATATAAAGGATTTTGTTTTGTTTTGTTTTCAACATTTCATATTTAACATCCTGTCGCACATGTACATTTTCTGTTGATGAGAATCGTTCCTGTGACTCAAGCGGAGCCATGAGAGCTACGCCCCAATTTTCTTAAAAGCGCAGTGATTTTAATTGGCATATCTACGGCACACAGGGGGCTCGCAAAAGCTCCCCGAAAATAGCTTTTCATGCTTTCAATGGTGGTTATGGCTTACAGTCGGCCGGTTCCATTAACATAAGTGGCGTTCTTGTAGATTGAAAACGTTTAACATCGCCGAAGATAGCTGCCCTGGGACGGTTAAAATTTGACCTGAAACGTAACATGGGTTTAAGGTGACATGACTATAAACACCAGAGATGCATATGCTACTACTTTTAGTATATTGTCTTAAAACCAGGTTACCGTAGCTTAACTGCCTAAATGTACTTTCCCTCTATGGGTGTGATTATGGGACTATTCAATTTTGTGTCAAGGCATCTGAAGAGCAACTAAAATGATAGATGCGATATAAAATGGGCCCACGTGTATAACATGGTTCACACGCGACCTAACACATAACATACATCCTTCAGGGCACGGGGAAGATGTACAATACGTGCGTAGCTGTTTGGGGCTAATGCCCTCCCGTTTTGTCCATCTCGTAACGTATATACATTTAGTACGATTCATAGAATGGACGGATGGTCTATGAGCAAAACAGTGTGTCTGTTTTTTTAATTTTTTTTTACTCATTTTGCAAAATAAGAAATAAACAAAATGATAATACAATAGGGCAACACATAAACCACGGATCCAAAGTAAAAGTATGACACAACAAACAAATGAAAAAAAAAATCAAGAATCAATAGATAACCAGCCAACTAACACAATACTAACACAGGAGAGAAATCAATGATAACACTCTTTTAACGCAATCAAATAAACTAAATATAGGATATAGGAGATTCTTTTTACACAACCAGGTAATCTCACCTGCTGACGTTTCGGTGTCTGTCAGACACCTTCTTCAGAGCTTCTGACTGGAGTACTGCTTCTCACCGCTATAAGTAGCCGAAACGTCAGCAGGTGAGATTACCTGGTTGTGTAAAAAGAATCTCCTATATTCTACCAACCTGATGAAATTATTTTCGAAACTAAATATAAATGAAGAAGAGAAATCAATGATAACACTATTTTAACAGCAACCAAATAACTTAATATAGTGTGTCTGTTTAGAAGACGGCATCATTTAATAACAAAGTTCTTTTTACAAAAACACATATTTACAAGAGCCGCGCGGTTTTGAAATGCTCAAAGTATGAAGTTACTACGCAAATGTGCTAAACAGTGTTAGTAAATGTCACTTTTTATTTTCATCTCGCTTTTTAAGACAGTGGTGGATTTGTAGCCGTTCCTTGCCACAATGGAAGCGCCATTGTTTATAAAATATACAGCACGACCGAGGCACACATGTCATTAGATCCCGCCAAGCCTTTCATGGAATCGATCTGTGTGGCGTTAGGGAAAGGTGTCAGATTCTGACCCCTAGAATCACCACTATTATTCCTGGTGCGCGTAAAAGTGCCACCCTTTGAATCGAGTACCCAAGAAGTTGTTCTTGTGCGTTTGTCACAGGAATAAAAGTCAGCGAGAGTTACCAGGGGTGCCAAAGAATACATACGAATTTTACGGAATACATACGAATTTTACGGAATACATACGATCCATTACTAGAAACATACGATCCGTACGGAATACATACGATCCATTACGCAGAATCATACGATCCGTACAGAATACATACGATCCATTACGCGGAATACATACGATTCTTACTAATTTGCTGGCCATCGCGCTAGCACCGAATCTAGCTTTGTCTGGTCCTCCTAGTTGGTCTAAGCCTACATCAGTCTTAATTTAGTGCAGCTTGAGATCTTTAGAAGTTAGCTGGATGGGATACGCCATTATTAAGCTCTTAAAAGGCAAGAAATCGTACGAAGAACTGGTTATCCCGAGTCAGCCATCTTGAATTTGCCGCCGGTGTCACGTGATCCATGCACATTTCTCCAAATTAGTAAGGATCGTATGTATTCCGTATGGATCGTATGTTTCTGCGTAATGGATCATATGTATTCCGTACGGATCGTATGTTTCTAGTAATGGATCGTATGTATTCCGTAAAATTCGTATGTATTCCGTAAAATTCGTATGTATTCCGTAAAATTCGTATGTATTCTTTGGCACCCCTGGTTACGTTGGTCACGCCCGGTGTTTCATTACATTAGGTATGTTGATTTGATTACTAGTACGTGGATGACATCCGCGCGCGCATCAATTTTCGCCCGTTTCCAAAAGTTGAAAAATTAAAAGTTTTTGGCCATATTGTAAATCATACAATGCAGCTTTAAAATGAGAAAATGTATGCTGTGAATTGCAACAAACATTTCGGGAAACGGATAATAATGTCGTAGAATGCCAAAAGTCAATTCAAAAGTCAAAGAACATAACTGAAGAACATATTATTTGGTATACCATATTCTGTGTGTTCAGTTTTGTTCATCCTTGCTGACCACATGGGTTTCATTATGAATGCATTTTTTTTTTGCCAAACCCTTTTTTATTCGAACGCTCGCGCCAGTTTTGGGGTTCCTAGAGGATGTCATCCATATAATCAAATCAACATGGCCTTAGCTTAAGACACACAGCTTGGTAATTATGGATCAATACTTAAGAAGCAATCAATCACCAGGCACATTGTAATTATATTTCATCGAATAAACGATTTCTGGAACATATAAACTGTTAAGAAAGGTGCTATAGTTTGACACACGCATTCTTGTGTGGCAAAACCATAAGATTTATCTATCAATGGTTTATTTCATCAAAAATATTAAGTGTTCCCCACAGGGCAGGCAAATAACTAAATTGTTGCATTACATAACAATTAAAATCCTATCATAGTGCAAGGGTCTATAATTTTAGCAGTTAGAATAGTACTGTATGTTTTAACGGCTAACATATATCTATGGTTATCTTCGAAGGTATCGTTATGACATGAAATTGGCCATCTTAAAACATGGCATCCAATCATTTTCATATGCATAGATATGAGTGATAGAAAGTTAGCTAGATTGTGCAGGCTGTAAAATCGCCTGCCGTTGACATCTATATAGATTATGAATATGGTTGTTAAATCCGCTAAGATTGTTCAGGAGATTGCAGACCTTCACAGATTTCGTATTTGCTCAGACTTAGCCCTCCAAAGTGTAAGCTACGGCCGTTATTCCTATCAAATTACCAAGAATTTGCAACGTAAAACTTAACGATTAATTCCGAGTTGAATTTACGGAAGGCCGGCGGTAATTTCCCAGGAGGTGCTCACTCGATGTATTCTTTTATTACGGAGAATAAATTTACCGTTATCAGCCTGTTCAAAGAGGCTGTCGTGGAAGAAACCTTTCTAATTGCCTCATAAACTTGTGTGAAAACTTTCTTATCTTAATGACTATAAAGGGGAACGAGTCCCTGTGTGCCTCGGAGCTTGTCTTTTGTCTTCGTGAGCCTCACATCTATCTTCAGTCATTGTGCTGCGTCATAGAGGACTACCCAAATCAGCTGATCCCATCTGGGTTTTCTATTGTTTACCTTCACGGAAAGCTAAGGAAACGTGCTGTTTTTGCTCGGTTGCTTCTTCTTCGCCAAACAAATAAGGCCAGTGACCTGGACTAGACGGCTGTCACCTTGGTTACTGGTAAAGTAGCAGATACCCTGTGGTGTTAGATTACATAATGTAGCAAGTGGCAGGACAGAGCTGGGGTGCTGGTCACTACATATGTGAATGTGTTTAAGTAAGAATAAACAGAGCAGTAGTTTGTTATTTTAAACCATGTGAAGGTAAACATTTATGCATCTGCTTGCAAATGTTGCCTTTCTAATTTTGTTTTGCTTTTTTTGGGTGGGGGCATTTTGCTGAAGCCAAACCACCTTCTGTAAAACGTAATCACAAAACACTTCTAGTTGACATAAGATATATGGAGGCCTTCGTGAGAGGAACTTTCTTGGCTTTTATGAGGAATAGACCGTGATGCGTGATCTAGTAGTATTCTTTAATCTTTGTCGGATTTTCTAATCTTGTACGAGAAAATATTAGGGTTTACTATGTCAAATTTATTTAGCCCTTCCAGCAACTTTCACCTCTTATGAAGTCGGTAACTCATTGACGCCTGAATCTCGCCAGGAAGGTATAATTCCTGGGCTCAAAGGATTTCTGTCGTCTTCGGTGAGAGGTGGGAGGATGATCTCGTTATGACTGTTCTGAACTGCCAAGGGGCTCCAATCAGTCTCACCCTTATCATTAATGTGTAGAACTCCTTCTTCTTCAGTGAAGACTGTGTTGTTGATGGGTACGAATGATGGGTATCGTTGGTGAGATCAGAAGTAGACTTTGTCTGAATAGAGGTATTGTATTTGTACGACGATGGCTTCAACTAGTGGTTAGGGTGGTTGACTCAGAACTTAGAGGTACTGACGTTCGACTCCCTGACAGGCCCCGATGTTGTGCCCTTGGGAAAGGCACTTCACACCTACTCTCCAAGCAGAGGAGGGGTTTCGGTTGGTTTTTGACGTGTTTCTAGGCGTTTTTGTCGGGCTTCTACTTTGTCATGCATATGTCTTTTTGTGCATAGGCTGGCTATACAAAAAAAAAACATGACAAAGTAGAAGCCCGACAAAAATGCCTAGAAACACGTCAAAAACCAACCGAAACCCCTCCTCTGATTGGGGAGTACTTCACACCCATGTCCTCGCTCGACTCAGGTGGAAATGAGTACCTAACTTCTGCTAGGGACGTCTCTCGGATAGATTTGAGATCCCGTCCAAAATCTATCCTGTTGCTTGAGTAACGGTTACCTTCCGTAGCTTATTGCCTGGATGTCTAACCTTTATCGGCATACAATTAAACAAGACATAACAAAAACGCTAGATATTTCATGGAGTTGTGAGATCTCCGAACCCTTGTTACGTTGGAATGCAGTCTAGCTGTTTATTATCTCTGAGTTTCCCACCAACCTCTACTCTCCAAGCAGAGGTTGGTGGGAAGACTTGGCGGGGCCTGCGGACGGAAAACGGAACAAGGTGACAATCTTCCCCAACCACCTTTGCTTGGAGAGTAGCATACCCTACACACCCACCACCCCAACGACTTCTGTCCCTAAGGGCCCTGTCACACTTGTGCGTATATTCAAGGGCGCATGAGCTCCGCAGAAATTTCTTTGGGTTTCATTAAATCAACGGGGAGGAAGTTGTTTTCTACTTTGACCCACCATTGAGCAGTCTAGTTATGAAACCAAAGAAATTACTTCTTCGGTTGCAAACTTACCCTCAACCCAAAACATGTTAATACGCAACTTGCGGGCTTATAATTACGCACAAGTGTGACAGGGGCTTAACTTCATCTTTCAGGCTGTTAAAGATGATCGAATTCTGCCTCGGTGGCAAAAGAGTCGCACCGGAAGTCAAAGTCCACGGAACCACTCCCCAGTGGTTACTTTGTATTGGGTGCATTTTATTGATCGTGAAATGCTTCACTTCGTCGGTACAGAAATCATGGTGAGGGGCAAAGGTAGAGAAGCAATAGTTTGAAGTCTGCGTTCGAGACAGTTGTAGACAAGGGGGTAGGAGGGCAAAAAAATCGCGGTGGTTTTAAGTTCGCGGCATAAAGCCACCGCGAACATTGCAGCATTTACAGATAGTGTTGTACTCTCTCCTGAGAGAGTCAATTGCCTGTCTTCAGAATAGCTTTAGGCAACTTGTGCCCCCTTCTCTCTCTCCATCGGATGATAAAAAAAAAACTTCTCATGCATAGTCTATGACCTGCAGAGGCAAATACAGAATAAAGAACGTTGCCGCAGGGCAATAAAAATCGATGGAACAGCTCTTCTGGGAGCGGGTTGGGAGCCGCGCGGTATTATCTAGTATGGCGTATCTACCTGGCTGTGTCGTAAAACTCATTCATGTTCTCGTGGTTTGGCATTTAGAAAAAGAAATAAATTATGGCGACGCGTAAAAATGATGCATTTTTTTATGAAGACGACGTTGCAACTGCTCTCGGTACTGGATATATCGTCCAGAATATAGTAGATGTCTTCTTCAGTTTCTTTGTTGTGAAATAAAAATGCACGCTAGTTTCTAAGGTGCACAAGTATGAAATTCGCACTATTCAACAATATGGTATCAAAGAATTTTCTCATTAATCATACGAATTAGGTCCTGATTTGCATAGTTATCTATTGATGTTCCTCTCCACCGTGACATATGACCTCTAGCTAATGATAATGTTTACCGCCCATGAAATATACGTTGACTATATACAAATTAAACCCTGATATGTTTAATGTATAACCTATCTTGTTAGTATTTATCAGCATTAAAAAGTCATGAAAATCCGTTCATACCTTCTTGGTTTATGACCTGCAGTTTCAAAGTATCCAACAAAAACACCCCTGCAGTTTCAAAGAAAACGGCCTGCACTATACATGTCAGTGGTCAATGCATGTTAGCAAACCTGTGCCTTCGCTGTAATCCAATACACAACTTACCGTAAGTTGATCTATCTTCTAAAAGATGCCGGTTTGTGCCCGTTTGAATTTTAGCACACGATCCTAAATGTTAAGTAGCCATATTACTGATTTATTAATGACAACCAATCTAGGGTAATCTCTGTTTTGGGAAATAAAAGACCCTGTCGTAAAATCCTCAGAAGTGCTCTTTATGGCGGGAATGATCATTCACAGATGTTGCATTTACCTTTATGACCATGTATGGACACTATTATTCCAACTGCTAGCCTTTAAGCACGACTAAAGCAGCTGCATTATTATTTTTCATGTGTCTTTGAACGAGACAGTGGCGGAATCCTTAAACAAATGTATCTGCGGGTATTTTTGTACGACCATACCATATGTTATAAATGTATGTTCACTTGTTATGTTTAATGCTATCTATATTTACCTTCGCGGAAGGGAAACATATTGTAAATGCGGAAGTGTTCGCGGTGGTTTTATGTTCGCGGTTTTCGCGGCAACCGTTTTACCGCGAACTTAAAGCAACCGAAAACATTTTTGTCCAGTACTGTAGCAGTATGTGACGATAGCGCTGCCGCGAACTTAAAACCACCGCCAACACTTCATTTTTGCCTTAGCGCGAAATGAAAACCACGCGAACTAAAATGCATTTACAGTATTGCGTTTGCTACGTTTCTTCTTCCTCTTCTTCCGTTCCAAAGAGAGAAGGTCATTGACCTGGACCTGAAGGTTGTCACCATGGTTACTGGTTAAGTAGCAGACACCCTGTGGTGTTCGATTACATATTGTAGCAAGTTGCAGGACAGAGCTGGAGGGCTATATATGTATATGGGTGAGTTTGAGTTAGAGTAAACAGAGCAGTAGTTTGGTAGGTTGGGCCATGTTGAGGTGAACATTGTGTCTTTACTTGCAAAAGTAACCTCTCTGTTTCCTTTCTACATCAGAGCAGTTTATGATCGAACAATTGTGTGTAAATCTGCACCTAAAAGAACCCAACACACTTATCATCAAGGAGAGTAGGGATGACCCGGTGTACTTGGCCAAAATCGCGAGCCGTTAGCGAAGCTGCATTGCACTACCACTATAGCTACTTGAAAAAGCATCATGCTTCACCTCAATTGAGGATGACTGTTTTACCTTTCATTCTTTTTACATCGCAGCAGTTAATGTTCCGCCGAATGCTTGTAAGGCTGTTACATGTCCATCAGCGCCACATCACCCGGCCCCCACCTGTCATCATCGCACTCTTCCATCGCGTGCAGCGGACGTCCTACGGGTTTTGTCCGTAGCCTCTAGCAGGTCCCGCGCGATGGCTGGAAAAATAGTAGAAATTGGCCTAACATAGTATGCCAAGGGAGTTGGCTACGGAGAGAGGGTCCGATATACCATCCACGGCAAACTGTACCCCTATAGCAGACTAACTCCTCTTTCATGTTTTTGTGTCTATTTTGCCAGTTTCTACTCTTTCCAGCCGCCTCTGGAACCTGGCAGAGGCTAGTTTGCCCGCACAGAGAGAGACGAGTAAACCGCCCCGCGCTCGTTAAACTCCGATTTTCCACGCATCCATTTCAGCAGGGCTGAGGGATGACCCTACAGCTGATGTACTGCTAGCGGGGATTAGCGCTAAGCCTTAGTGACGTAGTCGTAATCCGCGATGTTCGCCAAAGCCTCATAAACGGATCAGAGTTACTTTTGATGTGCCCAGAGTTTTTGCTAATAGACACGTGTGGTCCTGGTGGAAACCAAAGATAAGAGAAACATGTGCGCTCTGATCGCGATGTTGTAAATCAACGCGTTTGCCTTGAATAAAAGCAATGACTCCGTGCGTCCTTTCACTGCGTCTGTTGGCTATCTCCTACCATACATTACGCAAGGGAAGCTTTGGGTTACTGCCATATCTTCTTGCACCCGGTATTTCTACTCGATCTATAGTTCCCATTTCCCCTCCCTCTACCGTCAAGTGTTCTTATTTCATAATTCCTGAAGCTTTATTTCTCCATTTGTATCAATAAGAGCAACGTGAATTGGCACCAAGCACACTGTGACATATAATCATAATGTTGTGATACTGTAATATAGCTAGCCATGAATGCACTCTGTTGCTTCTATTCACCCGTATATCTTTCCAACCATTGTTGGTTTATACGGCAATCACTAAGTACAAAAAGTAGACACGCTTTTATAAGCTTTCCTTAAATCCACGTTAGACACGACTTATAAACATTACAACTTTCACGAAATACCTAATGCGTGTACAGTACTAAAAGATAGCAATTGACATGCATCTTTCAAAGCCGAGTTTCATACTGCTGAATGTTTGTTTTTACCTTCGCCGAGGATCTTACGTTTTCTGTGCCGTTTCTGTGTGCCTGTGTTTCTGTTTGTGGACGGCATAACCCTAGAAGTTGTGGATGAATCGTTGCGATATTCTATAGGCGGTAGGGGTCAAGAGAACAAAGGTCAAGTTTCGCCAAAATAGTTACTCAAGCAACTGGATAGAATTTTGAAACAGTCAGACGTTTCAGACAGTATCCGCTATCTTTCGTCAGTGACTAAGGAAAGATCTGGTAGAACCAGGTAGTTACTCAAGCAACTGGATAGAATTTTGAAACAGTCATACGTTTCAGACAGCATCCGCTATCTTTCGTCAATGACTAAGGAAAGATCTGGTAGAACCAGGTCTTGCCTTAGTCACTGACGAAAGATAGCGGATGCTGTCTGAAACGTCTAACTGTTTTAAAATTGTATCCAGTTGCTTGAGTGACTATTTTGGCGTATCTTATTACTTGGATGTCTAACCTTCATCAACGTTTCAAATGTCAAGTTTGATAATGAGCCCCGTAGCGACTCTCTACGGTACTGCATCAGAACTTCCGGTTTTGATATCTCGTGTATATCAAAACCCGTCTTGTGTTTGATATCTGGACATGCTATGATCGTGATTTTTGATTGGTAGATAGCTCTTGCTTTAGTTTTATTAAGGAAGAATATATTTCAACACAACACGACACCACACCTGAAATACAAATCACTTATGCATTTCTGTAATATAGGGCATCTCGAAACTTACACAGAGTTCCCAAGAGAATTGTTGTCATGAAGTGCACGTACTCCTAGATTAAATGTTTACATGTCTATAATGGAAAATTACGTACCATAGGGAGAATCATAAACCACGTTACGTAGATACATGTGCATCTCGGGAGCTGTCTATGGCGTCACGTCTTTAGAGCATTCTACTCATATGTTATATCCCCGTCATCAACCTACCGTTATAACTCTCAAGAGTTTTCCCTTCGAGCAGAAAGATACGGGCTTACTATGGATTTATAGACTGGCCTGGTGCATATATGTAGTACATAAAACGTCTCTTACACTGCAGAAAAAGTAGTAACTAGAGTCCATGCCCGGAGGTCTGTTTTGGAATGGTAGACATTTATTTTTTTTTTCAAATGATTTTGATTTCAACATGGTACATAATTCCGCCAGGGTTCATATATTCCATCATGGTACATATTTCTACCAGAATACATAATTTCACCAGGATATATAATTCCACCAGGGTAAAAAATTCCGTCCGGGTACATAATCAGGGTACATATTTCCACCTGGGTACATAACATCGGGTACATAATTCCACTTTGGTAGACATTTATTAATGTATGATGTATGAATTCTCGCATTAAAGAGACATGGTAACCGTACTCGCACGGTCTCGGGGACGTCTGTAAATAACCGATAAATCCTTGACCTTCAAGTCATTGTCACGAAGGTCGTCCGTTCCTATATGTTAAAAGGACCTCTGACCTCCTCCCTTGAACTCTTGAAAACGGCCCCGGCCGAAGAGTGCATATTGTATACTTTCAAGGTTAGATAAAGGTTGAAAAAAATAGTATTGCTGAAAAGACAACAAAACACACAAAGTGTTAAAAGACTCTTTTTTAAAAATCTATTGAGCAATCTGCCAAATCTTTGGTCGCTCGGCGGTTGCAGGGCGGTCGCAGCCTCTGGTAGAACGGGGTGCAATGTGACCGCCTGAAGATACTCTCCATTTTATTCCCATCGAAGGTGACCGAGCTCCGCGCGGGATCGCTATCACCACGCAAGACTGACAACACTAATCCTCCAGGGCTGCATAGGTGGCCTCAGAAAATACGCACTGAGGAATACTGTAAATGCAGACGTGTTTGCGGTGGTTTTCGCGGCGACCGTCTTACCGCGAACTTAAAACCACCGCGAACATTTTTGTCTGATACTGTAGCAGTATGTGACTATAGCGCCGCCGCAAACTTAAAACCACCGCGAACGCTCCATTTTCGTCTCAGCGCGAAATAAAAACCACGCGAACTTAAATGCATTTACGGTACCTTATTCCGAGATCGTAATTTGCCCGGGTAGCCTGCGGCCATGCAAGGGCAGGTCTTGGCCAGGAAGGGGTCAGGACACCTGCAGATGTGCAGCCTGCGATAGGACTGTAGTCCGCGCCCACACGCAAGATGGACAGTGTGATAAACACGCTCCTACCTCGATGTATGATTAGGAATATCTCTGGAAGGCTACCGTATATCGAAACGATACAAATGTTTATGAAATATTTAAACACGTAATGACATTTATTCTTTTTGAGTCAAATTATCTCGTAATCATGGGTGGCTTTGGATGCATTTGTTTTATCCCTTATCACCGCTGCGCTACGTTTCCATAGTTTTTACGTCTTTTACAGCTCCTTTGGTGACCTCTTATCGATTGTTACCCCTTCTCTATTCATACATTGCTATCTACAGGTTCTATAACCATCGCTACTTACACTTTCAGGACCCTCCACTAGTAAATTTCAAATCCTCGGTGGAGAAATTGGAGATTTGTTATCATTCATTATGTATTGGGGGCGCTTATCACCCAGCTAGGAGATATCAATAATTTCTGAGGTACAAATCGGGATGACTTGGGGGGCAAATTCCTCTCTCGGCGCGGTGGTTTGGGTCCTGTGGCAGGCGTGTGGCGCTCGCTGCATTAACATGTATAATTACACCGCTTCAAATCGATGCAGCTTGAACTACAAGGTCAACGAAATGATTAATTCCGTCCCCAGCTAGAAATTCTTCAGTTCAATTCACGACGTCGTTGTTTTAATTATGGCAAGTAATGATTCCGTGTTGACGGAAAAGAACCAATCTTCCCGCCGCAGCTTGAAAATAATTCCCATTAATAACCTGAATAATCGCGGAATAAATTACCAACTACTCTTTCCCCGACGTCCTCCTCATTAAACATAACAAATTTGAGTTTATCACCGATAAGGGATTCTGTAGTTGTGGCTCTCTGTAACAAACTGTTCAGTTGGAGAATATCAAATAACTCTATTCACTTGTGTAGGTATTTCAGGTTCTTGGAAAGGCGCCGGTGTTTTAAGGGGTTCAAACGTGGAATACCAAAATGCCTGCTAGTATGATAACAATTCAAAAGCTAGAGAAAAGACATTTGCTATCAAATGTCAAATATTTCATATTCAATTCTTGCCTTGCCTGGCATGCTTTCAGTCGTTTTTTTGTCGCACGTCACTGTTGTTATTCATCTTGTAGTGCCTAATGGCACAAAGGTCAGCGAGTGTCCTTGCTGTTTCTGTAGCAGGGTATATTCTTGGTTACTGGTGACCGAGAAAGCTCAATGTGTGTTTTGAAATGGTCTCCTGGGTAGAGTATACCGCATGTCTTTTCTCGATCGTAACCCACAGCCATGGCGCTCAAAGCACGAGCTAACGTTTCACAGCCTATTACGTTTTCTAGGACTTTCATTTCGATGTCGTACAGGAAACAGCTTTATTAGCGTTCTACCCTTACCATCATCCCATGGACCATAACGTGCCGTTTGACTTTAGAACATTAGTGTCGTTTATTGGACGATCGAATCCAGAACACCATACTGCTTCTCTCAATGTGTTTGTTGAATTATTCAATGGTAAAATTGGCCGAGTCTTTGATGTTCATGTAGTCGTTCGGCTAAATAGAATAAGTGCCGACAACCATACTCGTGGCTTTTGGCTTAGTTAAAAAAGCCTCTCTTATCATCGAGCTTATGATACTCAAAGAATCGTTTCAAAATAAATATGAAATTGAGAAACGTGAATTTAGAAGAAAACACATGGGTGTCCCTATGGCTGAACTCGTAACAGCCTCATTGTTGAGCTCCTGGTTCCATCCTGGGTTAAACATCTCGGTTGGGCCTGGACCCGTCTTTCGGAAGGGACATATAATTGGGGTCCCGTGATCGAGGAGGTGCCCCGAGCACGTTAGATGGGAAGGGAAATATATCCTGCTACTGACACTTGCTGCCCCATGTACCACAAACATTCATTCTTCCCCCGCACCATCCTTGAGTGGAACGCCCTGCCTGGCGCGGTGGTTACGGCTCCCACCGTTGAGTCATACCGCGCCAGGCTGGAGGCCTGCCCGCCTTAGCCTGGGACCTCCTCCCCCCCTGCTTTGCCCCTTGCGGGGTTATCTGGGGGCTAAACAAGTTGAAGTTGAAGTAGGCCCTGCAGGGGTCTGAAGGAACGCAGAAAGAAACCGTCACAGAAAGATAAGAAACACTCATTTTATTGGCCCTGGTTTTCATATGAGCTTTGTAGATTAGACATAGAAACGTAGATAACAAACATCGTACACATATTTCGTTATTCAAAAACAAATTTTACCATGAATCAACTATAGTATAGTTATACAAAATCTGTTAGGAGAACTATACCAGCGTAGATAAGGGTTTATCATAAACGTGTATTCACTCATGAGATCTTGTGTTTTCCCAATATTTCAGGTGACACGTTTTTCTACATAATTATTTATCTAATCATGTCTCGGCCATCTCACAAGAAGAGCATCCTAGGGATTCAAATATTCGAAATAGACAGGATTTGTAAGGCTTGTACTTGTCGTATTTGTACCACGGGCTGTATTGTTGATGCTGGTATCTCCAACATGCCAATAATCAGTTTCACTAGCTGTGTCTTCCAAAATATGTTCAAGTTACATTGGGCACATGATACAATGTACTATACAGACTCGGTTTGGAAGTTACTTGGCCAAAAAGGCAAATCGCTTTCCAAACATTGGCTAAACTCTCTGTCTGTCTGTCTGTCTGTCTGTCTGTCTCTCTGTCTCTGTCTCTCTCTCTGTCTCTCTCTCTCTCTCTCTCTCTCTCTCTCTCTATCTCTCTCTCTCTCTCTCTCTCTCTCCCTGTCTCTCTCTCACCCCCCCCTACACACACCCTCACTCAATCTCTCCTTTTGTCAAATAATATCTTCCATTCCAGCCAATTTGAGAGCATCCTTGCGTCCCATGTAGTATGTCTAGGAATGATCATTTCTGACGTTTGAACTCCCATTCCTCGCTTAATGTAAGGCCATGTTGCTTTGATTATATGGATCACATTCGCGCGCATAAATTTTTGCCCGTTTCCCAAAAAAAAGTTCGTAAGTCTGTAAATTGCAAAAAGCAGCTGCAAATTGAGAAAATGGACGCTGTAAATTGCAGGAAAATGTATAAATTTCGGACAACGGATACCAATGTCGTAGAATGACAAAGTCAATTCCACAGAAAAGAAGTGTTTTTGAAAGAAAAAAATGAAGAATCTAAATTTCGGTATACCATATATATACCGTGTTTAGCTTTGTTCAATCTTCCTGATCACGTAGATTTCATAATGAAGGCAATTTTTTTAACAAACCTTTTTTTTATTCGTACGCTCGCATCAGTTTTGGGGATGGAATCCATATAATGACATCAACACGGCCCAAGTTACCATAAAAACGGCCAATTCAATCTCATCAACAAACGATAGAATGAAGATGTACTGTTGCCATATCCTGGTGACTACCTCACATATCCGTCTTTGATAACGATCACGTCTGTGAGTCGATCATACAATACTTCACCAGTGCACCTGTCAATATAACCCACAAAGAATGGACCGTTCCAGTCGAACACCATAAGCCACGCCCCATGTTCTATTTCGAACACCTCCGTCAAAAATAGAACAGAACCCCCTGTTCTATTTTTGACGGAGGTGTTCGAAATAGAACAGGGGGCGTGGCTTATGGTGTTCGACTGGAACGGTCCATTGCTAAAGCAGCGAGGCTAAGATCATCTCTGGTGTGAAGGGATCATATCACCAGTTACGACACTGAGCGAAGCGAATAAACGGAAATAAAAGATCATGATTCACAACATAGTAAATGTTATTTATCTACATCACTTCTAACCAAAGAGGCATGGTCAAAAAAGACGTCAGTACTCATTGTCGACAACTTTGAATAACACTTATTAAGCGTTACCCCCATAAGATCAATTTCAATTGTTGTTATTTTTCTTCAAAGAAGATATTCATATGACATAACGTTGACCAGGTTTCTACATATGCTTTTTGAAAACTATCGCAAAGAAGCTACAAACTTGATTACGACAGGACGCCCACCAAACAGCAAAGGATCCCGTTATCAAGGTTGAATTGTTATTGCCAGCACAAAAAATAGGACTTGCCGCTGTGGACTGTCTACAACTTATGATCCAGTGCTTATCGAGTCACGTGTTCTGTGTGCATAGACGCCACAGAAACAGTGAATTGCTTATTCCTTGACAAAGGCTGGAGCTAATCAGTCGAAAATTTGGATAAGTCCATTTTTTTTGTATTGGCAATTAACGTTACAGTTCAACTTTGATTCAGAATAACTTCTGCCAACACAGATGAACTTTCAAGTGAACAAAAGATCTCACGATTTGGTGAACTCGCCACATCGCGGGGAGAATAAAACTGCACCCTATCGCTTCCCCCAGTAGCGACCTGTCCACAACTCATCGACCGTTCTCCAGTTTCAGGTCGTTAACAAAACCGTTCGTCTGTTCGTCCATGCTCTCTCCAGAAACAGACGACGTGACGTCGCTCTCCATCTCCAACGAGGCTTTCCCCTCGGATCCGTCGGCGTCCCCTAACATGACCTCGCCCCCCTCCCCCTCGTGTTCCTGCAGGTATATCGTGTTGTCGTGCTGCAGGGAGGCGTGCTGCAGGAGGTCCCACGGACTGCTGCAGGACTGGCCGCACTCCGCACAGGACAGGGAGGCGGGCGGCTGGTCACCTGAGGGAAAAGTTAAAGTTAAAATCTTCCCACATCTTAAGGTGTATAGGGCGGTGCCCATCCCCGTTTCATAGCCCTGGGCCACACTGTGGTGCAATCACTGTAGCAGGGGGCTAGTCCACTGGCAGTGAAGTGTGTTTAGCTTCCATACTGTTTCAGAAGTATGTACCATTTTTACAAAGTCTTTGGTATGACTCAATGCGCCTCTTGTCCAGAAGTGTCCTACCTGGGGCTTGAACCCGGGCCTTCTGGTCCAAGTAATTTGAACCAGATGTGGCAAGTACCAGAAGCGCAGACCACTACACCACAGGGACCCCCCCCCCCCACCTGAGGGAAGGAATACTGTAATTCACTTTATCTTCATGGTAGCAAAATTTCACTGGGTAAGGAAAATGGACATTTTCGCTGAACTTTAACTTCATGGTGGCGGCAAGTGATTTACAGAACAGATGTGTGAAGGAATCATGAATAATCACAACAGGTTTTTTTCACGGTGAAGATAAGTTCACACTACAGAGGTGACCGTGAAAAATAAAGTTACAGTGTTAGAAACAAGAAAGCCACACACAAACCGAAACTAGTTTGGGCGTGGGCCTGAATAAAGTTCTAAACTATGCGGCTACAGCGTCTTCTGAAGATGTGGCGTAAGTGTGTGCGGTTGGCTCGAGGTTGTCCACTACTATTTGCCTACTGAGTGTTTACTGCTTGTTACATATCCCTTAGCATTTGAACCCCTCCTGATAAACTTAGATGCGCGTTTGAAGTATTCGCCTGAGGAAAAGGATGGCTACTTTCACCTGTAATCACTAAGCAGATCTACTGGATACTGTTTCGGCCCATGGCTACTGTCTTGCCATCGCGATCGGACGATCTGCTTATAGATCAGTGCAAACAATGATACGTGCTCGGCAACTGATTCTTTGCAACAATAACACAAGGTTTTCAATTATTGGTAAAGTGGCAAGTTTGACAAGAAGGATTCTTTCCTTGATCATCAGCTACTAGCAGTGTGACTTCATGAAAATTATCATCATATATCGCCGTGGTTCGGTTAAAACTGAAGTCGCCGTCATGATTCTCCGTCCACTTGTCCCTGTGTCTGTTGCTAGCCGTTTTGCCCTTTGCTACATGCAATACTTTTCTCTGACAAGTTTATGTACTCACCCGGCCACTACTTTATTGACTTCCTGAGCTTCTTATGTCCATTTGATAGCTGTAGTGAAAGTTTATTACCTGCGAAGTCGTCTACTTTGAGGTCCTTTTTCCTACAGCCGCAGGTGACGTGCGGTCTGCAGCCCACCAGTTTATGGTGCTGGAGGCGGTGGATGTTTGAGAAGAGCCGCTTGCATCGTCCACAGATAAGAATATCTCCGTCATCTGTGGATATATGTGGGTATCAGAACGTATCGGCACCTCGGCAGTTCAGCCCCCCTCTCACTGGACCCACGGCACGCTGGCGGCGTCGCTGCGTCCTAAACTGGATTTGCGTTACCCTTGACTTGATAATCGGAATATCATTTAAAACGTACAAGTATGGTCAAAAAGACAACAAAACTCACAAAGCTTAAAAAGATTCGTTTTTTTGTGGATTGAATTCATTGAGTGCTTTGTCATTTCGATCGGCCGCAGCGACGCCGCCAGCGTGCCGCGGGTCCAGTGAGAGAATGAAACTCGTTGTCATCAAGTACTGTAGGAGTCATTTTCACTCAATAGCTTTTCAGAACGGTTGCAGTCAGATGTGGTGTAGGTGAGGTGTAACAGGCCGTTCAGTGTAATAAAACCAGCTGCTGCCACGCCGCGTGCCTGCGAAGCTGGCGTGTTACACCGAGTGACGGTTATACCGGCTATATAGATACAAAAGCTTGTGTGTTACGCCGAATGGCGGTTATATACAGATACAGATACGTACTTGACATATTCGTGTGCCGCATGATGCGAGTATGGCTTCTCCGCATGGCAACTGCCAGAGGGGGACCAAGACGAGGCCGCTTGGGAATCGCTGGACCAATCAGAAGCGGCGGTGGAGGCCCGTGGTCATGGAAACCGTGAGATGGTGCAAACCTTCGAGCCAGATAAGGAGATATAGATTCAAATCTAAAAAACATTCATTTTCAAGTCGTGCGGTATACCCGGTAGGATCTACAAGACTTTGTCCGTGACCTCGCCGTGGGCTTGAATTTCGGTAGCCGTTTATCATTTCTATTTTACAGCATACCCATCGTACTGTGGGAGGAGGGATTTGTAACTGCTGTGTGTCAAAGGCGATGGAAGACGAAATAACGTTACATTTTGTCTCCAACTGCCCCTCTAACGACCAGGAAAGGAAAAAAAAGACACCAAAATTTCCAAACGTCTGCTGACGAAAAGAAGACCACAACCCTGTTCACTTCCCGAAACACACTCATTGCAGAAAAAGTGAGACACTTCGACTTCCACCGCTTAAAAAAAGTCAAACCCAAAAGCCAAGATTGTATGGCCCGCTCCAGTTCTTATTAGAATAGTTACTTGTTGCACTTGTCGTCGTTGCTATCGTGTACTGTAGGAATACTTTATACTGTTCTATGTTAAGCCCCCCTCTCATTGGACCCGCGGCACGCTGGCGGCGTCGCTGCCTCCCGAACTGGATTTGTGTTACCCTTGACTGTATAATGGGAATATCAAAACGTACAAGTATGACCAGAAAGACAGCAAAACACACAAAGCTTAAAAAGATTCGTTGGTTGTTGATGAGATTCGTTGAGTGCTTTGTCAATTCGATCGGCCGCAGCGACGCCGCCAGCGTGCCGCGGGCCCAGTGAGAGGGGGGCTTAACAGTTGGCCATCGGACAACAACTTGCAGATAATACTATAACTACTCATGGTCACGGAAAACAACTGGGTTTCTGCCTTGTCTCATTATTCACACAGATATTGGCAGATTGCTCCCTATTAGATACAGAGTCGTGGCCTGGACCTAGATAGTCAGTCAAGCGGGAATTTTTGTGTTCTGTGTCAGCGATATATGATATTCTTGTTTTACGAGTTTCTCCGGGATATATCTCTCGGTCGGTACCGTTACCATGGTATTGTTGCTTTTAAAGTGTGTATTTTACGACTTGCTGGCGAGTGCGAATGATATCAATCGTGTGTTCTAACAAGATGTAAAACTAAGCTACTGCTGTGGCCAGCAGTGAGAAATCATGCTTCACATATACACATTCCCTTAACTCCAATAAAGCATGTAGATTGTGAACGTTAGTTATTGTACACGGATCACGCTCGTAGATGTCAAGATTTCAAATTGCTACATACCTGCATGCCGGCCTTCCCGGTGGACACAGTTCGTACATGAGGCACAGCGGAGGCTTGTACGCTAGGTGCCCATTTATGGCGGGATGTTTTCTGCAAGACATTTACGACACGGTTATAGGCACATGATTCACCGTCACGTCAGGTTGATGCACATTGGATACTTGTTAGGAACTTTACTGCGGAAGCTGCTTATCGGCACGAGGCATTTTCAGGTTGCAATATTTTTGTATAATTGTCTCTTTAAGCCCCCCTCTCACTGGACCCGCGGCACGCTGGCGGCGTCGCTGCGTCCTAAACTGGATTTGTGTTATCCTTGACGTTATAATGGGAATATTATTCAAAACTTACAAGCATGACCAAAAAGATAACAAAGCACACAAAGCTTAAAAAGATTCGTTTTTCGTCGATGAAATTCGATGTGTGCTTTGTCAATTCGATCGGCCGCAGCGACGCCGCCAGCGTGCCGCGGGTCCAGTGAGAGGGAGGCTTAAGGTGGCACAAATGTATATAAATGTACTTGGTTCTCGGACATAGGGTTTTATGAAGAGGAAACCATACAAACAAAAGATCTGGAGGAAAACCTGAATGTCCCAGTGTGTACTGAGGCACAGAATTTCCTCTCAGACTCTGGTTATGTTGATCTTCTAATTCAGAAAAGTCTTTTAGAATCCGACAACCAACAGATCAAATCGGTGTGGCGTCGTGTAGGCCCGGGAAGCTTTTACTGTGGTCAAACTGTCTACTGCCATAGTGATGACGTACCTATGACGTCGGTGCAAACTGGTAACAAATCAGCCATCGAAAGTCGAGCAGAGGTGAATATGCCTCATGTATATTTACTTATTGTACCTCCCCGTAGTAGCGCAAAGAAGACAGAAAGCAATTGTCTAAACTGGCAACATTAGCAAAAAAATATATGATGTTAACCTTTAGTTACATGGTCAAGCGCAGCCCAACAAATTACTGCTCTACTTAGTTTTATTCAAGCCCATTCATATACATATATGTGTATGGTGACTACTCTCCAAGCAGAGCTAGGGTTTCGGCTGGTTTTTGACGTGTTTTTAGGCGTTATTGTCGTGCTTTCTACTTTGTCTTTTTTTTTTTGTCTCGCAAACCCAAGGTTTGCGACACAACAAAAACGATGACAAAGTAGAAGGCATGACAAAAACGCCTAAAAACACGTTAAAAACCAGCTGAAACCCTAGCTCTGCTTGGAGAGTATATGGTGACCAGCTCTGCCCTGCCACTTGCTACATATTGTAATAGAACACCACAGGGTGTCTGTTATACCTCCAGTAACCATGGTGACAGCCGTTTGTCCATGTCATTGACCTTATTTGTTTGGAGAAGAAGAAGAAACGGAGCAAAAACAATATGTTTCCCTTCCGTGAAGTCAAACTCAACAACAGACGTACCTCAAGTGTGGAGACGGAGGAGACGCTCTTGATTTCTGTCCTTGCTTTGGTCTGTTCGTTTTGGGCTCCGATACCAGGTTGCAATCTGAAGAAGTCACAGAAAAGATTTTTGCCATTGATACTACAGAAATACCTCAGTCTCATCAGGCTGGTGAATGACTGAATAACAACGTTCTTTATTCACAACCAAGGAAGTGATAACAGCCGACGTGTCTCATTATTGTTGCTTAACAATATCTGTTGGGACCGTATTGTTAGCAGCGACATCTAGCTGCAGTGCGAAATAGAACCGGTCAGTGCTGCCCTGATAAAGGTGACAGACTGCCATTGAAACGTCGTTAGAATCATAGCAGAATCATAGCAGAAATGAACATGTTTCAATGCTCATATGTCATGTATGTAAATGAGTTGTTCACGGCTTAAGTTTTAGATGTTTTGTTATGGACCCTCCCTCTCTCAAATGGTATCGTTCAGGTCCAAACCGGCACGTTACATGGACATTAAACATGGCACCATGTGGTACTTTAAGTGTATATGTACCCTGCAGATGATGCTTCTTAGGAAAAGCAGAGTTTTATGAAGAAAACTTCAATAAAACGTGCCTGAACAGCTGGTGCCTGCCGTCCTTTATGAATTATTTCTTGGGTTTGAAATAGCATCATTTTACTGGTGAGTGCCAGTAACTGTATATTGTGCTTTTGTGTCCTCATGAAGGTACTCTTCCACTTTAACCAATGGTGGCAAGGTTGCCTTGAGGTTAGGGTTGTTGACCTAGAATCTAAAGGTACAGTAGAATCCAGCTATTTGCATTACTGTTAATAGCATATTTCAAGGATATGCATAAAATCCTGAAAACCAAAACCATTTCCCATTTACTCCATTATAAATAAAATGGCATAATTGCATTAGCCATTTTTGCATACTCTTGCTATTTACATAAAATAATGCCAATGGCAACTGGAAAAACTGGTTGAACATGTCAAAGTCACTAACTCATAGATTATACTTGGTTTGAATCCATGTCCTAGGCCCTAATGCACCCCCCCCCCTGGAAAAGACACTTTGCTCCTACCTCCTCACTTCACCCAGGTGACACTGACAATGAAGTTTATTGCTTAAAACATGTGTAGACAAACTCACAGAGTTTTTTTTAATCACATCGTAATTAGCTGCTGACATTACATGTGCTAACATTTCCTCCTTTGTTAAATGTACATATCTTTGGTCTAGCAGTATGGTACTAACAAGAGAATTGCGTATACAGTATCTTTATAAAGTGTACTTCATTTTCTACATAGTTCTCGTTATAGAATATAGATAGTCTATCACTAGGAGGAGCCCGGTTATATCTACCAGCTTCAGTGAATACCTAGCTTCGGTTGGGGACGTCCTCTAGGATGCATATATGGGACGTTAGGCCGGAGGTACCGTGTTTGAGAAGAGCCAAACCTCGAGCATGTTAAAGAACCCGACACGCTTATCGATAAAAGTAGGGGTCCATCCCGTGTGACAAAAGCAGACTTACAGTCTGGTCTTACCCAGCTTGCTCTTCCTGTACAAAACCGGTGCGTTACGTACGCCGGAAGATGTCAGTGGCCTTGCTATTCATTTATTCATCTATCAAAGATACTGACATACGTTACCACACGAACATAGTGTTTGCTTCCATGCCTAGTTTGTTTGTGTATATATTCTCAACATTGATTGCTTTCATTATGTGGAATGTTTACAAAAATGCATAACGTCTCATGATATTCTCAAATTTACATTTCCATAGTGACTTCCGTCATTAAAGATTTATCAACCGCTTCTAGAAATCATCTAATTGGTAGATGGAGATAAACTGTTGTGTACAGCATTTCGTTGCACCTGAAGACCTTTTGATCTTAATGTTAGAGACAGATGATGTAAAAGATAGTTACAAATCCTTTCATTTGATAATCATCGTCATTAGTAGATAAGAAATCTTAATGTTTGTTTTCCAAGCACACTGGGAATTCAGTCAGACTTCGCATCTAATTTGGATCATTAGGAAAAGTCAGATAAGGAATCGTAATTTTTTGCTTGTTTTTACTGCTCATGGGAATTACTCTCCAAGCAGAGGAATGGGTCCGGCTGGTTTTTGACGTGTTTTAGGCATTTTGTCTGGCTTTCTATTTTGTTCCATATGTTGGTTGGCGACATAAAGAAAACGGGACAAAATAGAAAGCCCGACACAGTAGAAACCCTGGCAAAACGCCTAAAACACGTCAAAAACCAGCCTCTGCATGGAGAGTACATGGGAATCCTAACGGAGTTCTTATCTACACTTATTTCCCACGGTTGTCGTTAGGAACACATTTCCCATTCTGATCCTCCTAGTTTTATTACTTTTTCGGGTTTCGATGGTCAGATATGTTCTTTTTATTATTTCATGTTGTATTTCATCTGTGACTATGAAGAATCTTATCGAGTCGAAAATTTGTTTATGTGGAGAAGACTTGACTAAAATGATGTACAATAGAGAATAACGGAGGATGAACTTGTGTACGCTCCAACCTGTTAAGAGTATGAAACATGATGATGATGATGATGAAGAAGAAAAAAGATATCTACGTTCAATATTTGGACGGCACTCTTTAGTAATAATCAACGCTCAGTTAAGCTATAACGTTGCTCAAGGTGCATGTACTCTTCACATAAGTCTACCTATGTTGTTTTGTAGGGATGTCCCTGGAGCTCAACCGATAGCAGCATTACAGTTGAGCTCCTGGTTCCAATTAGTTGCGCTAACTAGGAGACCTCGGTTCAATCATGGGTTAGGACATCTCAGTTGGGCCTGCAATCTTTTTGCAGAAGGGACGTAAAATGGGTGTCCCGTGTTCCTGTTGTGCATCGAGCACGTGAAAGCAACCCCTCTCTGTAAAAATATACCCTGCTACTGAAATACGTGGCGTCGTGTGGCGTAATGGATAGAACATCCGACTGTCAAACAAGGGGACCCCAGTTCGAACCCGGCCTGCCCCCAGACATGTCTGAACATGCGCCCCGACTTTGTGCCCTTGGGAAAGGCACTTAACACGACTTTCCTCACTTCACTCAGGTGTAAATGAGTACCTAGCTCATCTAGGGTTAGGGACGTCCCTCGGATAGGACGTTAAATGGAGATCCCGTGTTTGGGGAGAGCCACACCCCGCGCACGTAAAAGAACCCACCACACCTTTCGAAAAAGAGTAGGGGCATGCCCCGGTGTGCGATGGTCCAAACCTTACAGTCTGGTCCGGGTTGACATCTTAAGAAGGTGATAGTTCACCTGTTATGTCAATCCTTCCACAAATGTGGTAAATCTGAATAAAATAGAAAAAAAAAATAGCAAGGAAACCCGCTACCCTATGTGCTACTGTCTGAATGAAGCAACGAACGTTGTTTTGTAGAAGTTCAAGGTTTTGTTATCTTCACAGTGTTGTTCTAGAAGTTGCTATGAATTCTCTCTGAACTGTGTATGATAGTTCATAGGTTGGTAACGCAGACACGGTGGCGACAGTATATCAGGATACCGAGGTTCACATGTTTCGCCGAACTGGCTACTTTGTATTCTCCACTCGCAGTATTTTATCCCACGTGTATTGACATGACAGTACCGATGTAGAAGCACAAGTTGACGAATACGTTCCGAACACTTCCACGGAGCTCCCGTCCAGACATCTCGGGATCGGGTGGCGCACTTCCACGACGTTTTTCCCGCGATAGCCACCAGAGGAGGCCGGCAACGTCTTCGCTGATGCTCAATAAAAGGCATTGGAAAGCTTTCGGGATTTGGGACTTTGTGTGGAAGAAATCCTTTTCCAGAAAGATATCGCTTTTTGAGTCGGCGGTCTCTACATGAGATGTTTTGAAGCATGCTTTGGAAACTGAAGCTAACCTTGCCTTGTACTTTAGAATCTGTATCGTCAGTTATTGTGAAGTGGGGGGGGGTGAATGTACACAAAACATCGGTCCGTACGAAGACCTCCTAACCAACCACAGAAAAGGAAAGAAATATGAAGTGGTACGGTCACGTGTCACGGTCATCGGGACTAGCCATATCTATAATGCAAGGATCCGTCCAGGGAGGAAGAAAGGGAGGCAGACAACGGAAAAGATGGGAGGATGATATCAGAGAAAATGGACAGGAATGACACTGAGTGAAACACTAAGAAAAACAGAAAACCGAGAAGGGTGGAGAAAGCTGGTTGCAAGGTCCTCTGTGGTGCCACAACGGCCAAATAGTTAGACCAAAGGATAGAAGAGGACTTGAATATTTTGGCGATCTTTGTCAGAGTCCCTCTTTCAAGTCAAACAGACTTCTCCCAAGCTAATCTTGGTTTTCTTTTCTTCGTCAACGTGTAGCTGCCTTAGGACGGGACGTTAAGCCGTGGTCCACTGTTCATTGTGCTTGTCGAAAAGAGCTAAGGGAATTTCCCCAGTACAATGAACCTGTAAATACTGTACATAGCGTCTGTCTTCTCTGTCACGACCAGTGGAAGATTAGCTCATCTGTTCATTGAGTTCATTTGAGCTGAACTGTTTCGAGATTACTTTCCTTACTTTCCTTCCATGTACTGTCTTGCAGAAGTTTAGAATCTACCTCTTTGTCTTGGCAATGGTTGATGATGCTGTATCAGCTGCAATAGATATCTTTACACGCGGCTTTCACACATTGGTTAAAACGTTGGATACCGTCTCCAACACTGCTTCGACCGACTTTACTGTTTCATTCATTAGATGATATTACTTGGCGTGTTCTGTACATTTCATATAAGGCCCCCATTCCACTAGACGGCGATCGCGCTGCGCTGTCGCTGCGACCTAAATCGGATTTCTATAACCCTTTACTTTACAATGGGAATATCATGCAAAATGTAAAAGAATGACTGTAAAGAAAACAAAACACACAAAGCGTAACAAGATTTGTTTTTTTATCTGTGAAATTAATTGGGCTCTCTGTTAGATTCGAGGTCGCAGAGAGCGCGCGGCGAGAGAGTTCCGTCCTAGTGGAATGGGGGTGGAATCTAGGCTGTTTTATACCACTACACTCGAAGACTAATACGATGCAGTCCAAACTACATATTGATTAATGACTACGACCATATGGTTGATTACACTTCTAAGCTGTAATCATGCTGCTGTCATATCGGCATTATATTTACATTGAACATTATCGTTGTGAACTTTAGAGCATTGCTCTCTCCTTCTTGGTGAAGACACTCTTGCTCTTTCCTTCATTTATCACACGACGAATGGCCATGTAGCCTGGGTGCCATCTTATTTCTACCGGGGCTCCTACACTCGCTATCCTAATTTTAGGGTAGCGAATGTAGGAGCCCCGGTAGAAATAGGATGGCACCCAGGCTATGGCCATGTTCTTCAGATCAGAATGACTTGTGTCGTAGAGTGTCAGCTTGTGTTATTCTTGTACGCTGAAACACGATAGTCATTGATACGTGTGTGTGGTATGTTATGACAGTTTTATTGTGTTGTGTTGTGTTGTGATATGTTATCTTACATTATGATATGTTGTGTAATTTCACGATAGATCACTATGTAACTAGACGTTTATATCTTTAAGTGCACTTTGTCGTGATTTTTGATGACTCATCTTCTAGCCAGTTATCTCCATGAAAAATGGAGATATTATTGTTGTGTGTGTGCGTGTGTGTGTGTGTGTGTGTGTGTGTGTGTGTGTGTGTGTGTGTGTGTGCGTGTGTGTGTGTATGTTTATGTGTTCCGGACATTTGGTAGTTAGCTTAACGTAGAACCTCTTGATGTATTGTGATGATATTTGGTATGTGGGTAGGTGTTGGGATGACGAAGGTTAAGGTCAATTTTGGCCACCTTAGTGTGTAACCTTGGTGCTGCAGCAGAAATTCCGTTTTTCGTATCTTTTGGCCTGGACGTGCCATGATTTTTGTTTCATTTGATGGCACCACAGAAATATATGATAAGACATGATAGACAGTTTCTGTGTCATTATTTTCTACCAATGGAACGTAATTTGCAGTATTCAACATAATTACGATACGAAAAACATAAGTTACAACCACAAATCCTCCCTAAGAAAGACTAAACAAACTCCAAATTAACTGATGATATCAATGTCTATATTGTACGGCGGACGCGCAGAGAAGCTATAATTACGAACATCATTTTCCCTGTATGTAAGTAGACGGGTAATAAACCCGAGCAGGGGGATTAGACGTGATGATTTCCTCTGTCAAGCACGTTGAAGGGTTCCGTGGAGGATCCGAACTAGTCTCTACCAGACTTAAGCCCCCCACTCACTGGACCCGCGGCACGCTGGCGGCGTCGCTGCGGCCGATTGAATTGACAAAGCACTCAACGAATTTCGTCGACAAAAAATAAATCGTTTTAAGCTTTGTGTGTTTTGTTGTCTTTTTGGTCATACTTGTACGTTTTGATATTCCCGTTATAAAGTCAAGGGTAACACAAATCCAGTTTAGGACGCAGCGATGCCGCCAACGTGCCGCGGGTCCAGTGAGAGGGGGGCTTCTATTCTCCAAGCAGAGGTTTCGGTCGAGTGTGGTAGGAGTGTCAATAGATCGGGCACTCAAGGAGAGGAAGCTTGTACCACATGCCGACTACATGTACGTCAGCCTGTGATAAAGTTTTAGCTTACACAAGTTCAAAACATTGATCGAAGAGGTGAATCATAGCGATTCTCCACTTATCCTCGCGAGCTTTTATCAATAAACCATACAGACAAGTTGACGAGACTTAATGAACATTGATTTTTCTTCTTTTGTTCTTCTTTAAGCTGCCTTGATTAATGTCGGCAGCGGCGAATATTATCTCTATAGATCACTGAGAGAAGACACCATCTCGCATTTGTAAGGATGATTACATGTATAACGTTAAATCCCTTGTTGAAGTTCTTAGAGCGGCTTAGGGTAAGTTTGAGTATAAGGTTTGCGTTGAGACACATTATATCAATAATGATTTATCCAGAACATTCAGATTGTTTTCAACACATCCTCACGCATTGCGGATTTTTCTTCGTTATTCTCTTCGATTCAATAAGACACGTCGGAGTATTAGAAGCAAATGTCAGGCGAAATAAGGGATCTGTGTGTGCTAGTGAGGAATTATTAGCATGTGCGGTTGATTGAGTGATTGAGTGCTGAACTTTGCAGTGGAAATGCCAATCATCAGTGGAATCGCACGTAATATTTCCCCAAACTCCCTCTAACATGAACATGGTAGCAGACAGTCACTTGGGGTGAAACACAATATCTATTGCACCTAGGAAGGCCGGGGGATCGGTTTCTTATACTTTCCTGAGATTCGTATATTGTTTTCTGTTATCCGTTCGGTAACTGTCGTCCTAAGAAAAAAGATGTGAGCGTTCTGGAAAAATATAATGCAATCCAGTTAAGTTCTGTAGAATATAGCTTACTTTTTAGATTACTTTTGATGTAAGTAACCGAAGTTGAGACCCCGGTTCAATCCTGGGAAAGGCAGCTCGGTTGCGGCTGCACCCATCTTTCAGAAGGGACGTACTATGGGGGTCCCATGCTCCTGGTGTCTCGAGCACGTTAAAAGGAAAGAACTAGTAACCACTTCCTGTAAAAATGCACCCTACTACTGATACAGCAAGTACAATTGCTGCCCTATGTACTACTGTACACTGTAGGGATCTGAATGAACAAAATAACCGAAGGCATTAAAATATCTACTCAATCTCAGACTTTGATGTTGTTTTTGCTTATTTTGCATTGAAAATTCATGTAAAAAATACCGAAATATTTGACAAGATTTCCCATTGGAAATGCAAAGTAAATCTGCCCTACAGAACTATCCACTCCTCCACCAAAATACCCCTTTCTTAACGGGCGACCTCAAGGGACGGAAGGGTTAAACTCTGAAGAGACCCGGACTGATTGCAGCTGACAATGTTAAGTATGGATGTCAGTACTGGAGGGAGGCGCCGGTCAACTTGTCACTTTGTGTTATCACACACAAGGTCCACCGGCATGAGGGACTCCGCTCTAAGGTTCCGCGCGTTCCATTTGCTGTTGGCCAAAGAATCCACGTTCTATCTAACGTTCCGCGTGTTCCAATTGCTGCTGGCCAAAGAACGCATGTTCCATTCGGGTTACCTGAGGTCATGTTGCAGGGACAAACGCGCAATGAACAAATGTAGCTTTAATAGATCATTAGAAAACGTCCATTATTGCATGGGGAGGAGTATTGGCGAAACATGCTGTATTTACTCATTCCCGGTGCAGCGGAGCTAGGCGGTGACTGACCTCTCCGTCTCAGGCGCTGCTGACATAACCAGGGAAGAAGGGTAATAACTGAGACTCCTTCTCTTACGGATTCGTCTGTACCAAATATTGAGAAATGGCAGATAAAGAGTTCTTCGCTCGACATGAGGTTAAGTGAGGTCAGCGACTGACGAAGGGTGGACGGATCTGAACTATTTTGTCATTCGTCATTGATCTGTACAGGTTTGAAAACAAGAGAGGGAGAGAGAGAGAGAGACAGACAGACAGACAGTCACAGACAGATAAACAGACAGACAAAGAGAGAGAGAGTGTGTGTGTGTGTGTACATGTGTGTGTGTCTGTTTGTGGAAAGGGAGAGAGAAAGAGAGAGTGTGTGTGTGTGTCTCACAGAATGATCCCCGGGCGTTCCGCGCCTAACGGTCCAATTTGGCCGCCCCTCACACACATGAAGGTCTCTCAGCGCTCTCTCCAGCTTCACCAGATCGATAGTTCTCTAACTAAAGGACGCCTGCCTTGTTATCCTCCCCCTGTTTACCTGCTCCTTTGTCTGCGCGCGCTACAAATGGCTGCGGAGACCCCTGCCCGTTATTGGAAGCGACGAACGGAAAATACACTCAATGATGTTTCCCCTGGGTGTAATATAGACCTGATCGAACGGACGCCAGTGCGTGGGAACGAATGACAAAAGGTACCCTCTGTAGTCGGGAATAAAAACTAATGGGTCTTTGTATACCACATAGTATGATCCAGGAATTATGGCGTCTCTCACCACTCTGGTCTCATAGTCAACCACTTCAACTCAATGCTGACTCGCGAAGATTTGCCGAGAGCGTCTGTTATTGAGTATCTATAATGGGCAGCTCACGGTAAGCACTCAACAGATAGCTTGGATTACACGCCGATGCTATTCAAAGTAAGTATTTCGTCGTCGTTGTGAGAATCTTTTTCCTTGTGATCGAGTGACTATCAAAGGGCCATAAGTTGTATTCAAATACATCTGGCCATACTTAACCGCACATCTTGTATTTCCTCGTTGTGATTTCAGATGCGTAGGCTTTAGGCAAATGTAGTTTTATAAAACAACAGCTTACTTGGGACAAGATAGCATTGGCTATGATGTGCCTGACATATTTCAAGTTGATAAGAACTTGGATAAGACTGAAGTAGGAAGTTTTCACTAGACGGCGATCGCAGAGTGACCGTACAGCGACTAAAATTGGATCTGTGTGATCTTTGATTTTATAATTGGAATATGATACAAATTGTAAAACTATGATTGAAAACAAAGCACAGGAAACGTAAAAAAAAGATTTGTTCTTTATCTATGACAATACTTTCTACACATGCCAGGTGCATGTACCACAGCATTTCACATTAGAGGCGCAAAATGTACCACCAAGGATGGAATACCTATGTTATATCATTATAAGGCCTACCCCAGTACACCCTGAGCCTCACTTTGATGCATGACCCCCAGCTGACCCCGTGAAATTAAAAATGGCCGCCGTAACTGGATCTGTCAAATCAAGGAGGTTTTATAAAACCTCCTTGGTCAAATCTTTGGTCGCCCAGTGGTTGCAGCGTGGTTGCAGCTGAAATGCGGGTTACAAAGCAGAGAAGAAGGCTACACTTCTCACGGCATGTTCGAAACTAACAATTAACCCCACTCGATTGTAACACAAAGACTTATACTAGCCCTTATTTGGATTAGTAAATAGTATTTGTATTTTAATAGTTGTTGCCATACATTGTACCGTGCACGTTAACAAAGTTGTACATCTGCAATGTTCAAACCTTTTCCAAAGAACATTACCAAGTTTGTTTGTTTTTGTTTGAACCTTTTTTTATTCATGATAAGCTCAAATCGGCACGCAGGCCGCTTTTCATTGAGTGAAGAGGTAAGAGTCAGATACAATATAACAGAGATACACATTCATGTGCCACAGGTTTTCAAATTTCAACGCTTTCAACTACTTGAAGCGTGGTTGCCCATATATTTTGTATGCCTGCTATTATTTCCCCCCTAATACCCTCTCCCACCAAAGTGCCATTTTATGTTCAGCTTGCTACCCTGTGCAATCATTTTCGCTGACAAAATCTAATTACTGACGAAGCCATTAAGGACAAGCCGACGATAGAAGCTAAGATTAGGCAAAGTGTGTAATTAAAAGATACCACCGGCACAAGTGATCAGGATACAAGTTCTCCTAACCTGCCCAGTCTCTCAAACTAACATTTTTGATGATTGTGAATTTTTTCAAAATATATAGAGATCATGAAACACCCCTGTCAATAACGCCCTAGGGAGCAAACCCTAGTCAATAAAGCCAATGGGAATGGCCTCTGCAACAATGTGTAAATACCCTGTTATTTTTCTATTTCATTGTGTACACATGTTATAATTGTGCAATAGAAATTACTAAAAAAATAACTTGATCAGGACGGATGAGCTCAGGTGGTGACAATTTTATATTGATGACAAAATGCCAACTCTCTCTTTATTCATGTAATCGTTCGTTTGAGTCTGAATCATATAATGTCTTCCTGTTGATATACACAGTTGACTTTTTGTATTTACAACGTATAACGCATGCAATACAATTAAGATGTATTGTTATTACTATCATTATGACTATGTTTGGTAACGAACTAGCGAGTAAGAAGATATATTTCAAAATCAAGTTAATTGATATAATTTTTATGGTGATTTATTTTATTGCAGAACCTCATTCCTTACCCACATTTCTACCGAATACTTCTTAAGTCACGTCATTACTTTTGAAGATTTATTGCTAAGGCTTGCCATTCATCATGACATTACCTAACTCCCACTGCTTCCTCGTTGTACACCCATCTATTGTGTATTTGTGAGTCAAAAAGATTACTGATCTGTTGTACAAACATGGGTATTATAAATAGATATATGTCAGGCGTGTAAACGTGATTAATCTAGATTTAAAATACCTATTTGTTGCTGCAGTGAGATAGGAACAGACATTTATTAAGTCGTGACTGAATAAGCAGCCATTAGCCAGAGGAATATGAGAATAAAACAGGTCAAGCAGAGTATGCAGTTCTACAAAATATCGATTGACTGCAGTAATGTGAGTCGATTTCTGGAGAAGTTGCGCCGCAAACAAGCTCCGAGCAGTTTATTAAAAACCAAAGACGGTCTAATAGGGGATAGGAATGGCGAACAATCGATAGATGTACTTTTAGAAAAAAGAGCGTTAAAACTTAAAGCCTGTTGTTTTCAGACTGCCCTGGTGAAAGATGATAAAGTCCATAAATCATAAGAAAGGGTCAAGTACTGTAAATGCATTTAAGTTCGCGTGGTTTTTATTTCGCGCTAAGGCGAAAATGGAGGATTTGCGGTGGTTTAAGTTTGTGGCAGCGCTATAGTCACATACTGCTACAGTATTGGACAAAAATGGTCGCGGTGAAACGTCGCCGCGAAAACCGCGAACATTTCTGCATTTACAGTAGTCTTCAAGGGGTATTCACGGTTCACGTATGCACTGATTCTGACCTATTTACTAGCTTATTATGAAAGTCAATGCACAGGGGAAGCTATAGAGCAAGTAGTGTCGGTGAACTGTATTTTAGATAATGAAGAAGAAAAACTTTATTGCACGACAATTGTTCACGGTACTATGGCAACAACCATTAAACATAGTACAATGTAGAGGTTTGAAATTAAACTTACTATCCTACTTACTAATACAATAAGGGCTAGCATAAGTCTTTGATATGGTGTTATAATCGAGTGGGTCTAATCATTAGTTTCTCTATGTTTTCAAGTAACAAAGCGATCTTTTACGTATTTACCTATTTTTGCATTGTGGTGGCTGTTGCATCTAAAGATGTATTCAAATCTGTCTGTATTTAAATCTGTTGTACTTGATTTGAGAAGTAGGAAGTCCATGACATCTAAATGAATATAGTGATAGACAGTAGTGGTGCGTTTTTTGCCAATGTAAACGTTGGGTGGCCACTGGTACAAAACAGAATATTTGTTTGCTAATTACCTTCGCCAAGAAGGTTTTGTTTTCGGTGCCGTGTTCATGTCTGTGAACAGCATATATCGAGAAGTCATGAATGGATGCTTATGATGTTTGGTAGGGTTTGGAGAAACGAAGATCAAGTTCGCTAATGTACATCTTAGCGGCTCTCTATGGAACTGCAGCATAACATCCGGTTTTGAAATCTCATGTTCTGGACATGCTATGGTCGTGATTTCTGACTGGCCGATAGCTCTTGCAACAGAGAGTGAATTGTTTATTTTTGCCACCCTAGCGGCTTTTTAGGAACTGCAGGAGTCGATTTTGTTTGAAACTTTAACTTCTAAGTAAGATCTGTTGATGGTGCGTGGGATGAGTATCGTTCTTTGATATGGAACGTTATGCGAAAGCCAAATGCCGGTATGTTCATTACCATATGGACTTTGTTGCTTGAGCGACCAATTTCAGATAAAGCAGAGTAGAGGCCAAAGATGGCAGCACAGATTACTCGACTTGAATGTGATTAAGAGACAGGCAAACGCACAATACATTAGTCGAGACAGATGTCGCTTGGAGGAAGTATTCATTTCTTTATATTTTCACAATCTCAGGGTATTCATCAAACTTACCCCGTGGCGATATTGTTCCCGCGAACAACTCATTTCGTTGGCGTATGTTGTTCAGCAGAGATACTGACACTGATAAAGCTAGAAAACCTCGGCAAGTAATGAACATGTAATGGGCATGTAAAGCATTCCGAGTCCTATCTAGATAGCTTCATCTACCCACGGTGTTATTGATCCAGCGGGCACAATGAGGATAAGCCGCTCACCATACAGTGAAGCACATGTAACAGCGCATCGACTTTTCCGCCACACAAATGTCCATTGAAGGCGTATTTACAAAGTTGCCAGCAGCAAATGATTAGCAGATCCATCAAATAAGTCGTCAATAACTACGCTCACTGGGAACGGTGGGTCGTCACTTCGAAGCCATGCAGTTATAAGACGCCGACGTTACCTCACGGCGGTTGGGGTTTGTATTTTTCTCTCCATGAAAAAATGGAAATATTGTTTTTGGCGTGTTTGTTTGTGTGTGTGTGTGTGTGTCTGTTTGTGTTTCCGGACTATTGTAGTCAGCATAACTCAAGAACCTCTGGATAGATTACGATGATATTTGGTATGTGGGCGGGTGTTGTGAAGCCGAAGTTCAAGGTCGATTTTGGTCCCCCTGGTATGTGACTTTGGTACTGCAGCAGAGCTTCTGTTTTTGTATCTTTTGACCTGGACGTGCTGTGGTCTTGATTTTTGGGTGGCAGATAGCTTGTGATGTAATAAAGAAGTGGTAAAGGTTTAGGCCTCCTAGTTGTTGGTTTGTATTGGATTCCCGGTAAAACGCCTCATGGCCTATATGTCTAACACACCAGGTTTGTACTGAACAGTACAAGCTGCATATCCGACAGATATATTTGATCTACTCACAGTGGAAAGGACCCCTACTCCTTTCTATAAGCGTGGTGTGTTCTTTTACGTGCTCGAGGTGTGGCTCTTCTCCAACACGGGACCTCCATTTAACGTCTTATCCGAGGGACGTCCCTAACCGAAGCTAGGTACTCATTTTCACCTGAGTGAAGTGGGGAAAATCGTGTCAAGTGCCTCTCCCAAAGGCAAAACGTCAACGAGACAAATCAGGGGACCCCGGGTTTGAAACAACCTGCCACTGCGCCACCACGACGCCATACATTATTCTCTTGTAATAATGAAGTATGTCTATACTTATAGAACTGTGTGTTCAACGTATTTGATGGCAGCATTAGGGAACCGTTCAAATGAGTCATGAACTGCAATCTTTTGACGCTACACAGGCTTCTATGTTTCAGACGTTTTGAGAAACCGTTCTACTCCGTTTGCATGTGAACCTTACACAGCGGAATAAAAGCGTAAACATATTACGTTGGTTAATATAAATTATGCTTTCAAGGTAATAATTCAAATGATTTCATGCGCATCAGCAACCTAAATGTCCTTTGATGTCTTTTTACGACCTGATGAATTTTTCAAAAGTGATCATGCCATAAACGCCCGGGCACGCTAGGGTGAATCACTTCTACTGGATTTATGCGTTAGATTGGAACCCCGGATTTGTACAAACACGGCACGGCCGGATCCCTGGAAAAGGCCACGGAGAAAATAGATGAGGCCGTCCGTTGTAACTGATGGGATGTGGGGGTGACCTGAACACGCAGGGTTTACTCTAGCCACGCAGGACCGTGAAATCGGTGCCTATTTGGGGCAAACACCGCAGGCGGAACGCTGCATAAATTGTACAGACGGGCGAGACTGGTTCTCCGCATCCGCGCGGCCTATTTCTGAGTAATCCGGCAGGAACTTGTTGATGATCTCCTTGCATTCTCAACCCGACATATGCGTGCGCCTCTTAATAAATGGGGCACTCGTATGCACATTCATAATTGTCTCTTCCTGGGATCGAAGACGCATCTCGCACTGCATTTGATTTGTCCTGAGGGCTGCACTACGGTCTCTTAGCGTTCATTTAATCACCAGTCATCGCAGTGCACGCCTATAGAATATCAGGGAGGGTAGGGTGGCGAACATCGCACGGAACGATTATATTAGGGTAAACGTTTCATAAAAATCACAGCGTGGACGATTCGGGCTACCCAGTTGCGGAAGGACAGAAATGGAATACAGCGAACGGTTTACATTATAGAGACTTCCGCACAGCCAGGCTTGCAGAGTTCGGAGTTAATCAAATAGACCGCCGGCATTTGGCAATACATCAAATTCGCAATGCCGCATAGAACGATGGCTGCCTTCTACACTTGGGAATAGCGCGGCTTCGCTTCGATGGAGGCATATCTTTTCACAACTTGTTAGGCATCGTAATTTCTGTTGGGTATCTCGAAATGTTTGACAGCAAAGGACGTCTTGAAAGGGAGCCAGAAAGCGACAAAGATGCGACGTGTATGCAGAAAACCCTTCATTTGGCGTAAGATAGTCATAGTGACAGCGAGCAGCAGTGGCAAATGCCTAGTCTCGCAAATGCCGACCTCTGCGCTCAATGCTTAGGCTCTACCAGCCTCCGCGGGTCGCTGGGAAAATAGCAGAAATTGGCCAAATAGAGTCAATTGTATGAAGGGAGTCGGCTACGGAGAGAGGGTCCAATATTGCAACCCTAACTGCGGCTGCGAATGTTACCCTCCATGGTCAAAGTCCCCCTGCAAATGTTCTCCCTATAGCCGGCGCGGTTAGTCTGGTAGAGACTACTCAATGCTCGTGTGAGGGCCCCAAGAAGCTTTGCTAAGTATTGTCAGATTAAAGAGGGATTACCCGAAGAACGGGAGGCCATACCGTATGGGCATACTAATGACCTCCTGTAGCAGTTGGTCTGACAGCGCGCTGACAAATGGTGATCCTAACGGGTGGCGGGTGAAAGTCGCTCAAGTTTTGATTAATTATCGTTTTGATAGTGTAACTGGAGTAGATTATACACCCAGGGGAAGGTACGGACTACGCAGCCGTACATCACCGGGCAGTAAACGAACATTAACGGCAGTGGGGCAGATTCTTCAGCAAAGCTGTCATCAGATTCCACATACTAGTATATCCAGCAGACGGCTTTGAAATGTTATGTACGTTCTGTTTTGTTTCCAAGTATTGGTTTGAGAACATATCTTACCATCAGATGCTGATTCAAGTCCTCCCCGCGGTCTGCAAGTGTCAAAAGAATTATCGCTCGCTGCTCAACCGTGAAGAGCACAGACTCAACACGACTCGGTGTGTTCAACATCCATCATTTTTATGATATCACAATGGCACCATGTGTGCATCACTTTGGCAGAATCAAATGCGTCCACAAGGGACTCTCTCTGTGCGAGGTAGAAAGCACTACGTCACTCAGAAATGTGCTTCAACTTGCAAAAACATCTTATGTCAGAGCTTGGAGTGGTTGCCATACCAATGGGAGAGGCAGATGTAAAGGATGCTTTTTTATACGTTGTTGTCATCACTTAACTGAGTGACGTTCATATCTTTTCTACTGCACATTTTGCTCATCTGAAAACGCAGCTACACTGACCTTGGTACTGAAGTACTGAGAGTTGTATCATTAGTCACTGAAATGGAGAAGACGTGATAAAACCCAACTCACCAAGAGCCTGTCCGACTATCAGTCTTCCGTCTTCTCCGGCCACGGCTGCCCTGGCGTCGGCCTCGTTGGTATACTGCACGAAGGCATAGCCCTTATGGATAGAGCAACCCTTGATGCTTCCGTACTGAGCAAAGATGCTCTCCACCTCCGCTCGAGGAATCTTCACCGTGTTAAGATTGCCGATGAAGACCCGGGACTTGACATCCTTAACGTCTGTGCTGTTAGTTATGTTGCTGATTCCGCCCAGCATTGTTTCCTCTTCCGCGGCGCTGTCAAACTCCGTGGTGGCGTATCCGCGATGATGAGAGGGTCGGAGGAAGTGCGTAGCGCGTGACAGGGATTGCCTCTGTCACTGGCGACCGTTAACTGCTCTGTAAAGCTGTCTGACGGCTCTAACCATGGAGAAAACCTTGAGCCGCTTCCTCCACCGTGCGGCCTCCTCGGAATACTGACGAGACGAGTGCTAATCAGCGAGACGAGAGCCGCCTGGCTGTGTTGGAAGTGCGCGGCACCTGCCGAGGCGTTCTGGCCGCGGCGGAGTGGGGGAGCGTGTTGTGATTTATGGAGAGCGAAATGCACCCGGACCAGTGACAGGCAATGCTTTCAATGACACACGATCTGTGCCACGCGCACTAATGACGGCCTAGTCAGCGCCGACAAATGGGGCCGCGCCTCCAACAGTACTTGAACTGGTCCGAACACGTCTGCAAGCCATAAATCAGAAGAAAAAAACACAACCAGGTCCACTATCGGTGATTCCGCGTTCCTTTCTAGTCTCGTGGGACGAAGCGTAGTAATACGCTGCCGGCCTCTCACCAACCGCTAGCGTATTCCGATGCTTTCCAATTCGCCGTACTTTAATACAGCTGTGCAACCCGCGAAGAACACTGCCCCCGCTCGGCAAGGTCTCTCTCCAAATTGGCTCCTGAGATTTCTCGTACTCCGGCTGAGCCTGCACTTCTATCTCGTATCTCGGCCGTAAGGAGCGCAGATTATCCCAGCGATAGTACGGAAAGTCGGGCTAAGCCCGTGAGAACCTCATCAAAAGCGTGGAGGATGATGCTCCTGTGGGGCTTTGCCCGACTTTAACTAATAGCACCCGCGGCTGGTCTCCGGGAGTGTTTGTCTTAGGCGCGCGCCAGGTTCTACTCGTGAGGCAGGACTTGCGCGTAGGCAGCTGAACTTTGTTAGGATAGATAGCGCCTGCGATGGAGTACCGGATACGAGCGGTGCAATATATTCTTTACCTTCCAATTACCTTACAGCGCGGGGGATGATATTTTGTAATTCTTTCGGATCAATGGAAAAACCGCTGGTTAATCTGATTACTGCACGTAAGAAACACGACTGTGGTGCCATTATTACTCAGAGCTGTTCACTGCCTGAAGACTCGATGCCTTCTTTCAACTTGAATAAAGTGTGATGTATTCCCCGCCCGCCGTCTTTTGACAGACAACACGTGTTCTGGGTGTAAAGCAGATCCCAATCACTCCGTGTGGGACCGAGGGATGTTGGAAGAAGAAGAGGAGGAAAATTCTGAAAGCAATGTATCGGCATTATATCTGATTGACCCACCAGCAGCCTGGTGCTGAAATATACACGAGCAGCATGCAGACTGTACAGAGTGCCAACTGTGACGCCCTCTGTTGCGTCATTGACTCCTTCAACAAGTCAACAAACACACGGAGAGCGTAGAAGCGAGATTAACATGTCATCTCCGGGTAGAGTGTACGAGTCTTGTACGCCCCTGGAATGCTAATTGATGAACTAAAATTTAATATTGATATCCTGTACATAACGATACTATGAGAGAATCAACTTCATCCACAAGTACAGATAGTAGAGTAACCCATAAGACTGAAATGTAGAATTTTCTTACTGTTTCCATGTACATATGTACGACTTGGCCCATCAAATTTGTTCAAAAGAACTGCTATCATACTGAAAATCGCTATCGACAAACCAAAAGTACAGCGACTTTCGGTAGGTCTTCTTCAACTATACACACAAATGAACAATTGGATACAAATGAATATGTTGGGTCTGACGTATCACTTCTACAACTAGTTGTAAGTTTAAGATTCAAAACATTCTTTGATGTATTTACCTATTTTTATACAGTAAAAGTTTGTTTGTTTGTTTATCTCCTTTTAATAACTTTAATGCACAACAGTTGTACAAGGTACAAAGTATGGCATCTACTGGTACTTAACTACAGTTCCATAAGGCTAATCTACCTAATACAAAAGTGTGTAGTATGGGATGAGAGTGGGCTTTTACAATCATTGGAGGAATTTCTAACGTCTAGGCATTCTTTGATATATTTTCCAATGTAAACCATGCAGGGGTTGTCACATATCATTTTGTATTTAGATTTGTTATTCAAGCCCTTTGAGATAAATCCTGGTGTATAGATGATAGCCTTCATGTGTAAGAAACACAATATGGCGCGTTTACAATAACCTCTACCAGGCCCCGCGGGATGGCTGAAAATATAGTAGAAATTGGCCTAATAGAGTGAATAGTATGCCAAGGGAGTTGGCTACGGAGAGAGGGTCCAATATGCCATCCACGGGCGGCAAACTGTACCCCTATAGCAGACTAACTCCTCTGGCATGTTATCCGTCTTTTGGGCCAATTTCTACTCTTTCCAGCCGCCTCTGGAGCCTGGTAGAGGCTACGTTTACAAGTGTGAACAGATGTGAGGGAGACGCGGCGTGACTGAAAAGCTCTGCGCACAGTTGCCATGGCAACATGGACGGAGTGATGTCATTACTTCGCCATTTGCCTGGGAAATCTTATTAGTGAAGGCTCTTCTGTGAAATTCCCTTGAAAGGCGCCACGCGACAATGTTGAAATATAGATGTGACATTTCTGTCACGGAGCCAATCTAGTCACCTGATAACGAGGATGTAGATATGGTTAGATGTAGAATGTAAATGCTAACTGTAATGGCTTTTATGTAGTTTGTATATCTCATGTTTGTATGTTTGATATCCAGGAAGATTAGCTGCTTACAAATTTTGTATGTTAGCTAATGGACTTAATAAAGTCTCCAACGTATCCAATGTAGAAACGTCATGTTGACATAGTCATGGTCTATCTTTCAAATTTAACAACTTTACATTTTCATTTCAAGCAAGAAACGCCAAACTTTATTCTGCTTTGCCAACATGTAAAAGTAGTCTTATCTATAAGGATATATCTTTATGGATTTATCAGGATTTCAATCATGTCATTTGAAAAAAAAAATAGTAAAAAGTAGTGGCATCTATAAGGTTACATTGTCATTGATCTATAAGGACTTCATTCATGAAAACTGTATCTTTGTTCTATTTTGCCAGACCCGTACCTCTTCCCCCATGGACGATTGGACTTTTTCATGAATGAAAAAATGCTTCAACAAACAATCCAAATGTGTTCATACAGACCGTTTATACAGGGACGAACGTTTATGTATGCAAATGACTCTGCCTATCATGTTTTATGATAAGGGTTGAGTTTCCGGCTCCAGCTATAATCAGGAGAGTAGGGAAATTCTTAGAGGGATTAATTTTTGATGAGTAGTATCAGGATTATAGTAGATCTGTATCGCACATGCACTAATGCCGTCACTAGAGCTCTTGTCTAGGCAGTCTTTCCTGCGATTTCAGATTAAGATCTAGATGCAAATCTACGTCGTGAAGAACATATGAATGCAGGCATAGCACAGCAAAAAAACTAGGGGGCCCAAGCCTACACCACTTTTTCATTACATCGAAAGCTATCTGCCACTCAAAAATCAAGACCACAGCACGTCCAGGTCAAAAGATACAAAAAATTGAAGTTCTGCTGCAGTACCAAGGTCACATACCAGGGGGCCCAAAATCGACCTTGAATTTCGGCTTCACAACACCCGCCCACATACCAAGTATCATTGTAATCCATCAAGAGGCTCTTGAGTTATGCTGACTGGAGTGGTGCGGAAACACAAACAAACAGACAGACAAACGGACACACCCAAAACTATATCTCCATTTCTCATGGAGATAACTAGCTTGATTTTAGTGTTGCAAAGGTTTACTGGTAATTGTTCTTGTTTAATTTATAATACGGGTTGGGTATGATTTTCTTTTGTCACCTAACTGTTATTATGTTAAGTGTTTTCAAATCGTTTTGGAAGTTACATTGATGGCTTTCCTTTTACCTAAGGTCGAATAGACGGTTTTCTCAAAATAGCACATTGCAATAAACACACCAGTGCATCCATATAGAGCCGTACACCGCGGGAGTTGCCGTGATAACCCAGGCTTTTGATTTACATCACTTTACACAGCAAGGTCACCCCGAGTCTGTTGCAGCGAGAACTTCAAAAGAAATCCTGTATGTGATGTCTTCATTATCAGCATGTCAGCCCACGAGCCCAGGAGAGCGACGATTTCATCACGTAAGTCGCACGTCCTCCATCGTCTGACAAGCCGGCTGTTCGCTCCGCCAGCGGAATAGCAATGACGCGTCCCTGTACGAACGAGCCAGGCGGTTTCGCCGAACATTTTGCCCACTAATAAAACGACAAGCCCGCTTATTTACGAGGAATGGGGGAGGAAACTGGACACCGAGCAGCACGCTGGCCCACAACTCTCTGTCAACAGCGAAATTGATTGAAAGGCATTTGCGCAGGTACGCAGAACAGCATCCGTCAAACCGCAAGGAGATGAACTTGATAATATTGGTCACGATATATGATATATACATACATATGACCAAGTGTGATGTAAAATATATATCATAATTGCCTTCATTCATTATCAGATAATCAGTACCATATTCTGGGCAATGGAATATGCTCAGTTATCTTGGCAGATTACTCAACGAATCGAAGAAATATTTATGGCGGTGAGCTTGATAATATTGGTCACATTATAGTTAACAAGCAAACAATGTACATATGACAACATCCTTTAATATAGAAAACATATATTACCTTCATTCGGATAATTAGTACCATATTCAGGGTAATGGCATATGGTAAGTTATCTTGTTAGATTACTCCAAGAAGAAGAATGAAATAATTCACCGGCTACCTTTAGAATATCAAAATGAAATCATATTACGTACATTCATTATTAAATGATTAGTCCATGTGCCATATCTTGGGCCATGGAATATGATCAGTTATCTTCCTAGATAACTCCAAGAATATGAAATAACATCACCTTCAGAATATCAAAATGAAACTCGGCCGACTCCCTTGTGATGATGGATTCATGTGATGATGTCGGTGTTGTAGCGTTTTTCATCATTGTCAAATAGTTGCGGGCGGGATTGATGGGAGTTTGTTGAGAAGAAATTGGATCTTCTCGACTGCAGGACCCGTCAGGTTTGACATAGCCGGCTGCTGCAATCTGCATGCTAATGACCACATTACGCCGCCGACTGTCTTACTTTGGGTGCTGCAATAGCTTCATCCGACGGAGACGGAAGAAAGAGATTGTACCGTAATAAGCTGATTGAAAATTTAGCAGTCTTATGTGATTACAATTATCAAGGTTGAACGTTTCGTTTGAAAGGTACATAATGACGGTTTAAAGCGTCGTGTTCTGGCTGAAGTTCAGGCTATCCGTTTTCTCCTAGCTTGTCGATCAGACCTGATTAAGTGCCTGCTACCCCAGAGGATACGAGACGGCTCCAGAATACACAGCGCGCGCTGGGAGTTGGGTGTAGCTAACAGGACCCAATGGACTGGAAATTACACATCATTTTCTGACAGCGAAGGTCGAAGGTCGAGCCAAAGGGGCAATGGGTCGGGTGTGACTATCGGATTTACCCCGAAGCAACCACAGAAAGCTCGTTTTCAGATCTATTTATATGCTTGGTGGTTTCCAATGCAAAGCAATTCTTAATTCTTACGCTCGGACCAACATGTTTCTAAATCAACAAAGTTGTCGTATTTTCTGCTTTTCACTTCCAGCTACTTACTTTGACTCTGGCAAGATACCAAAACAATAAGTCGCATCATGTCGTTGTCTTTGGGCATCAGAGGTCGGAGTGTGCTACCGAAAATTGTCACTGACACATTGACATTGGTACTAATACTGGTATTGTATATGAAAATACGTAGAAGGCTTTACATGGCAACAAAATGCTGCATGACGTTGTGTATGGATTGAGAGTGTAAGAAAGATGTCGGGAGCATGCGTTATCTTTTTCATCGCCCAGCGATCGTAATCAGAATCTTGAAAAATGCTCAACCGCTCCAAAAATTGTCCCTTGCAGACCGTATGAATTATTCAGTGTGGAACCCCGTAAAACATTTGTTGACAAAATTCCAGACGATGCGCTGATAACATGGAAACCTGGCGGCAGCTAGGTCAGCTAGGGGTCACGGGGGTCATAAAGGTCATCCACGGGTCATAAACCACAAATATGGCAACCAGTAGTAAAATCAACTGTAACACTGTGAACACTTGGGAAAACGTTTGATCCGACAGCTACAAAGGAGGTACGGGCATGTTCTATTTCACCAATCAGCATTTCCTAAAGTGAAGCATAACTGATTTTAGACTGGGTGTCGGCTGTCGATCCCAATAACTTTTAGAACCTGTCGGCATTTTCATTTCTTGCGCATCTTCTGGGATGCCTAAGTACTCATACGAATTTTACGGAATGCATACGGTTCTTACTATTAGTACAATTCGTATGAATTCCGTAACATCTGTATGTTTCTTAGTAGTAGATCGTATGGATTCCGTAAAATTCTTCTATATTCCCTAAAACCTGTATGAGTATACCGTCAAAGTTGTTTGAATACATAGGTACCCATGACAATGTAGTATAAGAACAACATTCAACATTGGTTTATTAACAAAACTCAATGCTTTAAGAATACACAAAACGTCCATCCACTTTGGAAAACACTAGGGATTTGGGCATTCTGCTCAAGGGAGGTCGTTTCAGCACCAGGGACAAGGCTAGTGTGTGCAGTCAATTTCAGAATGGTTAACGTTACAATGATTTGTCGTGCGCCGTGGGCAAACTCTATTGGTATTCAGCCAGAAATATGACTGTAGCTCTACTAGGGCTTTGCCTCTGTACAGCTAAAAGCAAACCTGTTGCGTCTGTTTGTTCACAAAACCGCCTACTGCAATACATTATCCGATAACGATCAATGAGGAGGGAGGGATGTAATTCGACTCTGCAGAAGACTAGAAGCTACTAAAATATGCTGCCAATTTGAGTGGTTGCAATACATTTGTCCTGTACGAATAAGCCAGAGCAGTACTGCTTTTAAATTCAAACGTTTTAGTTCGTATCCATAAAGTATTGATTAATAACCTTGAGCAACCACTGGTCATCTGAATTTGGAATAATTTCATACTGCATTTTAGGTTTTAATGCATTAACTATGTTACATATACCTAGCGAGAAAGAAAGAGAACGTCTATCTTTTTAATGTCTTCCGTTACTCTTAGTGACAAGTCAGAATGTCTGCAAATTCTGCAGTTAGGTAGCGCATGCCAGAGGAACGCCAATAGACCCGGGAGGCATTGAGAAGCGTTTGGGGATCTAGATGAAACTAACAAGGTTCAAAAAGTGGCAAATTGCATCTCGACCGGCGACAGGTTGGGTCAAAGGTTAGTGGACCCTGACCCCAGGTCACACTTCTGGTTGAATAATATCGACTCTCCCCGGCAGGGCTTTTCAGAGTAAATCTCTTTGTGTCAAACGGATTACGCCGGACACTAGCGCAAGCGCCATCTATGCATCACATGAGTGTACAGTAAATCCTTATTTCTACTGGTAGTGGTACCAGGCTAGAGTATATATAAGCTTGTTGGCAAATGTTATGCATGAAAGGACAGTAGAGTCTTGAAGATTAGACATCCGTGTAATGAGATACGCCAAAAATCAGTTACTCAAATAACTGTATATGATTTTGAAACAAACGACTTGCTTGAGAAATCATAATCCAGTTGCCTGAGAAATCATAATCCAGTTGCTTGAGAAATCATAATCCAGTTGCTTGAGTAACTGCTTTTTGACAGTTGAGTCTGTTGGTACGGAGGTTTCTTGTTCTGGCGTCAGAATGATTGTAAAGTAGGCGTCTCGGAATATCTGCCTGCTGTGTCCCACTTTAGAAGGAGACATTCATGAATATAGATCAGACCGCATGGGGAATAACTGCGTAGGTGTGTCAAAGCTATGAGTTATTCTCTTAATTACCGTCGCCAGGTTATGTTTTCGGTAGCGTTTGGATGTACAGCTAAACCTGGTGGTGCAAATACAGTTAGTTAAAGTAAAAATCCTCCCACACCATTTTTGATGTATAGGGCGGTGCCCATCTCCGTTTCATAGCCCTGGGCCACACTGTGGTGCAATCACTGCAGCAGGGGGCTAGTCCACTGGCAGTGAAGTGTGTTTAACTTCCATACTGTTTCAAAAGTATGTACCATTTTTATGACTCAATGCGCCTCTTGTCCAGAGGTATCCTACCCGGGGCTTGAACCCCAGTCCTTCTGGTCCAAGTTATTTGAACCAGATGTGGTGAGAGACAGAATCGCAGACCACTACACCACAGGGACACCCCCGGTGCAAATACAAGCTACATTAAAACAGTCCCACAGTTAACCCCACCCTGTCCTGAGCAACCATTTTCCCTCTGTCCCTTGGGTGGTCGCTGAATACAGGTTTGACTATATGTGGCTTAGCACCATGAGTCAAGAAGCTGTGGATGGGTTGTCATGAAACTTGGTCTATGGTTAGGCCATGTCCTGTCAAAGAAATTATCAGATTTTTATGAGTCCTCTGGCGACTTTCCATGGTACTGCAGCAGAACATCCGGTTTGGGTTGCTCCTACTCTGTGTAAGCTTTGGTCACGATTTGTGCCCATTTTCAAAAATTTGCCTTAAACTATTTCATGTTGAACATATTCACCTGTTCATAGTCTGTAGTCTACATTGATAGCGACATGCTGTATGGCTATAATGCAAGCCTTCAAACCTCTCTAAGCTTTCAACTATTAAGTCTATGTTTACTTATTGTGACGATTTGGCTTACATGTAAGTTCGATATGGTCATATTATGAATGTTTTTTATGTATGGCGTTATTTTCATATGTGAATATTCTACTGTATGTTAGCTGGCACCCAACATCAGCAGCGCTGCCTGGGTGTTTCAATAAGATAAAATGATGCAAGCCGTCCATATTGACCATAGGTAACCCTGCAAACGTACAGAAGCAAATGCAAGTCAAATTTGATAAGGATTTCATGGGCGTCACTTGCGAAATGGTCGGCCAGGCCTAATGGCCTATGAAATTGTATCTTTAGTGCATTCAGTTTCGTATGGGCGGCATATGTGCACATCTGAGTGACGTCCGTATGCTGATAGGATTGTGTTAGGGGAGTTGAAGTTTGTTCTTCGATAACAGGCGAGTAGTTATTTCACATGTCTAACGCGGCAGATAGGAAAATGCGTAAAGTTATCGATTGAACTCCTTCAGAAGATTTACAGCTTGTAAATAACATTTTGCTCATCTCAAAATGTCGTACGTATTAAACAGCAAGTAATGATTCCACAAAACACGCTTGCGTAGAATATGCTGCTCAGACAAGTCTTACATTAGCGAGCTAGGGTAGTAACCAAGTGGCAACAACATTGCAAACATATAAATCTATAATGTTATGATGCGCATATATCGACATAGCCTAACATTTGTTTTTATCGAGACAGGTATCAAAATGTAATACTAATCACTGATGAAAAGTATTTTCTAAACTAAACTGTCTTTTATCAGCGTCAGATTAGCATGCTCAGCTTGTGCTCTGTTGAAGTTCATGCAAGTCGATAATGGTCATCTAAGATGCTTTGCTGACGATAATGTACCTGAGGGTATAGCGGCTGCTGGTAAGCATATCCGTGAAAGAAACTATTGATCGAGACAGATGATTTAATGGGAAGATATAGTGCGCGAGACGACAGTGTTTGGACGGCTGGAATGACTAGCCTGCTAGAGGTGACAATCGATCGTTAAGAATTTCCGATGACACGTTTGCGGTTCGTTTTTTGGACAAAATAATTGAGCTTTCCTCCTTTCGTTCTCAATTTCCTCATATTCACGCCGGTTCAGTACATTTGTCAAATTCCGATACGTAAGCTTTCTTCTTCAACGCAAAGGGTGAAAAAGTTCAAGTAGAAATTATGAGTGTCAGCACTGGGGAAATGCACTAGGTCGTTCCAACGACTAGCGGCCCGAAAAGACTGGACGTAATTACATACGGAAACTAAATCTTGATTTTTGTCACATACATGTAGCATGTGCGTACTCTATCTATACATAGTTTACTTCCTATTGTAGCTTGATTAATAACTGCAGGTTTTTATAGTTTTGCTAGGTCCTGGAAGTATCTAAACGATGAAGTAAAACGCGATCATGAGAACGAACACAGGCAGATCTCTTTCATAATTGTTACAAAGTTAAATAAAGATGCCCGATGCATACTTTATTCTAGATTGTCCACTATATCATGATAAACGCTCAAAGCTGTTCAACCTTCTTTCTGCTTGCTCAACAGAATTTGATACATTCCATTCTATAGATAGATTCAAATACATTCTAGAAGGAGACAACCCTTACTGTGTACAAATAGGTAAATATATCAAAGAATGTTTAGATCTTAGAACTAGTAGTGTAAGTGATAGGTTAAACTCGACATGTTAAAGTATCCATATAATTGTGCGTAGGTTAATAATTTTGTATCCCATTGTTTGTTTGCATGTATAGTTGTGGAAGACCTTACGAAAGTCGCTGTACTTTTGTTGTGTCAATAAAGATGTCCATGTATATGTGATACCATACGTGGAAATCTACATTCCTGGCAGACAACCACCGTGCAAGATCTGTCCATGAGACGTGATCGATGGTCGGATGCCCTTAAAACGGCCAACACCCACAGTGATGAATGACCTGGGGCCAGTATCCTTCTACATGATGGATCACAGTAGATATCTCCTAGATTTATCCAACTAGTCTAGATAGAAACTTCAATCTTCTCTTCCGACATATAAACTTTCCAACTTTGTTTTTGAAAAATGGTAATTACATGCGACGTTGCAAGTATTCTTGAGCTACTGTTGTGATATTGAAGATACTAAAATCTGCCTTTTATGTCTGAAAATTGGCAAAATATGCCAGCAAATCGATTCTGGGCAGAAACTGAGATGCCTCAATATCTATACATGTTTAGATTACATTTAACTACGTGTACATGTGTGCCAATTTGGTGCTTTTAGACAGATTTGGACGATTTTTCAGCTATGCCGCTGGACTAAGGGGCTAAGACTGGGACGTACCCACGTGTGCGGGATGTTGGTTTTGGAGGATATTCTGCTCATCAGCAGCCTTTGTCCCCCGCTTCCTGCTGATCACTATCCGGGTAATGAAAACTTCACCCTGGCAGGCTACGTGGTCTCTTCAGCATCAGTTAAACCCAGATAAGACAGAAATGTCGATGTACATCAACCAAGAAGACCATACAGATAATTGGCTTCATTAAAGTTTCTGAAAGAAGAAGGCTGCCTCTTCAAGAATGAATCCGTTTTTTCCATCAAAAGATAAAGTTTTCTAAGTCGATGAAGATTAGACATCCAGGTAAGAAGATGCGGAAGGTGAAAGTTACTCAAGCAACTGGATAGATTTAGGAAACAGTCAGACGGTGAACCAGTCATATGATCATACGGTCCGTTTCCTAAATCTATCCAGTTGCCTGAATAATTGTCACCTTGCGCAAGTTTTCCGACTTTATCTTTTGATAGAACAGGAAGATTCCATCAACTCCCTTGTATACATGTCATGTAGTTAACGAAACAATTTTGGGATGTTTACAATGCAGTTTTGTCGGTTTTATCATTGTATTCAACACAACCGTATAGACATCATCATGTTTTTTTCCAAGTCATCAACTCTCCTTGTAGTTAACGAAACGATTCTTGGATGTTTACGAGATAATTCTATCGTTTTTTCTTTGCTATTCAACTCATTTGTATAGACACCATCATGTTTTTCCAAAGTTTTCTTTTTCTCCTGGTCGGTCAATTTGCCGTTCTGCTATCGCCATGTACCTGCTGCGGGATAGCGACAGACCGAGAAAGAGAACCGGGCGTAACCAAGCAGGCATTATACGCTCTGTATCGCATTTATTCACTTTACGTCTCATCATTCAAGCGGGCCCGGCACTCATGCATTTTGTATGATACAGATGTTGTCGTAACTGTACCCCAATTCAAGGGCAATTTTAACTTAATGAAGGCAATTAGAGGAGTATGTTCACGTAAATGGGAGCGGACACACTGCCCTTGGGTGGGCAGGAGGGGAAACGTTTTTGCCCGAGGCAAGGTCATTGGAAACTCGGAACGAAATGGTTCCATTAACTGTGCTCCGGGAAAACAACATAGGAGAAACTGGGCGTAGAAGAAGACTGTATAATTTCTCTCCTGAAACGTTACACGATTTCCTGACCAGATCAGTCCACAAATGGTGAACATGGCACGCAAAATAAAAAAGGTTTATACAGTTTTTGAGTAAGATGATGTACCTCGTCATCTAATCGTCATTTTGGAACACTTTAGTTCTATTGGCTTTTGCAGAGATTTCCTGCACACACTGCAGTAATGGCCTTCAGTGGAGGAAAGGGAGGGCAGATGGAATCGTGTGCTTTATGTTAATTAAGAGGGAAGGACAACGCAAGCATGTTGATGAGGCATTATTTTATAAACATGTAGGGACATATGATCTTCACAAGGGCAAACAGGGAGCGAAGGAACGTCTCGCGTCATGATGTAGTGTTCGAGACTTCCGTTTCTGACGCAGTTAGCTCCAATTACTCTCAGAAGGAGAGTTATTATAGCGTCCAGACAGTTTGTCATGCGTGGAATAAGATCCGATATCCTTTTTATATGCCATCAGCCTTATTCCAATACCTGAAAATGAAGACAAACTGTGCTGGCGTCGACTTGCAGGATAGACGATCTGCAGATGGATGATACATACCTACTTACTGGAGCAGAGAAGCCTTTGCCGACCCTAATTTAACACAGGATAAGTCCAGCCTGTCCAAACCTCTTTATCTCTCACTGTCGGGTGGATCGGAGATGGCACCGTAGCCGGACAACTATCCTCTGTGATGTCTTGTCTGGTAGATATCTGTATAGCCGGTATAACCGCCCTTCGGCGTAACACATCAGCTTCGCAGGCACGCGGCGCGGCAGCAGCTGGTTATATTACACTGAACGGCCTGTCACACCTAACTTTTGCACATCTGACTGCAACCGTTCTTTGAAGCTATTTAGTGGAGGTGTTCCTACAGCATCTGATGACAACGAGTTCCATTCTACTATGGTTCTCGGGAAATGCGAATTTTTGAACACATCAATCCTTGGTTGATAACTCTGGTACATAAAAGGCATGACTATTTCTTGTCCTTTTCTGGGCTCGTACATCATACGTGTGGCGTTTGGCTGGTGATTTACTGATGCCGACGAGAACTGTGATGACTTGGTTGGCTTATGTGAAGTATCATGACATCTGCGAATAGTTACTCTTTCTTAGTTCAAGGCATTTTCGTGTCTTTCTTATTTTGTGGATCTGCAGCCTGAATGTCTGAGTCGATTTATGTAGCGAAAACCTCTCCCAAGGTGGCCATCCGTATGTAATACATTACACACCGATAGAATGCAACATTGAGGCTTCAAATGTCACCATGTGGGGAACATAAAAAAATGGGCAGAACTTTGATACGGTCAGTGGTTTCCTGGCATCTGTTCCCGCGGTAGTATTGCCCTGGCTCCGCGGGGAGTGATAGAAGTGGCCATTACAGCCACTCGTTTACTCCGAGAAAAATGGCTATGGAGAACTGTTATGTCTCAACGGGCACATCCTTTTGAAGTAATGCTGCTTCGCGTTGAATAATAACCCTTTTCTGCAATCACGAATTGATAAACAAGCTCTGCAAACCACAGGAGGAAGATTTTTCAGTCAGTTTGTTACCTACGCCAAGAGGGTTATGTTTTGCAGAGAGTGTGTCTGTGTGTGTCTGTGTGTGTCTGTGTTTGTGTGTGCGTGTGTGTGTGTGTTTGTGTGTGTGTGTCTGTGTGTGTGTGTCTGTGTGTGTTCACGTGTGTGCCGCACAGTGTGCGTGTGTGTGTACATGAACACGATAACTCGAGAGTTGCTGGATTGTCTTGTATGTCGGTAGGTCTCCATGAAATCTCGAAATGATTAGATTTTGGACCTCCTAGTTTGCATACTTAAATAGGAAAGTTTAAAAATCCTCTACATTGCATGATAAGACTCTCTAACATGTTGCACCTAGCACCTGTTAGTTGACACACTAGCCCAAATATTCCCCTGCTGGCAGGGAGTGTCCCCAGGGGCCCTACAGCTAATGGTCAAAACACAAAGGGATAGCTACAACCTGTATACAACTTGTTTTTGATATGTGGATAGCTTAAGTGATGCTTGATATAATGAAATAGTAAGTATGCAAATCAGACTCTAATTTGCATAATCGGTTGGGAAATTTTATTAACCCATTGCATTCCATGATAGGACTATTAAAAATACAACATGAGAAATAGAGGTACATTCATAGATAAAAGGTATGCAAATGAAGACCCGATTTGCGTAATTAATGAGAAATACTATAAGTCCATATTGGTAAATAACTGGAATTTCAAATGTGTAAATAACTGGAATTTCATACTTGTGGCATTTGGAATTTATGTGAAGGTGAACGAAGTATGCAAACGAGGGCCTAATGTGCATAATTGGTTAGAAAATGCCAAAATCGCCTTCTTTGATAAGATAACACTGACATACGTAAGACAACTTCTGCTATCCGGTTCGAGATGGTCGACTAATATAATTTATGTAAATGATGGCCTTATTTGCATGATTAAGGAGAAACACTCATGATACATCAGTCGAAAAGGTTAAAATCATTAGGCGAAGGTGTGAGGTCGTGGAACTCTACCTTTTAGTTATATTTACCTTCGCCAAGAAGCTTTATGCTATTCTATTCTGTCATATTCATCCAGGGTAGCCCTGTATGGTATGTTTCGGGTAGCGCTGGTTTGTGTGTTGAACAGCTTGATTAAGAAGTTATGGATGTACTGTTGTGATATTTGGCATGAATTTTTCTAGATTTCACATATTCCGTCTTGCTTAGAATTGCTTTCATCATTAGATACGAGTCTTGCAAATCTTCGTAGCATTGAGAGAGTAATTGTTGGCAAAAGTGTGGGGTCATGATTCTATATAAGGATTAACTTTGAAATCAGCATTGTGAAGAATTGTTTTGTGTGAGCATAATGTCTGCAAAATGTACATGACGTTATCCAAATCATATCTTCCAGCAATGCATTTAATTATGCTGACATTTGCCAGATGCCTGCTTTACTTCGTCTACGATCATACAGTACACTACAATGTTTTGTCATTGATATCATATATCTCTACAATCGTACTCATCTGGTCTTAAATTGAATTGTTACATCTGGAATATATAGTGCCCGCTAGTACGTCATTCGCAATTGGTAACCAAAACGTTATGATACAAAATTCGATAATGATAGCGAAAACGGATGCGGCCGGTTGGGCGGATCTATATGTTATATGCGTTATAAAGGCGCGACAAATGATCCTCGAAAATTGCCTGGCAAGTGTGTTTCGTCTCTTGGGCTGTACCTAAGACTAGTGAAGATGGCGTCAAAAAAGCTATGATATCTATGCTCTCTCTCTCTCTCTCTCTCTCTCTCTCTCTCTCTCTCTCTCTCTTTCTCTCTCTCTCTCTCTCTGTATGTGTGTGTGTGTGTGTGTGTGTGTGTGTGTGTGTGTGTGTGTGTGTGTGTATGTGTGTGAGTGTCTGTGTGCTTGTGTATGTATGAACTGGTCTCTCTCTCTCTCCATCTCACCCCATCTCTCTCTCTCCCTCTCTCTTTCTCTCTCTCTCAATGTAATGCTTGATGAAGTAAGTTACATTCCGTAAAAATAGACGTAAGTTGTATCCACTGTGTCTAGGACATCGGCAGGGTAATGGAAGAAAGAGCCCGTCCCTTTCCTCCCACCGCCTTTTACCTCCCCAACCGAAGTCAGGTACCCATTTTACCCCTGGGTTGAGTGAGGAAAGTCGTGTAACGTCCCTTTCCCAAGGGCACAACGTCTAGCCAGGAACGTCAGGAGTCGAACCTGTGACCTCTCGTTCTCGTGTCCACTAGTCCATGCACTCGGTATTTCGAAGCCACGAATTCGGCTTCAGAAACTCCTCAAGCAGTAGAAAAAATGGTTCCTATAATCCACGATGGCTCCCTGATCAATCTCCATAAGCTGTAACGTTAGCTTCAGGTTTTCGCTGGTCGAAGGGTCGTACATTCCGCATCCGTATGTAACCACGAATGGGCCATGTCTTATAGTAAGCCGTTATGACTTAAGTGTAGGAGATAGTAACTATAGACCACATAGTGAGTAGGACATCTGCTACTGATTAGTTCGCAATAAAGGGCAGGGACCCAGTGTCCCTGTAATCATTATTGACCAGACATCCAGAGTGTGAGCATCTATACTTTCCTACATTAGCATTGCGCACCATTATTGTAGGGATGCGTATTTCTCGTTATATACTATTCATATGTTTAAGTATATCTGTATGATAGACAACACAACAGCAAGCATGAATCGATCTGCATCTGTATCTGTATTAGGGCCCTGTCACACTTGTGCGTACATCAAAGTGTGCATGAGTTCCGCAGTAACTTTTTTTTGGTTTAAGTAAATTTTGCGGGGAGGAAGTTGTTTACCACTTTGACCCATCGTTGTGCAGTCTGGTTATCAAACCAAGGAAATCACGTATTGGGCTGCAAACTTAACCTAAACCAAAAATATGTTAATACACAACTCATGCGGGCTTGTATATACGCACAAGTGTGACAGGGGCTTTCGGCGTAAAGCCCCTGTCACACTTGTGCCGTTGCGTGTGAGTTGCGCATTGATATTTTTGTCATACGCCGGCCTAGCGCGTATCTAAATCGTTTTGTGAAAGTTTTAGGTACGCAGTCATACGCACGATATGGCCCAGTAGGTATGGTAGTTTGGGTTATTAACGAAATTACGCTGATACGCAAGTTATTCGTTATAAATAGCATTCGATTATTTTGATGAATGTGTGAGGCATCTAACATGTGAATAACGATATGTGGGTCACACATTCGTCAAAATAATCGAAAAATTCCACAACTGTTCTGCGTACAGCTGCGTATTGAATTTTGTCCATACGCAACTCACACGCAACGTGTATACGCTCAAGTGTGACAGGGCCCTAACACACCAGCTTATGAAAACTTCAGAGGCTGTGCCCGCTGAACGATCAAAGATTTGACACATTGCTCGACGAATTTCGTAGATAAAGAACGAAGTTTTACGTTTTGTGTGTTTCGTTGCCTTTTAAATCATACTTTTAAATTTTGCATCATATTCTAATCATGAAATCAAGGGTTACACAAATCCAATTTCGGTCGCTGTACGGTCGCTCTTCGATCGCCGTCTAGTGGAAAGGGGGCTTTATGGAAACTACTAACCCCCCTTTCACTGGATCCGCGACACGTTGGCGACCTCGCTGCGACCGAGCGATTTGACACCGCACTAAACGAATTTTACAAAAAAACGAATCTTGTTACGCTTTGTGTGATATTTTGTCTTTTTAGTCATACTTGTACGTTTTGCATGATATTTCCATTGTAAAGTCAAGGCTAACTCAAATTCAATCTAGGACGCAGCGAGGTTGCCAACGCGTCGCGGGTACAGTGAGAGGGGGGCTTATGCTGCCTCTACACTATTTGTGGGCTTGAACATTGGCCGATCTGCGTTAACTTCGCCGGCCAGGTAACTCATCTGTCAAAATATTCACCCTTTTGTTTAATTTCTCTGTTGATAAAGAAGTCTGGTATAAGCGTGAGAAATGTAGCAAAGCCTTATCGCTGAAAACTAGTCTGGCAGTATTGATGTCTTCCTCAGGAAGATGAAACCTAAGGGAGCTACTCTCAGCACCATCAGTCTCCTCATCCCTTCTGCAAGGCCGACATCTAATCAGTTATCCCCCGCACTGTCCTCCTTATCTCACATTCATTCATATCCACAGCTTTGAACATCATCTGAAGAATTTCTCAATTTACTCTAGACGACCACCTCACTCTCAGATCTCTGAGGGATGCTCGGAGACAGGTCTGTTGTACCCCGAGCACACGCTGTCCACGAGCACGGCAAGTTACTGCCCTGGTCTCCACAATCTTTGAACGCCTTCCAAGCCTTTTCGGCTCGCTGCACGATGGATACATGTCCACCTGTGGATTGACAGTGTTATTTCTCCCGAGCCAGCCGAGATTCCATTACCTCTGGTGGGTCCGCCTTTTTCTGACTTGTCGCTGAGATAAGGCGAGAACTGTAGATCCCCTTATTGATGGGGTTCTCTGGGAGGTGGTTGAAGCTCTGACATCTCGGTAGTTAAAGGATCACCGCCGCTACAGTTCTAAGTTGTTCGCCTGTAGAGCCATACGGATCATGTCCGCGCCAAAACTACACCGCAACTGGCGAAGGCTCCCTTTTTCAAACGGTAGATTTGTGAAAGGAAGGCAACCACACACACACGCGCGCGCACACGAACAGAGAGAGAGAGAGAGAGAGAGAGAGAGGGGGGGAGATAGAGAGAGAGGGGGCGTCACACCGCGCAGAGAGAGAGAAAGAGAGAGAGAAAGAGAGAGAGAGAGAAACGTCACGACAGACAGACAGACACACACACACACACAGACAGACAGACAAACGTCACACCACGCACGCACGCGCACACACACGCACAAACACACACACACACACACGCACTCTCTCTCTCCCTCTCTATCAGCTTGAAACAGTTTTATGGAAATACATGAGATTTATGAATTAACAGGCAATATTCTCTTATAATATCAACGTCCCCTGGGGTTTTCTGTGACAAGAAACAGATCTCATCTCTCAAACCTCTACTTACTTTCCACATTTTCATGAGAGGTGATCTGTGACATCACACCGTTCTGATGAGGTCGTAATGTCAAAGAAATCCCGTTGATTTTTTCCAGAGACGTCAGAAGCTGGCGATCCCGCCGTTAATCCTCCCGGCCTTGGCTCTTATCGTTAGTACATGTGTGTTGTATGTCTGTCAGCATATGGAGAGGTCGTGTTGAGGTCATGGGTTGGTAGTAAGGCCACTGCAAGTGCATTTTATGGATGACATACTCTGCAGAATACAAATCTTTTGCGAGTAGGCGTAAAAAAACATGCCCCCTCCCCCTCAATAAAACAAGATGCCTTAGTTTTACAGAATACAGACCATAAACGTTGTAACAAGTGACAATACGTACATGGTATCACAGCCAACATGTCTTTTATTCCTGTATTCAAGAAGTGCATAGAGTGACACTGGAGCCGTAGTCTATCATAACTTACCAAGTTGGCAACTACACCCATTAGTACCTCACTAGTGTCACTTCTAGAAGTACAATGGAATTGTTGATAGAATCCCACGTTTCTTCTTTCTCAAATTCAGGTTCTCTCAGGAATGAATCAACTAAGCTGAAGTCCACCAACATTAACGTGAACACTGAATGGACTATGACTATTGTGAGGTATAATTCGGCGCAATACTACATGGGTACCAAGCTAGTATTGGATTTACTCTATAAAGTATCACTTCAGGACGAGAGCTTTTCGCAGCATCCAAATGTAGTAGATTTGCTTCGCCCTTTCAAAGTCTACTCAAAACCTTAATTAGACAAATCCCCTGTCAAGCCTGCTTGGAAAGAACGACATTAACAAGCGGTTGAGACAACGGCGCGTAAATAACGGAGCGTCAAGTCTGCGCTGTTAGATTAACAGAGAGGCGCCGTACCGTAGAGACTGACTGCTCGGCAGGTGTAGTTATTACATCTTTCCCGTAGGGGCGGTCGCGGAAGTAGCCAGCATTTGGACACTTCTCCGCGAGCAAGACGGAAAGGAGCACAAATCAGTTCCCGTCTAATCTTTGGGAGGAAAACTTCCTTTCCGCTGGGAAATCAGCGCACAGTCGGCCTTTCTACTGAGCTGTTCTTTACTTCGCGATTGTCGCGGAGGAACACGAGTTAAACTACACGGGCGTCACGTTTACCTTTATAATGTACGACCAGCTCACTTAGTATTCGTAACGTTGAAATCGGTACAATACAAGCTGTGCTATTATTTGTCATCTACATGTTAAATTGAAATTAAAAGCGGAATGCTTGGAAACGGCCTTGATGTTCTTAACTGTAACGAAGTACCATGTTTCACCAGATAATAAAATGTTACAGTTTGACCACCCTGCTAGTGTCAGTTCGAATTGGTGACCGTTAGATGAGGTATCACACCGGAGTTGCATGCCGGCAGCCCGGGTACTTGTATGGGAATTATAGTACGGCTGTATGTTTCCCCAGTAACAGTGACTCTGCAAAGGCACTTTGACCAAACAATCGACAGACGCTACCTGGCATAGTTAACCACCACCAGTAACAAGCCACAGCCCCGTCCATGTAGCTTACCCCCTCCCTGTCCTGAAAAACCAACTGTCCTCAGCAGCCATTTTCCTCAATCCCTCGAGTGCCCCGGTTTGACTGTATTTTGAACTGGTGACCGTTAACCAGGGTATCGCACCGCAGTTGCCCGGCAGCCCGATTATTACGCGTCCCGACATGTAGGTCGTCCGTTCCTTCATACGCAGACAGTGATGAAGTGCGAGCTGAGTAGGGCTGCCAGCGATTTAATACACCTGTCACACGGTCTGCCGAACCCTGGCCGCCATATTTGTTTCGGAGGTCCAACAATTAGCACGGCGACCTCATTGGAAAGCGATCATCCAAGATGGCGGCCAAGGTCAAACAGATCACATGTCATGGAAGGCACTCGTGAAAAGAAGAGATGAAATTTTTGGAACAGTTGCACGTTCTGTCTTATGAATCTTATTTTTAGTATTACTGAAATGAAATTCTTGTGAACTCTTGTGTTGCCATGGTAACATACCCAAACCGGGACCCAGTCGGAACGAAAAATAAATGTGTAACGTTATATCAAGATATATACACACATTATGCTCATGACTTATTGTTTCACGTTTTGTGTGTTTTCTTGCACCATACTTTTCGTTCTCGCAAACTGCTCAACCGAACCCCACTTTGGAAATACGACCCTAACATATGTTAACGTACTTGTACATTTTGGCTGTTATTCAGCACCAAGGACAGGCACTTACTTTGGGATTCAAAATTTTAATTGTTTTGTGCATGGTACATTGAGCAAACTGGTATTTACTGGCAGAAAAAGCAGTACTAGGAACAAAACTGTGAGACTTTACTACACGACTTTCCTCAATGAACCCAGGTGTAAATGGGTACCTGACTTCGGTTGGAGAGGTAATAGGCAGTGGGAGGAGTGGGATAGGCTCCGCCTTCCAATACGGAGCCCTAGACACAGTGGATAACAACCCACTGCCCCTCCGACCTCAAAAAGGCTATGGTACTACCTTTACCTCACCTTTTTTTAACCTGGAAACCCTTCCCCGATATCCCAACAATCATTTCCTTCTTAACCAGGTAATATGGTTATAATATAATGCTCTCTTAACACAGGGGTGTGATCATGACTACTTTCCGTTTGACAGTGGAATGTATCCGGCCTCAGGTCTTAATCCAATAGATCGTCTCCTGAAGGCTTTCAATTTTCCGTGTGTATAACTCAATTAAGTTCCCTCTGCCAATTAATTGAAGTCCATCCCCAGATGGGTTCTGGTGAACGGCAGATTATTTGGCCGCCAGAGGCCTGCACACATGCTGTGCTGTTCATCAGTAATAATGCGGAGTCCCCAGAAAGAATCCCTAGAATGGTATGTAATCCGTTACAGGTTTGCGTAGTTTGCGTAGCAAAACCTTTGTTGGATCAGTTGGCATGTGTGGTGGCCGCCATCTTGAATTTGTGACGTCGCAGGGTACGCATACCATTTTATTGGGAGGGGTATTTTCTGGGTCGCTAGCGTTCTTTCTATTTTCAACAAACTAGCATATAACTATCACACATTTAACTGAAATAAAAAGAAAAATTCAATACCAATTCATATTTATGGAAAGACCGCGTAATCGCTAAACTCACTTAGCAAACCTGAAGTATATGTAGCACAGATACTTAACTCTAGTTTGTGTTGATTTTCATATTGTTTCATTTTTGTCATCTTTTGTAGCCGGGTATACATCTTGCATTTATGTTAAGTTTCATCTGTTATTAGTATGTTAGGCCTATGTGGCAGTGGGGACGTCTAGCAGCTGAAGTAATTATTGCAGGTGATGGACATGACAATTCTGCTGCAGTCATCTTTGGCCTAATTTACACACACGTTTTCGGAGTGTACTCGGGACTGTGTGCAAGGTGCTTTGGGCTGCTCAAGTGGAGTTCTACTCACTAGAAAACGGTACCCATCCTCTGCTTGGAGAGTAAGAAAACGGTACATGAGTGGGCTAGGATTCTCCTTGCACAGTCCTGAGTCAACTCCAAGTCGACTAAAAATCGCATGTGTAACCCGGGCCTTGTTTGGCCTACGTTAACTTAATTAATCAAGTTCTCTCTGCCAATTCATTGAAGTCTACCCCAGGATGGTTACTGATGAGCGGTGGATTATCAGGCCATCAGAGGCCTGAACACATGCTGTTATTCATCAGGAAGCAGATTCCGTAGTTATACTACGGTCACATTTGTACCCCGAAGACACAAATGAACAAATTTGTCCCGGTGGTTAGCCGTGGCGACTAACGAAGGGAGATTTTTCTTGATATTACCAAGGGATAGTATATGTAATATCAAGAAAAAACTCCCTTCGTTAGTCGCCACGGCTATCCCGGTGGAAAATCGGACATCGATAGGTAAATCACCGTTCAATACAAGCTAGCTACTTCTTTTTGCCATGTTGGCGACGTCATACCAGTTCGTGCATCGAGTTCGATCTGCAGTCTTTAAACATGGGTGAGATACATTGATCAAAAGCGGCCCCTAGTAGTTCATTGAAGGACTGCAGTATAATGTTAGCCATTAGATTGCCGTTATGTTTTGACCGCTTTTGATCCATAACGATGTTTTTGTTTAATCGAGGTTTTCCGCGTTTTAATCAAAGTCAGAAAGTAATGGCAATAGTCTGGTTTATGATGGCAGAATAGGACTGAGGACATATCGCTCGTTCTCATTCAAATGTACACATTCTGTAACTTCCGTTAACGTTACCGTTTGAAGTAAGACGTTCCTGGCATTAAGAAAGGCCACATATAAGGTGCCAAACTGTCGTTTTTTATAACGACTTAAAACTTTTCTGGCTTTTGAAAATGACAGTTTGGCACCTTATATGTGGCCTTTCTAAATGCCAGGAACGTCTTATTTCAAATGGTAACGGAAGTTACAGAATGTGTACATTTAAATGAGAACGAGCGATATGTGATATAGATGTAGAAACAGGATTTTTTGTCTGATTGAGCACGCTGTGGTTAGGAAATCATTGTACAAGGTTATGATGGGGGTGTTTTATATCCCCAAAGTTGACGACCTCAAACCAGGCCTTTTCTTTTATAATAAAGAATGTCTATTGGTTCTAAATGTCCATGATGGAAACCTCTATTATGGGTCCCTAGCTATAGCCTTTACAAATAACACAGACACACACAAACTCGTAAGTACACACTCACGCACGTACGTGCACATACACGCACACTCACACATGCACTCACACATGTACGCACTCACTCACACACATATGCACACGCATGCACTCACACATACAAACACACACATGCACTCACACGTGCATGCACACACACACACACACACACACACACACATACATACACACACACAGATTATACATCCCATCAAGAAAAGGAATACTTTGTGAAGTTATGTACACATGACAGACTTGGTTGTCGTCTAAGACTTTATTAAAAAGGTGAGCTGAGCATATGTCAAAACTGAACAATTTCAACACAACACTTGGTATCCATACAATATACAGCTCCTATTCAAAAATGTACATCAAAATATCACAAAACATTACAAAGTAGAGTGCAACTTCAGTGCTTATAGGCGTCATGTCATGTCACTTTGTATTAACGGCAAACAAACATAAACAATACACCTAACGTTACATGTACTTGTGTTACAAATACCGCATATTTTCTTCTCCTGTTTGTGCATTGTTCTAAATGGTAAGCAGTAAGAAAAGTTACAGAGTTAAGTATGCAGTGTTGTAAGGCAGGCAATAAGCTTTAGGTAGAAAATGCTTCATGGCACACAGTCCTCTTGCAGCAGTGTATAAAGTACTAGATGTGGGATTCCTACATTTCCTTGTAGTATTACAGACAAGGCTTGCTTGTATGCACAACATTATTTCCTTTAGTAATATGTTCTTTTAATCTTTGCTATCGGATAATTCTACACCATTGTCTGAATGTACATGTGCTGTTTGTTACCATACTTTATAATTCTTTTGTACAATAGAATGCTGAACATCTATTATCTGTTCATAGACATAGTAGGATCCTATAGCTTACTTTTGTATCCAAAAATGCACTTTATATTTTGACAGAGCTGAACATTTTTCTATATCCCCCTCTTTTCGTTTTCTACCAATGGCACTCTCTTACAAAGTTTTGGAAGCACTAATAGAAGACTAAGTACATGGAAGTGACAGATAATTAGCAGACTATCCTACAACGTAAGATAATGCCACAGAAACACAAAATCATGTGTTTGCTCTATGCAGAAAAAGAACTGTTCCTTCAACGTGTCACATTTGATGTTGCAACTTGGTGATAGAATATTTACTGCACAAAGCTTATCTTTCTGTTTAAACAAGATGGAAGGCAAATGCAACATTGATGCCCCCCTCCCCAAACAAAGGTTTTAAATACCAGGCACCAGCTAATTCAAAAGTCTTGCAGTGTAAAGTAGACATAAATGTTTTGTGCCATTGCTTTTTTTCCCAAAAAACGTCGGAGCAAGGAAGTGGTTTTCACTGTATCATTTAAAAGCGCAACCATGTATTTTGTACTTATGAAAGGTACATTCGCCAGAGTGTTAGTACAAACATTGTTAGGCTGAAGCAAGTATCTACTTGCTTGCATTGTCGCTGATTAGTAGAAAACATCAACAGTTGTTTTAGTCATTGTTACCCCAAATGTAAAGCTATGGACATTAAACAGTGATTTTACTTTCTTAGCAATGCAAAAATAGGTAACTAACACAAATTCCAAAACTACAAGGTGATTTCCTACCTGAATATGAGATATGTTAAGTATTCAAGAGGTAGCTTGCTAGATCCGAATGCACCTTGCGCACCTTCGAGAATATCCAATCATTTAAACAGTGAACTAAAAATCCATACATGTAAGCATATAACATTATCAGCACTCTGCACATAGTATAAAGCTTTGTACGTCATGTGGTCATTAAAATGAAGTGCACCTTCAGCATGCTGAAAAGCACTTGTAGTTCTTTCACAAATCACTAGGTGTCCTTTCTAAGCTGCGGCACATTGCCAAAATCTACTTATTCAAGTAACTACAGGGGTATCTATGAATTACGAAAGAAAGCACCAAATTCTGATCACAGGATGAAAGACTAGTAATCATCTTCTTCCAAATGAGTATAAGAATTCTTCATGATAGTTTGATTCTAGACGTGAAATTTGTTTATTAATTAATTAGCCATCATTGTCATGGTCACTTTCAGTCCTCCCAGAGGTCTGAGTTGAGCAAAATATACAAGATCTCTCCAACAGACGAACGTTAAGTCTCCTCCCCATAAATACCCCGTCAACGTAGTCGATTACAAATTCGCACAATCTTACAGTCTCTTCTATTCAGTGGTGGTACTAAGAGCTACGTCGTTAAGTCTACCACAATTAAAACTAACAATTAACACAACAGACTAACCTCATGATTTTTTACACAAACACTGACAAGAATAGTCATCAGTAAATACACTCATTCCTAGACCAGCTAATATCTTACTTGACACAGCAAAAAAAACTACAAATATATTATAAATGAGCTTGTTTTTTTGTCTTAAATAAATTAGGAAAAAATGTCCAGGAGACCCAGCAATGAAAGATATACGAAATATGTACATCCTTTGTCTTTCCATTAAGTTCTCTTCGAAACCTCTTAACTAAGTAGTTGTAGTCCTTACTTTCTAAATCACAATTTATATCTTGCTATGTCATGAAGAAGCATGTTTGTGACAATCTCACCAACATGTGCACTATTTCGAGCTGTTTATACTAGCAGTGGGATACAAGTGTCGGAAGCGTGTGCTGTTGCCATGGTAAAGGGACTGGAATGTGATCAGGACAGTTATAGTATGGTGTAAACCAGCGCTCCGATCGGTCGCCCGCCAGCGTAGCATTCTCAGGCGCGCTGGTCCTACATGTATGTCGACGTGTCTTTAAAGCCATTCCCTACATTTGCACACGTAATTCTGTCCACGACTTTCGACACAGGACGGTGGCAGTAACGGCATAACCAATCAGGTTCTGAGGGTCACAATGTTAAGATTGATATGTTTAAACTAAGAGCCATCAGAAAGTACATGTAGGAACCGCCATTCTGTCATGTGGCAACTCATCACAGTAGATTAGTATTTTTTTTGTTATGATGTCGCCGTAACTGATTTCTCATATTGGCGATGAAATAACAGATATTACCAAGCATTTGGTAAAATTGATATCAATTGTGGTGGTGCATGTGCCCAAAAATCAAAATTTTTATCTGAGATTGGCACCTTTGTCAAAAGTATGGCACTAAGAGACATGTCAAATTCTCTCAGAATTCAAAATACACCACAACAAAAGATTCTGAAAGCGAAAGGAGTATAAGAGAATCGTTCTCCAACGTTTGTCTAGGAATTCTACAGATACAGATGCATGAGTGACACTTCTGAGGTCCTTATTATGATGAGTTGTGAATCCACATGACTTTGACCGCGAAGTCCTTATAATACTGTATGACAAACAAAAATGGCAGAGAAAGAAATTTGAAGATTAAAATGGCAATTTTGAAAGTCATTGTAATTATCATAGACTGAGGTTTCTCGGTAGCTGTTTTCTTGCAAGTCTAAACTTAAGTGGCTGACTACGATGGTTGGGAGATTATACCGCTACAGCTTCCTGGTTCTCTATGACGTTTCTGAGTCGCGCGTGAAAGTCGGGATCAGTGGCGTTGAAGTTATCGTTTTCATCCTCTTCGTCACTAGGGCGTGACGTGGAGATGTAGGGAGGGTTGTTGTTGGAGAAATCTCGATCTCTCTGTATTCTGGGTGTGTTTGTGGGCGTGAACTCTGGCGTGAGGTCACCAGCGTCGGTGACGTCGTATGGTTGGAATTCTTCCGTACTTAGATCTACGTCGTCCGGTTCCCTGATGAAGGGCTTACGGACAGGCCCAGACGTCGGGTCCAGCTGTAGGCTGGACCCGCTCGACGAGACGGAAGACCCCCTGCGTAGCGGAGTGTTCTCGTTGTCGAGGTCCTCTTTAGACGACTCGCGACTCGCCTGCCTCAACCGCTGGATGTCCGGGACGGGGAGGGGGCGTTCCCGCGAAAGTCTCGGAGGCGTGCTCGGTTCTGGAATGGGCGAAGGCTCGGCGGGAAGGGCCGCGAATTCTTTACGGGGCGATCTGTCCTTATTCGGCGTGCTCTGCCAGGACGGCTTGGACAGAGCCGGCTTGGCGACTCCGTTCAGCCGCTTCCGTCTGTCGCCTTGGAAGTCGACCGACGGTTGATTTCTACCGATGTCGCCGTTGGGGTTGTCGTGGGGCGCGAGGGAGTCGCCGTTTCTGAAGGACGTCTCGTCCGCCAAGTCTCGCTTCGGCTCTGTGCGGGAGCCCCCAGCCAGCTGAAGGGTGGAAAATAATTTCATTGTCATTATCCAATCATCAATCAATCAATCAATCAATCAATCAACCACCTTTATTTGGACTGAAAATATGGTCTGTCGGCCTTAGGCCACACCAATTTAATTTCTTGGTTAAGGGATTTTTATTTTCAATTTTAGCAAAAAAAACCCCATGAAAACAGAAGGCTGGGGTGAAAACTTGCACCTGACCCTGTCCACTCCCTGAAACTGTGTGCACCAAAGTAAAAACATTTCTCTGAGATTCTGTTTTCATGTTGTTTTTCCAATCTAGCATTTTTTATTATTTTTCTTTGATTCCGTTAACCAAGGAAATAAATTGGTGTGGCCTTAGCTGTTCTTCCCAGTGGTCCTGTTTGAAGGGGAGGGTGTCCCAGGAAACAAAGATAATACATAATTACCACCAAAAAAAATACCTAAAATAATCATAATAACTTATCACAGTCCTTAAGTCATCGAATTCTAAACTACCGTATCCTAATACCTTATAATAAGGAAAACAAAGGGAATTGGATTGTATTTGGAAATATGATATATTACAGTATATTACAATTGTATAATAATAGAAATTTCAGAACGAAGCCTTCATTTTGCTGTATTTCTGTGGATAGATGTCATTTCAGCACCGAGGAGAGGTATACAAGATACCGTCATACTATATGAGACAGCATTAAAGTCTGGAAATAAAGGCAATCTTTTTTTCAGATGTTTCGCAATGCAAATTCCTAGGCCTACCTTAAAGGTTTCTTACATTTGCCATTGGGATCATAACCAATTACAATACATGTAGTTGGATTGAGACACTGGTTAAATCCGGGGAAGGGCATGTCGGTTGGGGCTGCACCCGTCTATCGGAAGGGATGTAAAACTGTCCCGTGTTCGAGACAGTGACCTGAGTACATTTAAGGGCTACAAAACAAATGTATCAACGCCAAAAATAGGTACTCAAGCAACTGGATAAAATTTTGAAACAGTCATACGTCATTTGATTGCATTATTTCTTTAGTTAGTTAGTTGGTTGGTTTTCCTTATTTATGTATCTATCTGTAATGGTTAGTTCTTTTTTTCCCTTTGACCTTATTTGCTTATGCATACATTTTAAATTGATCAGCTATTATCAAGTAATCAATCGCAATTAAGGGAAACCCTCGAAAACCTTGGAGGTTTCAGGTTTCCCCTGCATGTCTTTTCCTTACTGTTTGCAGCAAAATATGTACTATTTTTTTTATGTGAAAAAAAGGCCACACCGACCAATTTGTTTTTTTGTTTTTTTTTCAAAATGGGAAAAACAGGAGAGGCTATTCTGAGAAGCAACAAAAAAAATTGGTGTGACCTAAACTAACAAACAAACAGATTAACTATAGCTGAAGTTTTCTTACGTTGGTCATCGGGATCATGATCTCCCCCTCGTGAGGCTCCTCCGCGTCCCCGCCCTGGGCCTGTCCGTTCGCCATCAGGTGTTTTCGGCACCACTTCTTACGCTGCTTCCTGAAAAACACAACACAACAATAGTAGTTTGAAATATAATACAATGCTAAACTTTTTCCAACACTAAGGTATTCACGGATCGAATTTTCAACGACCACTGTCGCCTTCTTCAGGATCAATAATGACCAATCACCAACGTAAACTCGCGAGAGTAGTTTGAAATGTTGATGAAGGACTGTGATATTGGGCAATCTGTTAAGTATTTGCTTATGTATTATTATTTTTATTATAATCAATTTATTATATATCTGTGTTCCTGTGACCTCCCCCTCAAACTGGACCTCTGGGAAGAGCGGCCATGGCCGACAGGGTATTTCCAGTGTAAATAAAGGATATTGATTGATTGATTGATACAATCAGAGATTTGTTTGTTTGTATTCCATTTTCGGTAAACCGCCTCAAGGCGTAACAAGCCAGGTTTGTACTGAAATATAAAAAATACAATCAGAGATTCATTTGATTTGATTTTGATATCTCCATGAAAAATGGAAATTTTTTTTTGCCGTGACTGTGTGTGTGTCTGTCTTTCTGTCCGTTTGTGTTTCCAGACTATTGTAGTCAGCATAACTCAAGAACCTCTGGATTCGATTACGTATGTAGTTTATTTCTAGAATGCGTATGTTGCACCTGCGCGGTTGTTGTAAAGCGAAGTAACTAAAAATGAGCAATATAAATCTAGTACCCTTTGTTTCAAAGGTGTGGGTACTTCAGCAGTGGGGGTATAGTTTTGCTCAGGAAATGCAGCAGGACAAAAAAACACTGCGAACATTCCATTTCATTCCTACCAAAAAATCGAATCCTTGTGGACATTTTGCTTTTTAAAGCCAAAGCCAAAGTTAATAAGTACTTTTTCACATACCTAGACTTATACCATGCCACGCCGCACATGATCCCAACAACAAGTAGAGCTAAACATATTCCAGTGATTGCAAGTACTCTCTTCTGGTGAATTTCTTCTGCACCTACCGAGAAAAACAAAGAACAAAAATTGACATCCAGCATTGGTAACAAAACTTGACTTTCTACTAACATTTCAGGTAATAAATGATTATGATGAGAAACTAATACATTGTATATTTGTGTATACATGTAAATATGGTCAACACACCAGCCATTGGTTGGATTGTTATGGTGCAAACCAGCTTTTCATCCATTGTCAAGGAGTGTGAGAGTTGCATCACATGTACATGTAGTCTTATGTCAGATGCAGATAAATCAAAAATATTTTGGGGTTTCAAGAACACAATTATAGTGTTTTTGTCTCCTTTGGCAACAATACTTTAGCTGGTGTGCTGGTGCAAGGAATTGTGAACAACTTGGCTGAACTGTAAAGTAACAAACCCAAACATCTGATTCATATATAGGGATGGTCTGAGTGCACGAGCAAGCTTTGCTGCAAGCCTTTGTCTCAGTTTTCATGCCGGGACATCATGATCGGCACAGGCAACAACTCGTAACAACCATGTGCAGTACATGAACACCAAAACAGTTGAATTTGAAATTCTTGGTTAGTCATCAGCAGAAACTGCTCATAACATCATACTTTTTGAGCTCATTCCAGTGGAGTCACTTTATAATATGTACTGCACATGAAATTGTTAAATATTGTTACACCACAGTGCAATGATCAGGATATTGTAGCAGGCAAACTACATGCACAGGCAGACCATAATTGTCTCTCAAGAACATGTCAACAAACAAACAAACAAACAAACAAACAACATCTCAAACTAGCTACACGACTTCGGGCAACAGTAAACCAGAACTGCAACAACAGAACTTCATGTCTCATGCTAAAAAAAAGAATAGGAGGGAAAAAAAGAAAACCAAACTGCAGTGGCCTGCAACGTTAAACCTACAAAAATAGTTTACATCTGCTTGGTTTGGTCGGGCTAGGAATCAAAAGGTGGTCTGGGGGGAGAACGGAAGAAGCCTGGAAGTGAAGATAAAGAATATCATAGGAAGAAAATTAATAACAGATAGGATGATCATAAGTCGTGTTACAAAGGTAAAAATCATATTGAATAAAGGAAGATACATTAATCATTACCTAATTATTAACAAGAGCATTGGAGTCAGTTATCAAAAAGTATTGAGTGGCAAGACCAAACCAACATTTGTTGATCATGTTTCATTGTACAATAAATATTTGTACAACTGCATTTGAACTTTGAAGTGAAATTTACACTTTACTGAAAAGAGCCTTGCCAAATACTTGGAAATATGATATATTACAGTATATTACAACTGTATGATAATAGAAATTTGAGAACAAAGCCTTCATTTTGCTGCATTTCTGTGGATAGATGTCATTTCAGCACTAAGGAGAGGTATACAAGATACCGTCATACTACATAAAAAAATTTAAGAGCCCCAAATAATTTTGAGGGTCCAAAGTTGTTGATAAAAGAAAATTTGATGTAACAATCTGTTGGTTCAAGCCAGTTGAAGGAAGAGACTGAGGAATGACTACAGTGATTATATGAGAAACTCTTTTTTAGCAGAAATAAAGGTTTGTTCAATGTTAAAAGTGACAGACAACAAAGTTGGAATGGTCTGAAGATGGGTTACACATGGTTTGCATGCGTGACTTAATTTGCAGAGTCATCCAAGGAATAAGAAATAAGAAAATGTTACAGTGACCACATTTCTATCACAGCATCACTGTTGCATAGAAATAAAAAGCAATATAGCGATTGGGTATAGCATTGTGTATATATTCACAAAAAATATCCTATAAAACTTTAAGGTTAAAAAAAAAACGATGAAAATTTGGCGCATGTCAAGAGGTATATAAATGCAACTGAGTATCATGAGACTTCTGTTTGCTTGTTGAATCACACATTTTATGATAGGTATGGCTCATAAAGCATGAAACACCACTCATTGTTCAACAAAAACTAACAAAAAAAAGCTTCTGAGGAGTATACAAAAATCCTGACAAGCCAACCCCTAAATCAAATTCAATGTCAGAAATCTTCCCCTAAAAACAAATTGTAAAGCAACCTGTGTATGACATTGAATTCAACCACATGTACGGAATTGAGGGAATACATGTTGAAAGCATTGAAAAAATGAATGCAGCTGTTTCAAAAAGTTGCTGGAGCTAAAAAAATAAGATTCATGCAGAGCTCTAGAAAATCCTGGTGTCTGAGATACAATGTATGTCTTGAGCAGGAGGTGATGAGAAGTTACTGGAGGGGTAAATGCCACCAGAAATATCTGTAGTACCAGGCCTGTCTCCAGCTTTCAATTTTCCCCATCCTACTCATCGTTTGGGGGTAAATTTTCATCATTAAATCTGTGATTTTGAGCTTATGAACATCAGTTTCATGTTATTGAGTTCAGATTTTTTTGATCGATAGGGTGAAAGTTTTGTCTGCGTCAACAAGCAAATTTTTTATTTTTTAAACAGACAGGGTGAAATTTTTGTCTGTCCCAACAAGAAAAAATGTGATTTTTTGGATGGACGTGGTGAAATTTTTGTCCGTCCCAACAAGTAAATTCCGGTCCCAGGACGGAGGGAGGGACGTGTCCAGGAGACAGGCCTGATATGATAGAGGAAAAGACGAGGTGATGAGAGGAAGATGCGCAGGACAGGGCACCGTTAATGATGTGTTATATATCGAACATGGTGCAAGCCATGCAAAGACATGCATGTTCGGGCCATAGCATGCCACACAATGCGTGTTCAGGACTTTGCATGAGATGAAGAGACAGTCTGAACAGGTCTAAAGTCTGTAGAAAAACCAGTATTGCACCTCCATCTGCAGCTTGGCCTGAAAAATATCTCCCACTTCCTTTTGTTTCTGATTTTTCTCGTTTAATTTCGTGCATCGTTTAGGACGAATAATGACATTGATCTGGTATTTTAAATTTTGATGTTTTTGAAATGTCCAAATTGTCGTACTGCCACTTTTTGTTGGACAGATTTTAAAACATGATTTTTTTGTAGATTTTTGTTTGTTTCTGTTGAGTCCATCTGTTGGCACAACACTGGTTTTGCCATTGAACAGTGGCAAACCTGGTTGATGTGGAGGCAGGGAAGAGTTCTTGGCTAGTTAACGTTGATAAGATAGTGAGTGAAGGTACCTCTGAAGGCTAAAGATCGCTTTCCTGCGTGTCCAAACGGAAGCAGAGGGCAGCAAATCGACTGTTACAGGTTGGAACACACGAGCAGATCCAACGTCTTCAACACAGGCAGAAAGACGTGGAGGCTACTTGTCTATCGGCACGTTGCTAAAGGGATCTTAGGATTGAAGACATTGATTTCTTCTCAAAGCAGAGAATCGACTCTGTAGTTTCAGACTTTCCGGCAACTTACTATCCATTGCTTTTCCAATTTCAAGGCAATGTCTTGAATGTCAAGACCCGAAACATGCAGATATTCAAAACCTTTATCAGATCAGCATTCATGCTACATTCTTTAGATCCATGAAGATTACCGATCTTTGACAGTATTCAGCCTTCTGGTCAGCTGCCAAGATCTAGGGTCGTGTTGAGAAAGCAAAGCTCCCAATTTGGCAAATACCGTGTCTGACACAAAATGTGCAAGGTCCAAAGCAAGATTCAGTTAGTATTAATAATACTCTTTTTATTCTTACAATTCTGGTTGGTTTTATGTGTCATCAGATATTTGTGCGAAAATGTTCTCCCTTCCATCAATGGCATAAAAAAAACAAATAATAGCCCTCAATCCGAAGATGCCTTGTAGAGTGCACTACCTGCATGTATGGCCGTATGCAAACATGCATGTCTTCACAAAGGGAGCTTGTTTGGAACAAGTACAATGTAGTAATATCTGTTTGGGAGGGGACATTCTGATTTTAGATAGAGGGGTGGTGAGACAAATGAAGTTATTATACACTGTACTTTTAGGACATACACAATGTTTATTTCTACATTTTAAACCACTAACCCTACGCATCTAACTACAGTAACTGCTTTGGATGCTTCAACAGATTCCACATGTGTACTGCTGCAAACTTTACTTCCAAAGTCTCTACTCAATTTTTGACAGCTAGTGAAGTATGTTTCTTTACAATAGCCTTTGTACAAAAATTTTGTTCTTGAAACATCTTCATGATCATGGTTTTCAACCAAGAAAATTATCGTCATTATAACAGAACGTCTAGTTTTCAGAACATGAATTGCCAATGAGCAAATTGGTGTCACATGACTATGACCATCAATGAAAGTGTTCTTTAGTGTTGACCAAACTGTAGTCACATACATGTAAACCAGCAGTACACATAAACATGCATCGGCTGAAGTAGTTACTACCCAACTCATCATGCTGTGTTAAAGACAAGGAAGACACATTGCTATATCATGAGAGAATTAGACAGAGTCATGCATGTTACATTCTCATGCTTGTTATACATGTACAGTCACTGTGCATGTAGCCAATTTTTCAGCTGTGGCATGAATGCGACAAGTTTGTTACAATCCTGGGTTAGTTTATTCAACAGTTGACATGCAAACATTCCTCAAAGAGGAAATTCCAGACTTGAACCTGCCACAATGCAAGAAACCCAAATAGTCCTGTTCTCTGATAGTTCAACAGATCAAGCTCTACTTGTTGCTATTGGCTCAAAAAAGGCTTTTGCTACAGAAACTCCATTCTAAAGTTTCTGCTGAATACATATCTTTTAACAGCTGTAAGGTTGAAAATGTCCATGTTTTCTTGTATATATTATATATATACAAAGTGGACTTGTCCCTCATGATCAAAAGATGCAATGTGCCTTTCTTTACACACACACACAAATGGAGCGGCAATATTAGGAGGGACAGGAAAAATCATACTACCACGCCCAACTGGAGAGTCATCCGGGAGAGTAATATCACTTTCGCCGCAACGTCGTCCTGTATACCCTCTTATGCACCTGGGTGTTAACAACATGCGTATACATATACTACCATCGGAAAACGACATGCACAGTACACATAACATCTAGGGAAGGAAAAGAGGCACATACGTCGTAACTGAGCTCGATACACGGCAGGGTTTAGATACTGGCAGCGCTTGCCAACGTAATCATCCGTGCACCTGGCGATCACAGGAAGAAGGACATTTAAGTGATGATTAGAGCGTGAGGGGAGGAGGTAGTAGTGCTGAGTACCTAAACTCAGGTTCAGGTCCGGAGTCAGGTCCAGAGTCCGGACCTGAACCCATGACATATTTGTGCTACTAGACATATTTTTTCGGTTACATGTACATTTGTAAAATTGCATCTTGGCATAAATTTTACATGCAATTTGAAAATTATATGCAGTCAATACTCAGTGAACACAAAATCTCAGTGATAAACACAAATACAGCAGCAATGTTTTCGTCTTTTTCCAGCGCAACTTTCTCCATCTATGGAAGGTTTTCAGAGAATAAAAAGGAGAATATACAAGCCAGATAATTTTTTGCAAGTCCGGATTTGGTTCCCGAAGTTAAAGTTTTTTTGGACTTGAACCCGAACGTTTTTACAAGTCCAGTTCGGGTCCAGGGTTTAGGTACGCAGCACTAAGAGGAGGGCGGGAAAACAGATGCAAAGCACAAAATAGTATGTCAGCCTTGAATATTTTTTTCCAGCTATGATTTTTTCCGTCAAGTCAACTTTGCTAGATAGTGCAAAGTGTTTAAGGAGGGAGAAATCTAGGAAGCTTTTGATCTAAACTCTCTGAAACATAATTTCCCAAATTCAGAGGGGCAAATTTGATCTTCTGGAAAAGTTTGAGCCAATCTTTGAGTTTTCTACATCATAACAACACACTCAGGTGTTTGTCCGTGAAGATGACGGCAAGGCGAGAATTTTCTCCCTCATGAGCAGCAAAATGACGGAAAGACTGATGCTGGAAAAAAACTGCAGCCTGCACGAGATCTAGAGAACATAAAATGGCGACATTGGTGCCATTACAAGCTGTGTGCAGACACCTTTACAGTGGCGATAGGGAACTATTTACTGCACAAGCGCCAAGAAAATTGGAAGCAGCAAGTTGTGGGGAAAATTTCCAGACACAAACTAACAACGTTAACTGAGTTCAGCGTAATTTGGGTTCCATCCACAATACAGCAATTTTTTTTTTTCTGAAAAAACATCATTTTAGCAAGCCATTATAACAAACAGAATTTGTCCTTGCACAAGGATGAAAGGTCACTTATTGAAGGGAAAATGGTGTGAACAGCAATTACATGCACAAACTTGGCTTAGAATAGAATATTGATGGAATTTGTGATTATTGTGGATTTAAACTTTTCAACAATTTAAAAGAATAAGACAATATTTGCAGATGCTATATTTTGGCCTGCTCTTGCAAGAGAATTGCCTAGTTTCAAATTTCATTTTTTTCTGTATGCAGTGTCTCAATAATTTGTATCTAAGAGAATGGCATAACTTGTACAACAAATCGGTCTTCAAGTACACAATCATGTACAGGACCGTGTTGCTTTACGTCTTGCAGAATGGTATACAGATGTTTGATATGCATGGGCAAGAATTTGGCTTGTTAAAAATGTGCATACAGTGTACTCTTTTTCTCCTTTAAAGTTTGATGATGTAAACTAGGCTGTCCTGGACAAAGGAATAGACTGAGAGAAGAAGAGTATTGTGCTATATGAGACAAAGTGAACTGGTCTTTAGGCCACCAACTTATATCCCTGGTTCTTGGACAATTTTAGAACAAATCTACAAAGAGGGCAAGATGACTTTAGAGAGAATTTGAACCATAATCACTCCATGAAACTGTTTAAATCAGTTGACTTCCTTTTGAATCCCAAGAACCAAGAAATTAAATTGGGGCGGACTTGAGAAGTTGAGAAATTTGCCAAGATCGTGCAATAGGAGGAAGTGCAGAGTCAGAACTCGCCAAAGAGAAAGTCTGGACATGGCAATTGTACACATTGATTTTGTACATCTACAATCATGATTGTGTTCACACACACACAAACACATGCACACACACCACATGTACACATACAAACATGCAAACACACATCACATACAAATGACTGTCATACATATGCAGTACTATATCACACACACACACACACACACACACACACACACACACACAACCACACGCAGACACGTGCACACATCCTTGAGACATCCTTGTGTACACGCACACACATACATGCACACACACACACACACACACAGACAGATACACACACACACACACACACACACACACACACACACACACAACTTTCTTTGACATAAACACAAATCCTTTAGCTCAAACAGCTTCCAAGTTATTGGCTACTGTACAAATAACAAAAAGTGATCAATTGCAAAACATCCTGCATGTGCGACATCGATTATCCCTTGTGAAAAGCGGGTCTCCCCTTCCTCAAAGACCATCAAATTACAGGCTCATTGAGCCTTGACATCGAGAGTCGGGTGCCAAATTACAGACTGAGCCATCTGTACGTAATACCTCCTCTCCAACAGTAATGGTCGGATCAAGCTGGATATGTTCCTCTAACTGGGTGGAACATTGAGGATCGCACGTAATGTAAGACCCTACTTCTCAAGGGTACAGCAAGGTCATGTCTTGAAGGTTGTACGGTGGTTACAAGGAATTTCTGGTGAATTGATCAGCAGTTACAATTATACATACTATCTCCTCGTAATGACCATTAGGGTTGACGTTCATTGATTCTCATTGGAAAGTTGGGAGACACTAAGGGTCTTATCGAAAACCAATAAAACTATTTTAGGAAAAAATAACAATTTCTGATGGTAAGCAAACCATGCAAAGGACAACTTTTGAAGATCTGATTTCAAACCAACAATTGAGAACAAAACAACATTTCTTTTGATACAAAGTGAACCACACATACAAGTATTGTCAAATTAACTGACTCTTAAATATGGACTAAGCAATTAGCTGAAGCCTCTTTTCAATTAGCTGGCTTTAATTACTGAGGACGACCATCTAAATGGAAGATCGATATTCCAAACCATTGCGATCAAGTTGGGAGCAGCAGTCTGTTGTATAATAAGTTGTTGGCTGCAAAAATGAGATTTCGAATTCTGGATAAGAAAATCACAGGCACCTAAAGTTTGTATATGTACCATATTAATACATTTTTGAAATGACACAAAAATGATAAAATATTTTCTGTGAGCTTTTGAGGCTCATACAACAAAATAAGCTGGTAACACTCTTGACAGCAAAGCTTCCCTGAACTCATGTTAAACAAACAAACAATGACCTGATATGGGCTGGCACTGACACTATTATTTAAGTAGGTCAAAGTTCATGGTTCACAAATTCAAACAAATTTGGGGTCATTGACATTAACTCTCCATCAACTACATTCATGTCTTCATCAAAATCCTCTAAAAGCAAATCATAAATATCAAAACTCTTTCAGAACATCATTATTAAAACATGGTAGAATGAGATGTGTATGAACTGGAGCTGATACATGTTTGATGGGCCTTTTACCGTCATCAGCCCGGCTGTGCCGTAATGGGAGCTGCAACCTAAATTCTCGCTACCATATAGAAAACATCCTGGCAACCAGTTTGGTCATCATTGACCTTCGTGTGCCCTTCACCCAGAACATAGCTTGGGTCACGACCCCGTGAAATGGGTGCGATGTTCCAAACTTTAGTTTAAACGGGATGTCGGGATCATAGATTTGTATGAGTATTCTGATTCAGTCAAGCAAACAATATTGTGACTTTATGACGGAGATTTTTGAAGTGACATCTTCACTGTGAAATAAAGATCACAGAGGAAATTTTTGCTTTGTTTTTGTTGTTGTTTTGTTTTAAAATTTAATCTCCGCAAACACTCCCCTTTCACTTGGTACAAAAGAATATTGCAAACACACAGACAGACAGAGCATTTATTCTCAGTCTCTCATGAGCCATACTCACATGCATTTCTTCTCCAAGTCAGAGACAACACACTTCTTTTACTCTCTCATTCATTCCATTTTCTGCTCATTCAAAAGTTACTCACTCACTCACACTCACTCACTCACTCACTCACTCACTCACTCACTCACTCACTCACTCACTCACACAAACTCACTCACTCACTCACATACTCACTCACTCACATACTCACTCACTCACATACTCACTCACTGACATACTCACTCACTCACACTCACTCACGCAGTCACTCACTCACTCACGCAGTCACTCACTCACTCACTCAATCAATCAATCAATCAATTATACAACCAATCAACTTTTTACACCCACAGACAGAAGCAGCAACCTTATTCTCCAAGCAGAGGTTTCGATCGGGGGGAAGCAGTGGCCGGGGTTTCTTACGCTGGCCTCCCGGGAGGCAATGTCAAAAAAAACCCGGCCACTACTACCCCCCGACCAAAACCTCTGCTTGGACAATAGCAACCTGACATCCACGCTGTATCTACGGAGTCCTACTCACGTGCATCTCTTCTCAAAGTCATTGCCGGTGCCAGGTGCTGAAGGAATCTGGCTGCAGGTGCCTTCATTCAAGCAGTAGCCAGCGTCTTTATCTTTGCATGGAATGCCGTGGCCTGTAAAGGCAGTTTGGGCTGGGGCCCAAAGGAAGGCATGGTTAGACAACAACACTAGCTACAGACACGTTCCCTGAATCTTTGGTTGTGGCCCGAAGGAAGACATGGTTAGGCAACGACACTACCTACAGACACGTTCCCTGAATCTTTGGTTGTGGCCCGAAGGAAGACATGGTTAGGCAACGACACTACCTACAGACACGTTCGCTGAAGTTTTGGTTGTGGCCCAAAGGACGGCATGGTTAGACAACAACACTAGCTACATGTACAGACACGTTCCCTGAAGTTTTGGTTGTGGCACAAAGGACGGCATGGTTAGAAAACGACACTAGCTACGGACATGTTCGCTGAATTTTTGTCTGTGGCCCAAAGAAAGGCACGGTTACCTAGAAACACAACTGAAGTTGTAGCAGCTCGGTGGTATTCATCATGGAATTGTGATTGTACAATTTCCCCAGTACAATAAACCTCTGTCACCACAACCGGAAGAGGAGCTCTTCAGTGAGCCAAACTGGTTTGAGATCACTTTCACTTTTAGGAGTGCATTGTACCCAATTCTCATATGTTTTTTTTAAGGCATCATACTTAAACGTACTGCTTGCAACTTCATTCATTTCGATCGTATTAAGTGCTACTTAAATCACAATTCTTCCCACTTAATATCTGAACTTTTGCAGCATCTTTGAATATCACCTTCAGTTTACAAGTGTATAACTTTTAAGTGCCTCCTCATAATATTCTCATATTTTTCAAAGGCTTTGGTTTACAACTGTTCAGCTTTTAAGTGTCTGCAGCCCTTCTATAGTTTCTAGGTGACAAGACAACGCTGAAAGCCATCTGTTATATACGACGCTCTCAATTTAGTTTCGTCAAAGGGATTTGCAGCACTCACTGATTCTGATTATAATCACAACCGTGACAGAGTTATGGTCTTCTTCCCGCAGAATTTCAGACATGTTATCCGTCTAAAATCATTTCAGCCGCGGGGTTACATCAGGTCGTCTTTCCAATTGTGGAACAGTATCCCCGGGAGACATTGGTAAATTTCTCACGTCCGGGTACTTATTGTCTGAAACATAACACTTGACCCGAGATGACGCCTGCCATGAAAAATAGCCGTAAAGATTCCATTTGCGCTCCGTGCTGAGTTGGCGAGACGCACGTTTTGCCAGTAAATAATTCAGAGGTCCCGCCATCTACATATCAGAACTAGTAATCCGTGAACTACACTGATCAATACCAGGGTTAACAGGCACACAGAGTCAGTACGCGGTGCGGGGAAAATCAGTTTACGGGATTTAGACTTCGTCAATCGCGTATGAAGCTGTCTCCTTCCATACATGTTAACTTAAGACTTTGGGCTGTTTCATCAATACTACAGGGAGAACTAAAATCAGTTATCCAAAGCTGTACGTGATGCACCATTGGAGGTATTGGAGAAATAAAACTTTAGAAAGGCCTACAGTGCATACATTGTATGTCACATAAAACTTTCCCTATCAAAATTCTATTGAAACACAACAATCTAAGAACTAAAATTAGGATTTTGTGCAGTATATTTTTGTACATCTCTCCCTTTTTGACTCAAAAATAGTCATTGTCCATTAAGGAACAATGTTGAGGTACTGTTTAACTTACTTTAAAGGCCTTTTTTCCTTTGTTTACGATCAAAACCTTTCCTTGATTGTTTTTAATCTCCCGTCACCATTTAACCAATAATCATATTACTACTTTTTATGCAAGTTTGAACAATAACGTTTACAATGTCACAGCTTCAAAGTAATGCAAAACAAAAGCATTCAAGTTGCCGTACTGTGTTTTAGAGCAGTTAAGCACCTTGAAGTAATATGCGACCAGGGCTCAAAATACTTTTTCTCTGATGCTTGTAAAATTGGAGGTTGTCCGAGACTTTACTTGCAGTTTGGAAAAACTTTCCTGAAAACTAAATCCTGTTCTTGCCTCACTACAACATGAGTGTTAGTTTGCTGTTGGTTAGCTAGCTGTTGATAATTAATTAAGAGGTCTGAAATCAAATTCTTTCACTCGGCAAAATCTCCAATATTTTGCAACTGCTATTAAATGGCAAGTTGCATGAGGGTATTTTGAGCCCTGGAAAATACACAAAAAATTAACCATGCAAAAGAGGGGGGGGGGCACGAATACTATGCACAAATGACACGCACAACACAAGTAAAGCAAAGAAACAAAACTTACTTGGGATTGTGTTAAATTGAAAAACTGTAAAGAGAACAAAACGAAAGTAAGAAAAGAAAGAGTGTGCAACAAAACTAAAAGAATGTTAAATCTACAAAGTACAATAACATATATAAGGTCATACCAATTTAATTTCTTGGTTAACGGATTTTTATTTTCCAAAAAAATCTTAGAAAAATTTTAGAAAAAAAAAAATCATGAAAACAGAAGGCTTTTTTTCTAAAAAATTTTTTTTTGGAAAATAAAAATCTGTTAACCAAGAAATTAAATAGGTGTGGCCTAAGTGTGGTAAAACAAAGGTATAATCTCTACTGCTAATAGCAAATGAGAGGTAATAAGAGAAGATGAGAAACTTAACTATTGCAATATGTTCATTCGTTTTTTCTTATAAATCAGCTTTAATTTGTTGACAATATTTTAAGAGACATAACCTCGGATGATCAATACACAAATCAGGATGATAAGTACACAAATTAATGGAAAGTTATAAAGTTTACGTTAACTTTTTAACTTGGACTAAGGATAATATTATGGCAGTTCTCTGCTGCAATATCTATGAATATCAATCATAGCAAAGCATTCAATCTGTTCTTAACATTTGAAGGCTTCTTCTTTACACCCTTTCACCAAAAAGTTATTTTACACAGTCCCATAACCTAGGAATCAGTAATTTGCTTACTTGGAGTTTTAACTGGAGCTGTGAACAGAAAATAAATCAAATGAGCTTTGTCTAAGCAGTAATTAGTTACCACTACGAATCGCTGACACTGACAGAAGTGCAGCCACCGATGAGTAACTTGTAAAATCAAGTCAGGTAAGTTTTAATTAAGTGATTAGGAGTAGAGTTAATTTTACAATACATTAAATACTGTCACAGTTGAGGAAAGACATTATCATTGTGATGATAGAAAGACATCCTTCACAACAAGAACCACCAGTCCCGTAATTTACTGCACATTAGCACTTTAGTTCCTCATGTGCCTATTTTACAGACCAGCAACATTAAAGTTAAGGGCTTTAAAATTCAAATTCCCGATTCCTTCATCGGCTGAACAAGCAGAACCATGATAATGCCAGTTTGTCTAGACTGTTCTGTTGCAACTATGGAGAACAAACTTAGACACCAAAAAACTCAAAAGCCACCACTGTGATTTTGTTAATATGCAAATACAATTATCCCTGTCCTTATCTAGTCAGACCACCACAAACATGCTTTCAAATTACTGTCAATCTACAAAATCAAAACTCATTAATTTACCTTCAGCAGCAGCTACTGGTATTTGTCTTAGCTATGATATTATTGTATATATTAATTGGCAAGTACATCTAACTAGAATTTTCATTCAGACTACGCAAAATTGATCTTATGAATGACATCCTTCAGAGCAAGGCTGTCCCCAGTTCCAATCATCATGTGGGAGCCCAGTTGTTGATTTTTAATGTTGAGTCATTTTAAGCTTACAAAAAGACATTTTCATCCGTTTCATAACATAACATAACATAACATAACATAACATAACATAACATAACATAAACATAACATAACATAACATAGTGTTTCATGTCCTGAAGTTCAGATTTTTGGACGGACGGGGTGAAGTTTTTGTCCGTCCCAGTAAACAAATGTCAGGAGACAGTGTCAAAAATGTAGGATATTCTGGCACTGTAAGTACATACAGTAGTTTCATGGCAATTATAGAATATCTGTTAAATTTTTATGTTAAGTCATGAATGTAATACAATCTTTCGGCAAATACTGTCGCCCATCTATTAAGAACAAATATCAAAAAATCAAAGTGCATGTGGATGTCATCTATAATGTCAATTTTGTCTGGAGCTTATGATACCCAAAACAAGACAAGACCACCGAGCACACTACAGTGGAGCAACGGCGATCCAACACATACTTTTGTTTGTGGCTAAAACAAAAGCTGGAAATAAAACATTTAACACAAAAGTACCGGTAATACATTTACTACTTATTTAAGACATTCAGAATATATTCCAAAGCAATCGGTGAAAGTTTTGTGTTTTTAAGACAAACATTCAACTGAACATTTTACATCATCAGTTTTACAAATGCGAGAGACGGAGAGAGAATAGTAGGAAAAGGAGTAGACATGACAAACAACAACAATAACAACTACAAGACACATGTTAGAGCTACAGAGAAGTAATTTTCTTACTTGTTGATGAGATTGAACCTGTGAAGGAAAGATATGATCAGTCAGTTTTATCGTCGTAGAATCAGAAACCATACAAATCAGCATGCCAAATGTAAAAGCTATTAATCGTCAGTTTTTTTGATAGTCTTCAGTTCTTGGTACATCTCAAGAACTTACGGCAATAAAAACCTCCTAAATCTTTATCAGGAGTCAACAATTCATACAGGGAAGCTTTGATTCGATTTCCAGGTTCCATAAAACTTTTATTACACACGAGTTAATTTGAATCCAGCGAGCTGAAAGTCGTTACAGTCTGAAGAAAAAGAACATCTACTCACCAGGTGCAGTTGTAGGCGTGGGCTCTACAGAAAAAAAGGGGAAAGAACCAGTCACTTTACTGTTCCAACTGTAGCAAGAATAACAACTGTACAATTGTACTACACTCTACATTTTAAATCAGCCAGTTTTTGCTTTGTGTGTGTGTGTGTTTGTGTTTGTGTGTGTGTGTGTGTGTACATTTTTATCTGTGTGTGTGTGTCTGTGCGTGTGTCTCTGTACATTGTATGTGTGTGTGTGTGTGTGTGTGTGTGTACATTGTTTATGTGTGTGTGTATGTATGCCTACGTGCATGTACATGTAATTATGTATTTCTGCATTGTATGTAAATCAAGAATCCTTCAAAAACATCTTTTCATAGTAAATAACATATAAAGTAGAACTTTTCAAATGCAACGTTGTCACTGAAGCTCTGTCAACACTGATTTATATGCAAATTTGCAATAAACAGGCTTAGCGGCTAAGCATTCAGTAGACATTTTCAATACACAGATATTACGGTAGACATACTTAAGTGCTATTGACAATGTACTGAGAGTGTTACACTTCCTCGGTTTATGATCAAAAGTTACCTCCCAAGGGAGCTACCGGCAGTCACGCAAACCGAGCCCTATAAATATTGCACGAAGCCCTACCCAACCGCTTAATGTTGTGGCTTGCAGTTGGTATCCTGCAGTCACACCTGTTTAAACTGGACAAGAAATCGACCATCTCATACCTCCGTGAGTTTTTAAAAGATACAAAACAGAAACATTAAACAAGAAAATACAGGTGTATATACACTGACGAATAAATAACTGGTGGCAACAATCAATTGAGCTTACAAAACAAGGTATAAAGGTTCCCACTTTTTGTTGTGCTTACATATTTTGTTCGCAATATTTTTCTCCAATCAATGTACTACATACTTAACGAAGGCAATAGATGTATGGATAGATAGATTACATGACTCACGGTTTTTATATATTTTACCTAACAGGATACTGACATTTGAAATGACTGGTGTTTCACTTGATAAGTTCCCCAGCAATACATTCGATGGGTTATTTATATGGGCTATAAGTAGTATACCTCCGTGAGTTTTTGTGAATTGCTTAATCCCACAACCCTAGCTAAGCTGGGGCTATGGCCTAGTCGGTAAAGTGTTCGCTTTGCACACGCAGGCTTTAAAAATTGCACATACTGATTTCCCTGCTAAGCACTCAGCATTTGGTAAAGAGTATGACAGTTGAACACACACCACTACCAGTGGACTAGCCCCCTGCTGTAGCGATTGCACAAAGTTGTGTCTACACTTACAATTTCTTATGACATTGCCACAACTTCAAGTTTCTTGAACAAATGTTTCAAAGGTATACCATAAAAATCTAAGACATTTCAGGCCTGAACCAGTTTACCCGTTGTTATTCTGAAACTGATGCTTTTATCGATTGGCTAATCCTCCATCCCCCATTCTCAGGCAAGCAGACGGTGATTTGAAAGACACCCGCTTTTGTCTTGCCAACAAATGGAAGCATAGATCTTCATTACAAAACAAAGGAGTACAAAGTAGATAAACCTCTGGGCCGTGGATTTAGCTGACTATACCATTACAAAAGTAATCTATTCCATGGTTTACCTTGAGCAGTGAAAAAGGGCAGTCATGATAATGAAAAATGTGTTGTTTTTTATCAGACCAGTTAAAAACATGGTATCAAACATTTCTTACCCTGGTGTCATAATAAAACGGTGTCATAATATAACTCATTGTTGGTTCCTATAACCACAGAATGCCCTTTCAATTGTTAAAAAAAGGCTCCAGGAAAAAAGTTTTACCTTAAGTATTCCAAAATATACAAATCCAAGGAAACAAATGAATCAGATTGTTTGGCCAAAGTATTGGATCTTCCTGTAATCTTGTAGCGCAATTCTAAGTCTCCAAGAAATTGGCATACTGTATGCAAGACGTTCGCCTTAACATCCGTTCTTACTGTGAGTACGGCATAAAATCCCCTGCTTCTATCACATTAGATACGAACAAATAGAAAATCAATGATGGGAAAGGCACCCAGCTGTCCTTTGTGCTGTAACTACTTTGTATTTCAGCTATGCAGGCAACAATTGACGAAGCAGTAATTGGATGTGTCCAAGGGTTTCGGTTACTTCTGAAAGAAGGATTTTCTCAGATACGTTGATGAAGGTTAGACATCCAGGTAATAAGATACGCCAAAAATAATTACTCAAGCAACTGGATAAGATTTTGAAACAGTCAGACGTTTCAGACAGCATCCGCTATCTTTCGTCAGTGACTAAGGAAAGATCTGGTAGAACTAGGTTTTATACCAAAACTCTGAATAGATATGTTAATGAAGGGAAGACAATTTCAGATGGTTCAATAGGATAGTAAGTTAATACAAGGTTGCAGGCTAATGAATCAATTAGCTCCTGTTGATTTTCTCAGATGTCAGTAAAGATTGGTTCGGGGGAATAGAAACAAACACATAAGGGCACAGAATGTGAATGAGGTATGGCGAGGTATGGCGTTGACTTGAGTGAAGTGCCCTGTATCATTTTACGTCCATGACCGCAATTTTATGCTTTGGGCTTTAGCGCTGTGAATGCATATATTATGTACTTCAAGTTAGACTCAATGGTTAGTAGCTTTTTAAGGATATCTGGACATTATATACTTTTGCAACTTGTCCGAATATTAGCAGAAAGTTTGCTACCATTCCTATACAATGTTTCAATTAACAGTTTCATACATTCAAGTATGCACATTTTGTGTACATTTTGTGTACATTTTGCATTCAAAGTAAGATGCATACGATTTGTATCCTTGGACCTGTACAAAACAATAACATTTTCTTCAAAATTATGATCTTCACTGTTGAGTTGAGCTTGTCTGATAAATATATCAGATACTTTCGAGGTAAAAGCTTAAAAAAGCGGGAAGTCTTTAATAGGTTTATTAGTTTATGGTCAATATCGATACATTATCATAGCTTCAAGGTTGGTGAACATCAAGGTCAAAATAGAAGGCTTCACTGATGAAGTGGTGCAAAATAATATGTGGGTAACTCTCATATTTCCGCCATATTAAAGGAAACCCCAGCAATATTGGGGCTCGAAAATCGGAATTTGAAAGTCAATTTATTTAGTCATTTCTATACAAAGTCATGATCATGATTAGTTCAAACAACACTATCACAAAGTATAGAAACGTCCATCATGCAAAAAGAAAGCGTTGTTGTGATGTGAGAACACACTGAAAATCATTGCCAGGGTTTCGGTAGGCTTGGGAAACTAAGGGAATCATTGTATGGCACGTTTTTGCATGGTTTTAGAATACTCAAAGTGTTTATGCAAATGTACTAAATAGTGTTAGTAAATGGTCACTACTATTAAGATCTCAGTATTTTTCTATTTCCATATTTTGGGCCCTAATACTGTAAATGCATTTAAGTTTGCATGGTTTTTATTTCGCGCTAAGGCAAAAATGGAGTGTTCGCGGTGGTTTTAAGTTCGCGGCAGCGCTATAGTCACATACTGCTACAGTATTTGACAAAAATGTTTGCGGTGGATTTAAGTCTACGGTTAAATGGTCACCGCGAAAAACGCGAACATAAAACCACCGCAAACATTTCTGCATTTTCAGTATTGCTATGGTTGCCTTTAAAAGATCCAGTTAACTCAGAGATGTACTGCATGTAAGTGTAGCATCAGTAATTCTCAAGGTATGCACACTTCAGATATCCAGAACTGGTGTTCAGGACATTCTTTGCTTCTATCAAATTGTATTAGAAATTGGTTATATCTATGGTTTTCTTTATAATTGTATTTCATTATCATCATAAGTTAGTTTGTAGGAGGAGGGCTATCTAAAATTGCATATCAATTCATATTTTGTAATTAAAAACCTGCTGATCGACCAATCTTGCTCAGAGTCACTGACGAAAAATAGTTGATGCTATTTGAAACATCTGACAGTTTCCACAATCATATCCAGTTGCTTGTGTAACTGCTATTTGGTATATCTTATTACCTGGATGTCTAACCTTCATCGACGACATCAATATAAGTTTTCATACTTGTATTTCAATGATGAAAAAATACATGACTTTGGTCTAAAACAACAAAACATATCAACATTCTGGTTCTATTGGTTTTTGGAGTCAGTAGTGTTTTAATACATTCAGACACGCAAATAGTAGCTAAAAAAATCATTCAATATAGACGCGCACCCTTGGAGAATTCAAGCTGAAATGTGACCGGCAATTCTATTATTTGGATTGCAGGGAGTCACATTTGGATTGCAACAATCAACGCTTTGGAGTCTAGATTTAATTATGCCTTTAAGAATTTTTCTACAGTAACTGAACATTAATTGTCTATTGTGTGGTTAGAGGATTTTTTACCATGACGTAATAAGTTGTGGACATTTAACTTTAGGTCGGATTTTGATTGCGTTATTCTTTTTTTGGGTGGGGGAAGGGGGAGCACATGACACTCAAGTGCCCCAGCTTTTGAAACACGATGAATCTTTCATAGGATTATTAATTTCAAGGTCGTAAAATGCCTTGAATTCTTAATGCAAAGGTCATAAAATACCTTAACAGATGGCTTGCCGACATGACAAAAACAAAAATCATTGGACAGTGCTACAACTCAGAGACAATCAATTAAGACATTACACAACTGCTTAAACTTTTTTACCCACGTTGAGCCCTTCTATGTATGTGATCAATGAGGCCAGCTTTCGCACAGAGGTCCCAGGTGCTTTTCCCCACTTGAGGCTGTTAGAAACGATGTGTGATAATTAATTCAACCAAACGCTCATTTCTACAGGGAGTGTCGAGGGGGTGCCTTGCACGGATATTGACATTTTCCGTCAATGACAGCCTCCGATCCATCTGGACGGCTATTTCCAGAAAATCGATCGCGGCGTGCTGACATATATTGGCTTCCCGCCGACCTACTGAATCCTTACCTATTAAGGGAGGCACGGAGGGTAAGATGACGTCTGGGATGATGTTGGACCCGGCCCCTCCCCCTTGGTTCCTTCCATCTTGCTCCTCTCTGTCCCCTGACCCCTCTCCGTCTGAACTGACAGTGGCAGATGGTCCCTCCATGCCGGGTGCCTCCTCCCCTTTGGCGGCCATTTCCACTGCCCCGTGTCCGTAGGTCGGCTCGACGCCGTCAAAAATGTGGTCGACCCAAATCCACTTCAGGGTCACGACCAGGAAGCAGACGAGCGCGAGAATCAAGGCGGCCGGAACGATCAGCCACTTGTCGGAGAGAAGGGGGACCTCGCGATGCCAGCGCTGGTGGGCGGCAGCCAGGGCCCCCTTCACCCGGTCAATCCGAGCCTCCATGGTCCCTTACTCGTGTCCCCCTGTCACCAGAACAGTGGCGACATGGTGCTATAACAGCTCCAGCTATGCCATCAATGCTGCCACCCAGGCCGAGTATGTGCTCCCGCCTCTTAAACAAGGACATACATCCAGGGCCGGCCCCTGCTATGTCCTGTACCTCCTCCGGGTAACCTCCGACCCACAACAAACAGCCGGGAAACCACAGCCTGCCTCCTTCGTGCGTCGTTTACCTGGGATGCCCGGCGAGGTTTGTTGGACCTGTCCACTCCTGGGAAAAACGTGCTCCGAATGTCCCACCGAGAAAGTCACCTTCCCGGGTGCATATGTATTAGAGCGTGTCTCCGACGCACCCACACGTAACGCCAAGCATCATCAATTATAACTGATCCCCGGCTGATGAATCAGTATTAATTTAAGTCGCTCTAATTGGGCAGGAATGGTGTCTCCGCTCAAAAGGTCACCAAGAAGGGCATTTACAGTTCAAATAACATTGTTACAATGCACAGAAAAAGAGTCAGTATCTTCTTAATGCTTAGACGACACAGGCTGAAACTTCACGTCCAGACTGTTAATACAAATAAGAGATGTCGTCCTCAACCATATATGATGTCTTGTGACTGAGTTTGCCAATAAAGCGCAGTGGAGCCTGTGCAAAAAAGGAAGCCAAGGATAGATTCCAATTTCACAGTAAGGGAAAAGGCACTCTACAGCAGACAAACATTCACTTATGTGGCACAGATTACATAATCAATTCCACACAAATATGACTATTTCCGTGCTGACATAACAGCGAGTTGTTTTCCACAAGAATGAAGGTATATTTCTAAAACATTGAACCAGCCGAAGACCATCTGAAGCAGACAGACTCAATCTGTTTGTATTTTGACACGATTTTCTTCAGACACTCACGAAATTTATTTCCGTAAGAAACCGGTAAAACCTTTAGAACATGGCAAAAATATGTGTTTCCTCTGTAAGTATGTAATGCATTATTCATCCTAACGTTTCATAATTGGATAACAATCTAATCAACGAATACGTGAGTCGACAAAATCTCTGCAACCCTGATATCATTACATCCTGACGACAGCGGGGTTTACTTGATGAATGATTTACTTGTTCCATGGGAATCTTCAATGACTGCAAGTTAGATCTAGGTTTAGTGTTTTCTCATCGATTAGACGTTCAGCCACACATTGTATTTTGTAACAGCACTCTGATTTTTCATAAACATGTCTAGCAGGTTTTGACTGGATTTATTTAAGAATTTCCAGTAACTTTTTCAGAAGTAATTTCTCCCATTAACGGACAAGTCATGCATCTTCTTGCAATGGGCCTTCAATAGAATTATACATTCAGCTTTAATACAGGAAATAGATATCCCCTATATGCTTTGTAGCACTCCCAAGCCATAATACTACATGCATGATTGGTCTGATTGTTATTACCAAGGGACAGGACTGCCACTAAATTCTTATTCCACCAGCAGCTCTCTGTAAAGTCTGATGATCAATGCACAACCATAACCAATTAAGGCGGACCCACCCCAACCTAGAACAGACAGAGATGGGCACAAATGCTCCCGAGGGAGCTACTGTGATCATCGTGGCTGTTGACTAAGGCCACACCAATTTAATTTCTTGGTTAACGGATTTTTATTTTAAAAAAAAAAAAAAAATTGGAAAAAAAAAAATTTTGACATTTTTTTATTTTTTAAAAGACAAACATAATTTTATGTTGTGTACGTGTGTTTTGTCCGATTTCAGCACAATGTGCGAATATAGAATCTGATTTAGCACACAAAAATCACACATTCTGTGAACAGGCCAGGGTTTGAAAACTACTAGAAACAACTTCCTTGAGCATATTTTGCACATTTTTATATAAAACGTAGCACCAATAACCATTTCACATCGGATCCTTATTAGTATTAATGTTTACAGCAGATTGTTTGTTTCATAAATTTGATTTAAAAAACAGTTTTCTGCTGTCTATCCTGTTCAAAGTTTATGATACAAAAATCATATTTCAAGTCCTTGCTTCATTATCTATCAATAGGTACATCAGCATTAATTACTTTATTACTAAAAATTGATAAATAAAAAATCATTAATTTGATTATTTGATAACATTTTAATTACTCATCAACATCAGTGTAGATTAAACACACATTTCAACTTTTTGCAAAATTCTGATATCAACAAGCGTGTGTAAGGCCACACCATTTTAATTTCTTGGTTAACGGAATTTTAAAAAAAATGCTAGTTTGGAAAATCAACTGGAAAACAAAATCTCAGAGAAGAGTTTGTACTTTGATGCACACAATTTCAGGGAGTGAACAGGGTCAGGTGCAAGTTTTCACCCCAGCCTTCTGTTTTCATAATTTTTTTTTGCTAAAATTTAAAAAAAAAATCTGTTAACCAAGAAATTAAATTGGTGTGGCCTAAAGTTGATGAAACAATACAATGTGTAACATCATATGTCATGCTTATGTATTGTTCGATTTTTCCCCGCAGTTCGTTCAATACCCCGTTGACACCTCGCTTTGAAAGATATATGGCTTTATCAGGACCGAACATGCCCCAGCTTTCTGGGAGAAATAGAGAGGTTATCTGAGTGCTGATATGGGAAATCACACAGGTTTGTATCTGTCGTGATGAAAGTCTCTGGCTCAACCCGGTAAAATTTGATACGTCTGGCATGCACGCTGAAATATTGTACCATCATAAATATTGGCAAAACTGTGGGGGAGAAATCTGCGTTCCTCGAAACTGATTAAATCGGAGGACGCTCAGACCAATCAATTTCATGAGAGTCAAAGCGTTAGTCCGCTGGTTGAAACGACATTTTGTCACGGCTTTTGTAAGCTTCTAATCTTTCAGCTGCAGTCCCAAACAGAGCTGCTAGGTTCCTAAATTTTTGTAACAATATGAAGGCTCTTCATTGATAGATCTGTTAGTTGATAAATCTTGATAAGATGCAAAAATATCATGCCATGCATTTTCTCAAGACAAAAATATGTTTACTCCCCAATATTTCCCTATCATGACAACTTTGATTCAATCTTAACCGTGTGCTTTCCATCAGCAATACACGTATAACAACTTGCGTGCATTGAGTGACAAAAAATGCAGGAATCAGGAGGATGCGCCCGCATATGTCCGCCAGGGCTCAAAATCCATTATTGGGAATAGGTGCACTGGTGCACCTGACCGCAAAATTTAGGTGCACAGAAAGAATTTGGGTGCACAACTTAAAAATAAAGTAGAATGTCAGAAAAACATATTAATTAACCCTACTGCCTCTCTGAAGAACAAAATCTTAAACAAGCAAATAAAGTGCAACAAAGGTTATCTTTCAAGATTAGGTGCACAGCTCCAATTTTTGGTGCACAAAGGTGCACATGCACCCAGTACTGTAAATGCATTTAAGTTCGCATGGTTTTAATTTTGCGGTAGGGAAAAAATTGAGTGTTCGCAGTGGTTTCAACTTTTCGTTTGAAACAATTACAGCGCTACAGAAAAACCGGCAAAAATGTTCATGGTGGTTTTAAGTCCACGACGAAGAGCTTACCGCGAAAACCGTGAACACTTGCATTTACAGTATTTCCAGCCCTGCCCGCTGTCGGCAGACATCTCAGGGAATATCTAAAGGGGATTAGGTCGGACAGCTACCCTGGCGCATAAAAATCACCCCATCACATACTGTTCGCTGATTGTCAAAAAATGATAATCCATCTTGAGTGACGCATTAGGAAAACTATAATATTATTAATATCAAATCTCCTAACTTCTACAAAGAATACAAATTTACGCATTAACACAGGATAATACCTTTGATTGCCACTCAAGTAGAAATTTGACTTCTTGAGCATTTTCTAAGCCTTCCTTTAGAATTCAAATCATTGTATAGAAACGACAAACATATGACATTCAAAAGAAAATAGTGGCATAGTCATAACATAGTCATACTACTACATTTGTACTACGTTAAGCATCTTCCACATTAAGTGCCCCCCCCCCCAAATCTGCTTACAAAATAAGAACATTCAACACCTTTTATATTTGTAGGCACAATTATGTAAGCATCTTTATAATATTCATGAATTAAATAAATGTACTCCATTAGACTTATGTGTGTTCCAGATAGGTCAACAGACCTGAAAATTTAGCCTAATGGTTACAACTAGGCTGTTTTACAGAAATAAACAAATAAATCAATAAAAAATTTCTAAAATTGAGCTGAATCATGACAAAAGGTTGTCATAGATCCTTGTTTGTTTGATTTGTGTCTGAACCTTTGTTTATTCGTGTGAAACTCAAATCGACCCTTAGATCACTTTTCATTGACTTGATAATTGAGGTCATGGGAGAAGGGTCAGACAAAATATAACAAAATCACAGATTATATCATCAAAGTTCTAATGAGTCTAGAAACAAAATAAATAAATCATTACACTTGCTTATTGTTTGTCTGCCATACCCTTGCTGAAAATTGTACCACATAAAAACTGCGCTTTAGTGACTCTGCTCCAGATCTGTCAACTTCCATCAGACAGGCCACATTTTGATAGCCCAGAGTTGCCATGGGAACTCATCTCAGGTCGATGACCTCATGACAGGAACAATTGAAAAATGACTTCGGAAATTGATCCAGGCATGCATGCACTGAAGATAATTAAGTACCTAATCAAGTATCTAATTGGATGTTTATTTGAAACTGGTAACATCAAAGACCCCGTATGCACACTATGATTACGTAGTAATAGTATGAAGACTTTGCCTCACGCCAAGCAAAATGAGTGGTTTTCACTGGTGTTAAGTAATAAAGACATAAAAGATGTCAAAAGAATGATCTGCATATGATCCTGAAAACCTTTTCTATTTCTTGGGAAATAATGAGACCTTTTAAACATACATGTAGCTTGGGGCTTTGCATGGACAAAATGATGAAATTTGTATCTATATTCAAGTTTTTATACCGTTATAGTTTTAAGACGCTTGAAGGTCCCTACCACCAAATTGTGGCGAAACTGCCTCAAAACAGTTGATGCTCATATGCATTTTTTTTTGCAAGTGAACAATGAATCTAAAACAACTGTATAAATGTGTATGTTAATATTGATTTTGGCTTCTTGGTTTTCCATTGATCACAATTCTACATGTAGAGCACACACGTTTTCCAAACTGCTCTTCTGCTAAGAACAGCAACCAAAATGCTGACTTCTAGATGCCCTGGCCCGACCAGTCACAATGGCCACTATTATCTTCAGTCAAAGATCAACCTGTCAGCCTTGGTAGTAAACAAGACGTAGTTCCCAATAAGCAAGGAAAATGATGCGTCTTGGGCGAGGGCTTATCTCCAGTTCTTCAGTACCAATGCCAAGAAAACTGATCGTTAAGGTGGCCATCTGATACAACCTGGCGTTAGGACACTAACAGTGGCATTTCAATCAGTATGAGAGGCCAATTTCAGCAACAAATTCCCAGGTTGGAAGAGATTGCGAATCCATGGTCAAACACTACAGTTTGTGAGCCTAAACTTGCAGTAACTACATTGGGGTAATAATATGGGACATGACAATCACACATTCTAGAAAGTTCTGTGTGCATGATGTAAGTGTAGTAGTAGTAGTATCCAGTATTATATTATGATGCCTGAAAACAACTTAACATATGTATTCTGCAAAACAATGTGACCTTTTTGTGGGGGGGAAATTTCTTCACTTGTTTCATAATTATGCAGATTTAATGTATACTGTTCTTGCAACTTTCTATAATCACTCTATAGACTTCTAATATGTTTGTTGTAAGTATGTTTTGTGTATCTTGAATTCATGTGCATGTAATATCACATGTTTTGTATCCTGATTTGTTATGATTTTGTAAGGGCTCCCTTGGTAATCTGTTACTGGTAGGGACCCGCCTAAAGATTAATATACAAATAAATACATATGTGTACACATTCATCTACTGACAGCTATTCCATTGAATGGGGAGAAGTTGATAAAAATGTGGAACCGGCTTTCATATCATTCAGACCACCCCAATTCATTTCATTGACTCTTCCATTTAAAAAAATCTAAACTGGAGGATCAACATGAAGACAGGGTACAAGGGGAAAGGCTGCACCTTGGTGCACACAGTTTCAGGGAATGAGTATTGTCAGATTCGATTTTTTCAGCCTTCAGTTTTCAAGTTGTTCTCTTTTTAAATCTTTCATTTTCAAGATGTCTGTGAATCAAGGAAATGGACTGGTGTGGCCTAGAATGGAATAGCTAGAATGGATAGGCTATAAGAACAAAAGCCTTACCTTTAATAGTTACTTTATTTTTAGTAGATGCTGGGTCTCCTCCTGGACTTTCTGCTACACACTCGTAGGTCCCCTCATGTATTGGTAACAACTTCTTAATCCGAACCCTCGATCCTCGTCTGTAATAGAAAAAGTTTAGTTCAGTTCAGTTCAGACCCATGACCTCAATGATCGTAGGGGCTTCACAACAGTCTTCAGCAGTGATCCGTGCCCATCCTGTTCTGTCCTCGGCCTCCCTAATCAATTGTGCTACATGCCCAGGCCAGTTCACGCCTTGAAATTATTGAGCCAAGTTGCAGAAAAAGTTGCAAACCATGCAAAACCGCAAGAAAACTTACACAAGTTCTCAACATAAACTTGTGAAATATTGTATGTCCCAACTATTCAAACTTGTCAATGAGAAACATTAAAAACATTAAAAAAACATTTGATTTTCAAAATAAATAGCTAGATGATTGTATGCAAGAGAGAAAATGATCACCGAAGCAACGGTAAGCAAACTTTTGAACCATAATATACATAATTCAAAGTTTTTTTACTGCTGCAGTAGTGATGCTATACTGTTGTTTTCATCTTGATCAAAAGGGGGCGCTTTTTCCAGGATTGACAACATAATCCTCTTGAGTTGAAATTTCAACAGAACAGTTCGATTTAGGGATGTCCATGTAGCTCAACTTGTACCAGCCTCACAGTTGAGCTCCTGGTCTCAATTAGTTGCTAAATGGGAGACCCTGGTTCAATACTGGGTCAGGGCTTCTTGGTTGGGGCTGCACCCATCTTTAGGTAGGGACATGAAATGGGGGTCCCCAGTTCAGGGAGGTGCCTAAAGCACATTAAAGGGGAAGGGCTAGCAAATCCTATCTGTAAAAACATACCCTGCTCCTGAAACAGCAACGAAACTTGCTGCCCTATGTGCCACTAGGCACTACAAGGGTCTGAACGAACGAACAGTTTGGTTTAGAATTTATTTTGTACCCAACTGATGCCTTGCCCTTATGAGGTACAGATTCACATTCTATGCCAGGCTTCGTAACAAGATAAGACGCACAGTGCCATAGCAATCTCCCTCCTGAAGGCAAGATGTTATCTCTTCAGACAGACTGTACTTAGTACAATATAATGGCACAGATAGAGTGGGACTCAGATGGGCTAAGTCTTCAATAAGTGCCACACTTAGGCCAAACGACTTGTCTGAAACATTGGAGGCAGTCTGCAACTTTTTTACGGCTTCCAGTTGGGATGGCCTAGCCATGGTATCCCATAACCTATGCCATGGCTGTACTATAACTGATGAAATTTGTTACCATTGTACTCAATTGTAACTCAGTTTTTCGCCAGTGCACAGTGGATTTTTTCAAGCGCAGTAATAGTACCTCCATAATATGTAACCAGCCATTGGAGCAGACATTCTTAACTTCAGGGGAAAATGGTGTTGTGTTCTCCACATTTCGGGCACAACTCAGCCATGGCCAAAAGCTGGCAGAATTGCTTCCTATGAGGAGATTCAATCTGAGCTATACCTTGGCCAAACCCTGCTACTGAACAAGCTGGGTCTTGTGGCAGTTAGGTTAGCTGTGCATATTTGATCCATTAAATATTGTAGTGGACTAAGTCCATTAGTTCACCAATGGCTGTATCTTTCACTTGTGGTCTTCTCAAAAAACATGCCATCTTTGCCAAAATTCAGGAAGAAAAAAATATAAAGAGTATGTTTTTTACAGGAAAAGGGTAATATCATTTTTACTTAGTATTTTGATGATCGTAATGATTGAAATTTGACAAAATAAAAGCTATTTCCATCATGTTTTAATGGTACACAGCAACCTCATTATCATAATTTATGCAAGAGCAGGTACAATTCCCAGCTCAATAAACTGCTGATCTACCTACCACAAAAACAACACTGAAATCTTGAAAATGAAATAGTTTTCCATTCCATCTTTGGTGATTTTTATCTATGGGGACAGGATGAGTCGCAAAGCAGTGCAGTATGGGTAAGGGGGTGAAGTCTGTCATCTGGCAAGGATATCTATGTGTACTGCTCATCCCGAACACTACATCCTCACGAAATTGTTGAACCCTTTGAAGGCATTCCAAAGATCAGTCATCACATGCTAGAGCTCCAGGAGTTGCCTCTTATCTGATCTTTCTTGTATCCTACCCATGCCCTTAGACAGGGGGTAGGGGTTCAGAAGACCCCCCTCCCCTCACACACTCAGAGGTACCAGAAAAGAAGTATCTAATGCATTGTATCTTGTCAGCACTACTATTAACGGTTGTCTCCATTACTTACTTTCTAATCTTCTCAAAAACAAAGGGAATGCCATTGCAGAGGGTAGGTTTTCAAAATTTTCCTGCAAAGCTTGTGCATTTGCCACTTTTTTCAGGACTTTAGGGCTCACTTGTCCCCAAGATCTACTAAAAATCACACACCCCAACAAAATCCTGGCTACACAGTATGTGCATGCTATAGCTCCAGGACTTAAAAGTCTTTCCCTTGTATCTGATCTAGTCTGTATCCAAACTGGGGAGGAATGCCAATAGGGCTACTTATCAGTCCCTGCAGGTTAGGATGTAATCTGCCAGGGAGGTGGTGATATCACAAGCGTTGTGCCTTCTGGCTGTCAAACAATGATAGGGAGAACGGATTGTGCAACGTCTTGTCATCAATCAAAACATCTGGATATCGATCAAACATTCAGTCGAACAGGTTCGAATCATTTGTAATACTACACAGAACTTTCAGTGTGTACGCACACCATTGTCATGAGAATTTTACTTTTGGCATCAAAATGCTGTTTTTTGTTTCCTGTGATCCACAGTGCCAAGCCTATATCTTATTTGTAGCTTGTTTAGTTGGAAGTTGATGCAATTTTTTTCTGCAATTTTGAGTTGAGAATGTTCAGATAGCAGTTGGGTACAGTATTTTGAAGCATCATTGTTGTGTTTTTTCCAAAGACAGACATTGTTGTAACTACACAGTCCAACTCTTCGGGTCTAGGGCTACATTGTAACATGCCCCCAAGGAAATTCTACAACAGCCCCCCCCTGAGTTAGATCCTGATAATCCCCCTGTAGGATTGATATGTAAGAGATCGGGGGTCTGGCTAACATTGTCGAGTTTGCATCTTAAAAGTTTTTACAGTTTTTTTTAAGTTTTTTTTTTTTGTATCAAGAGTGATAACAAAATCGTACAACTTACTTTGAGGGTTTGATTTGAACTCATGCAGTTATTTTGTATTTTTTCTGTATCAAGGGTGATAACAAAATCATACAACTTACTTCGAGGGTTTGATTTGAACTCCTGCACAGTTATTTTGTATTTTTTTTTGTATCAAGAGTGATAACAAAACTGTACGACTTACTTTGAGGGTTTGATTTGAACTCCTTTCAACTTCAAGCTTTCTAACAGCTGACCGTCTTTCTTCCACGTGACGGCAGGAAAAGGTCTCCCCTTAACGTTACACTTCAGTTGGACCTCCTCGCCTTCTTCAGCTTTCACCGGCCGCAAGCGACCCTTGATTCCGGGTGCTGTTCCTGTAAAGACAGCAAAGCCACAGTTAGAATAATAGATACACAAAACATGCAAGTACTAATATTATTGGTTATGTGGGGAAACAAGGTTTCCTGAGAAAAAAAATTAATTTAAAGTGATTCCATCTTTTTTTTGCAATTTTACGTACAGTAAGATCCTCATTACCATATGATAGCTAAAAGGTATCTTCTTTTCGATTTTATAAACGTACATTAAAATCCTCATCACTATATCATAGCTTGTATGTCCTAGTCAATTTAATACAATCTTCATTGAAACAACTTGCAGACAAAGGTCAGAATTGTGTTGTTTTGCAAGATGCTATAGGAGGGCATTTTCCAAAAGTTTATCCACTTAAGAAGTTTACAATTGATCTTAACTCGATTAACACATTAAACATTAAAACACATTCAAATTCATTAGTAATCATACACATTGACCATTCAATATAGCTTGTGCAACGTCTTAATACTGCAACGCTAAACATTTTCCCAACAAAATCAAACAATAATATCCATTATCAAATAAAATGATGAACAAAAAAAACACCAAAGATAACACTGCAACATTCCTTTTGACCATGTCAATGCAGAACAAAATGGTACAACTGTGCTCCATTCATAATGAGGTATGTGGAGCTCCCCAGGTATGTGTGCGGCCCTTTCATGTGAGTGGGCAGGTTCAGACATGTTCCTCCTTCTTGTGTAAGAAACTATGACAGATGGGTAAGCAAACTGGGAGGGTCCCTCAAAAGCACCTTATGCCCACTCCACAGATGTTGACTCAAGCTACAGCCACTACAAACTAACTCTGAAGAGGTGGCCGGTGTTGTTAATCATGCGGTTTGGGTGGCAGGCACCCTGCTCGGCTGGTTATACAATAATCAACCTTGACCTAGCGGATCCGCAGAAAAGAGCTTTGCAACAGAACTGAGTCCGCTTACAGATGTGATTTTTGTGGCAGAGACTGCCATTCTCATATAGGGCTGTTAAGCCATAGTCGATGCTGTAGGGCTGTTGTGAATTAGGATTTTACCATAGGATTTTACCATTGTGAATTAGGATTTTACCATGGTCAAATAAGGTCAATACTAACCGAGACGGAGGCCATATATAACCTTGACCTTGACTTTACAAGGGTGGTAGAACATTGACAGGACATGATAACTTATTACTGCTTGGAAAAATAAGGAAAGATAACTTGTTTTTAAACAATACTCATTACTTCATGATATCTTGGCTAAGTCTAACTCTTTTCTTTTTCTACCAAGAGATGTTTTTCTTTCAAGACTATTAAGAAGTTGACAGTCTTAGTGATCATATAATACAATAGTTACACCTTAGGGCATCTCTCTCTTTTTCTCTCTCTGTTAACATTGGAACTTGTCATTCTGTAGAGTTATGTTCTTTTCCTGTCTATTAGACATTGATCTAAGACAGACCAAACCACATTCAACAAACATTATAGAGCACCTGTGCTTCAAACATAAACATCAGGAAACAACTATCAACATACTGAAGACAGAAGAGTCAAGGAGACAGGCCCGGAGGATGAAAGAGTTTCGATGTGTTCAAAATTTGTATTTTGATAGAACTATTCTTAAATTGAATTTATCATTTAAGCTTACGAAAATACATTTTCATCAATTTCATGTCTTGAAGTTCAGATTTTTTATTGGACGGACTGGGTGGATTTTTTTTCCTAGCCTGGAATCCAAACCTTTTATAGCTCCCGAGTCTCTCTCCGGAGAGAGACTCAGGAGCTATAATAGGTTTGGATTCCAGGCTATTTTTTTCCATCTCAAGAAGCAAATTTCCGTCCTGGAACGGAGGGATGGGTCCTGGAGACAGCCCTTGGTCATAGTACCCATGAGGAAAGCAATCATCCGAAAGCTTGTTCCATAAAGTATAGTTCTAGGATAAAGAAGCAAACACATAACCACATCCAGGCTGGGGGGGGGGGGGGGAAGTGACCAGTGTTTGCCTGCAGGGAAGTGATCACTTGTCTTGCTCCTGTCTTGATAACATCCTTTTGATGCCGATAAGACCAACAGAAGACAAAGAACAACTGGCTGTTCTAATTTGGCCTTTTGGATAACAAAATTTACAACACAAAAAGAGTGGGAGGTACACAGGTGAACAAGTCTAAGCTAATAGACATAACTTCACATATGAGGGATTTTGAGTAGGTTGAGAAAAAATGTTGACATATACATATACTAGATGCAACAACATCTTGTGCAGTGGCAAAACCCTCACTTACAGTGTACTAGATTTGGGGTTAAACAGACGTTTTGGGGGTCCTTACCCCATTTTCCAGGACCCAAGGAGTGAAAAATGGGTAAAAAAGACTTGACTTTTCCCTCCTTTTCACCCGCCCCCTCCCCTTTTGAGTGAGCCCCCCCCCCAAAAAAAACGTCAATTTAACCCCAAATTCAGTTGGTAGGGATTTGTCTTCTACCAGTCTTCCTGTTGATAAATGTGTTCTTGAATCTATAGGGCATTCAGTGAATAGTCAATTTTCCATGGTCTACCTTATGTTGTCTCCTGGGAGGTCTGGCAATTATTCTAACTACAACATGTTCCTACATGCTCTCATTTAGACTTACTCACTAACTCCTTAATTACATTTACTGTTCCCGCTTTCTGATTGGCTCAAATTGATACATACAGAGTCATACAGTTATGTAAAGGTTGGACCTTAGGTTAAAGAACAATAATAACATCAAGACAAAGAAAATGTTTTTGGCTTTTTGGTGGATTGCAGAAAAGGGGGATCTAATCAGGGGGCGTTGTGTGTGTTGCTTTGTGGGTTGGGGGTCTGCCCCAGATGCCAGAAGTCCTGGGTTCAAATCCCAACATGCCACCGATGTTGTGTGCCTAGGAAAGGCACTTCACACAACCTTCCTCACTGCACCCAGGTGTAAAAATGGGAAACTTAATTCAGTTGGGGATATAAAAGGTGGTTGAAGGAGAGGGATGGGCTTTCCCTTCCAACACTACATGCACAAGCTACGGCCACGTGGCGCGTTGGATACACCCGATCCCTCGATCTCGGAAGTTAAGCAACGCGGGGTCCGGACAGTGCTTGGATGGGGGACCAACCAAGGACGTCCGGATTGCTGTAGCCTCACCATGCTTTCCACGAAATCGTCTTCCGGGAGGGACGTAAAACGGGGGTCCCGTGCTCGAGGAGGTGCCTCGAACACGTTAAACAGCCTCATTACCCTACACATTGGGTACCTGCCTGTGGCACTGGCTGCAAATACACCTGATATTATATTATATTATATTATATATTATACAAGAGACCGTGGATAACAACCCACTGCCCAGGCCCTAAGTCCACAAAAAGGCTATTGGACTACCTTCACCATTCAAGGGGGGTTCCCCTAATTTTCCAGTGGTCACAGAACAAACCTTTTCTTCACCAGCGTTTCCTGTGTGGGCTTGGAATCCTGCACAGTGTGGGAGAGTGGAACTAATGTATTTCTCACACTGAGCATTGAAGCTAACCTCTGTCTGGTAGATGTCACTGGCTTTACAAAACGGCACCATGCCCTGGCCAGAGACCCTTTCTGTAGCAGATGCCTACGCACAGACTGACTGACATGTGAAAGAGGTTTCCCAGGACAAAGAGCAGAAAAGAGGGTCCTTAAAGGGTAAAGTAAAGCAGTTGTCCTCAATATTGAGGTGAAGCACACATGGATTTTTTCAAAGCATCTTGCTGTTTCAAGTAGTTAGTAGTAGTGCAATGCGGCTTCGCTACAGCTCACGTTTTTAATTTTAGCCAAGCACACCGGGTCACTCCTACATGTAGTCCTACTCTTCTTGATAACTGTGTTGGGTTCTTTTACAGTTCTGAATGATATGCCAAACTGGTCTATAAGCTTTATCATCTGCTTTTTAGGGCCCTTTGCAAAAGTAGTAAGACATCTTTTACCTGGAGTTTGGTCAGCTAAAATCAATTTTGTCACTTTATACTACATACAGCAAGTGCCCTGAAGATTAGATCATCTTTTTTCTGTGACATTTCACCTTCAGGGGGTGGAGAAACTGTGTGGGAAGTCTGTATGTACATGCCCCTAGGGCCGGATGTGTATCTGACTGTTAATGACGAGGATATAAAGAACTGAACACATCGCCCTGTGCTCTTCCCAACAATGAGAACAAAAGCTGGGATCTAATCACTAGAATGCTCTTTCAAATCAATATTTAAGTCACAAATCAAACAACAAAGACGTCGGTCAGTCAGAAGCCTGGAAACAACTTTAACAAGAGTTTGGAGACCTATTACCTCGAAGAAATATTTTGAGCCTTTGAAGATTTATTGTTTTATAATTGATAATACAAATAAGGCTGTGATTAGCATAATCTATTCTAAATGATGGTGCTCTGTACCAAAATAATATATATTGTATGTGTGAAAGTCCTCTCTTCTGGCAGAATACCATGTTTACATTCATGCATAGATTATGTAAATGTCCAAGCTTTAATTGCAAAGCTAGGTTCATATCATCTTGTGGCAAGTTGAGCAGCTTTGCCTCCATGTAAGTTGAATGGATAAAACATGATGCCGTATGGTCCCAGGGGCTGGTGACATAGAAGGTATATATTGAGATACATTTAGATATTAATTTCTTTGCCAATAGAAATCCATCGATGGAAGGTTTTCACTGCCACATCTGACAAAAGCTGACTCCTTAACAGTCATAAAATTTACTATTCAAAAAGAAAATACATGTGAAGACCGTTTCTCACAGATTCAACAAATCCCAAAAAATATTATTTCATTTCATATACATGTGTCCGCAAGGGCATATATATGTACATGATCAAACTACACCCCAGTATTTTCTTATTGAGAAGAGTAGGGGTGACCCGGTGTGCTTGGCCAAAAACGCGAGCCGTGGCAAAGCCGCAATGCACTACCACTAGCTACTTGAAAAAGCATCATGCTTCACCTCAATTGAGGATGCCTGCTTTACCTTACTTTACTTTGTTTTCTTTTGTGTATTGTTGCAACTCCCCCCACCCCCTTGTCTTTTGTGGTATAGCCCTTACATGTATGTCACAGCTCTGACCCTCTGTTTGTAGACTTTGTCTATTTGTAGAAACAGTCCTATATTGGTATCTACAACAAACTGAGCAAGGGAATTCAAACACCAGAAAGCTGTTAGTCAAAATATACAGATTTCTCTAATAGAAAAAACAAACAGGTTTGGCATGGATTTAGATGAAAGTCAACCCTCACAAACCGACAATTTACTGTTTAGCAAAACAGTAACATTTACCAGACCAGACCCTCTTTGAAGCTGACGCGAAGCCATACACACTTACATTTGTACACAAAAACAGGAACTTTGCTCAAAAGCAGTGGTTAGGGGTTCGAAGCCCACACACTGTACATCAAAGCCTGACTGGAGATACACAGAGGAGATCTTGAGTTCAGTTGTCAGCAGGGCTGATACCTGTGATGAAGTGTTTCCCCTTCCTTTCAGCTGATACAGATAAGCAAGCTAATCGGAGTGATGATAACCACCCCATACACAGCTGTAGCACATGTTCTGTCAAACAGGCTCTTTAGACTCCGAGTGTTCTCACCAGGATTTTTTCACAGCGTAGGGGTCAGGTACAGAAGGCCAACTTTGCGTGGCACAAGTCACTCGTGGAGTGCCAAAGAGATGATACTACGCTGAAAAGGCCTGGCGAGAACACTGGACTCCCAAACAACAGCAGGAGCATTGTCCTCATAGGTTTCCTTACTAGAATTCTCCCTTCCCCACTTCCAATGTTCAACATTAAAAATGCTGTTTCAGAATAAACAGTATCAAGAGAATGGCAGGGGAGCAAATAGCATATAGAAAAAAATTAAAAAAGCAAAAATCATGGATCAGTACATCTATTAAATAGTAAAACAAGAGCTATCTACCTCCCAAAAATCATGACCACATCTTGTCCACAACACAAGAATAGAAAACCCGGTTCTCCTGCAGTATCAAAGAAAGCTGCTAGGGAGCCCAAAGTCGAAATTCATTTCTCCAACAGTGCAAGACTTAACCACATACCAAATTTCATGACAATCCATCCATAGCTTCTTGAGTTATACTGTTCAAACACATACATAATTATGATACAAACAAACGCTACAAAAAACATAAACCTTTTTGGCAATGGTAATAAAGTATAACCAAGAATAACATCTACATAAAGCTAAGACTAGACTTTTAATTTGCAACAACAATGTCAATAGCTGTCCATTGTCACAAGTACTAACATAATTCCACCAGGGCATATAATTCCGCCACTCTGAGAAGATGTGTCCAAACAGATCTCCAACTCAACATCCCCCATTATAATGCACTCCTGTACATCTAAACTGTCCTTACCTGGGGAGTTCTGTACTTGAGGTCTTTTAAACCCACAGTTTTTCAAAGTGGCAGATTCATTTATCCCGGCAGATTAATGTTAACGGAGGTTATATCTCATGTGCTTCTAGCCCGAGTACCAGCCTCCGTAGTGACCGCTGGCTCAAAAAAATTCGCTTGCTAACTCCGTGGTTAGCAAGCGAATTTTTTTGAGCCAGCGGTCACTACGGAGGCTGGTACTCGAGTTAGCAAGCGAATTTTTTTGAGCCAGCGGTCACTACGGAGGCTGGTACTCAGGCTACTGTGCTTCTGCTATGTACTTGCAATTAGCCTTTAGGCCTGAACTTGCAGATAAACTTTCATATACATTTGTAAGATGTCAAGCTTCCAATAAAGCAGCCCCCACACCTATCTTAGTGCATGTTCGCACTGGTTTACTGAACACACTGTCTCCATGTTGTTGACTTGTTACAAGGTAGCGGGGAATGTGAACACTGTGACCTCTCTCCTCCTCCACCACCCATCACCCTCACATCAAAGTTGGCAGACTCTGGGGAATGACTGGACCCAGACATAATACTCCAGATTGGCATATTCTGAAGGCTTCAAAGTCTTCTTTAATCCAAGCAGACTGAAAACCACTCGGGGCATCGTATAAAGAATCCAATATGGACTCAAAGTGCATTTAACATGGGACTTTTGTTGATAACAATATAGTTACTAAAGTCTTTCTATAATATTACATTCCATAGGAAAGAACTTTCCATATTGAATTTTTAAAAGACAAAACTTGCAAAGCGAATGTTTCAATGATACCCCTTAGCATTTTCTTTCTGTATACCCAAACGATCCCTTTGAGATTTAAATATCCTTATCCCAAACACTGGCTCACCCATACAGCCTGCTACAGTGGATCATGTTTGAAAAGAAAATTTGGATAATCATTTTCCCTTGGCTCAAATCCCTATCAAACATGTTTCCTATATCAGAGCTGTCATCGTGAAATCTGTCATTAAAATACAGAAATAGACTCGTAAAAATTCCAGGTCAAACCAAGCTCCAGCTATCGGTAACATGCCTTCAGTGTATTGAGATACAAATCTTATCTTCTAAGAAAATACATGCAGTTGCCCAACGATGACATGACATAACAAAATGCAGTCAACTCTGAACATAATGTACTTGACTTGTAGACAATCCTACCTTAAACAAAACATATGGCAAAGGGAAAGTGAAATGTACTGAGGTGCATCCACTCATTGATTGAACTACTAGTACTACTTTTGATGTATTGCCAGGATAAGGTTTCAATAGACTAACATTTTCAAGACCTACCTAACATGAGGGCTCAAAATACATGTACTGGGTGCATAATGCAACATTGGAGCTATGCACCTAAATTTTAGGTATAATTAGTTGCGCCAGTGAACCTAGTCTCCATTACTGACTCCAAAATGAATTTCAAGCCCTGGACATCTTTTCTTGTAAAGAGAAAAAAGCGTGCATTCTTTCTAATTGTCACTTCTAGTACATGTATGTAGCTACCTGGTTATGAAGACCCCTCCATGCCCCCCTAGGTGCAGGCAACCTTGCATGATGAATCAGGATGGAGTTTTCACACTTGACCGCCAAGGTGCAGGTCATTAACTGAATGCAGTCTGACCACATTTTACACATATTTCACCTGAAGTGAATAAGTCATAGGAAGGACGTACAGTATGCATATTCAGCGTAGTGGTAAAAATGAGGTGAAATTCTAGCAATAGGTGTGCTCAAATAAAACATGATATTTTCTATGGTTAAAACTGTCAGTACAAGGTATGCGCAATGCTACAAATCTTTACTCCTGAAATCTTGTAGTATCATCTCCTCAGAGCTCTTATCTTAACTTCTTATGTTAATGAAGACTATGTCTTATGGTTGGATGTGTCTGTTTGTGTGTTTGTTTGTTTGTTTATTTGTGGACAGCAAAACTTGAGAAGTCGTGGATGGGGTTTTATGATATTTAGTATGTTGGTAGGTGTAGGACAAGAACGTGATCTGCTATTCAGTACTTTTTTCCTCGGCCATAGTTCTACATGTTCTATGATGTACATATAAATTTCTTTTGAAGGTTAACGTTAATTTGATAAACCTTGACAAAAATTACGATATAGCTCAAGAACGCGTTCTGTTATTCGGTACTTTTTTCCTCGGCCGTAGTTCTACCATGATGTATGACATTCATTCTTAATCCTGATCTACGATGACCTTCTTTGACCTTGACTCCTATCTGGAGAATGACCTTTAGGGAGGAGACGGGCGGCCAGCCGTGTAAAAGGGCCTGTGGCAACCCAGCTCCCAACTGTAGTCACTGTGCAGACAGCCAATTAACTTTATAGCAGACACCATTTTTACACCTCATAAGTTCTGCAGGGAGGGGGCCTACAAGGAGATACCTGGAGATGCAGAAAACGTTTTAAGCTCAACTTCAGGAAAGGAAAAATTGACATTTTCTTAGGATGAAATTCAAAGCCTAACTTTATAGCACAGACCATCTTTACAATTCATAACCTCTGCAGGGTGGAGGCCTAAAAGGAGGTATCTGGAGATGCAGAAAACATTTCAAGCTCAACTTCAGGAAAGGAAAAATTGACATTTTCTAAGACAAAATCCAAAGTCTATCTGAAATGGTGGGAGGATGCTGTGCATCATTCTGCGTTCATGTTGTTTTATAGATTGAGCAGTGCATTTTTTTGTCCTCGACTTGTTTTTTTAATCATTTTACTTAATTAAGAACATGTTAAAATTATATATAATCCAGTGCTATGCAATAGATAGACTTAAATATAGAAAATTCCCACTCACCACCATTTTAGCCTAACTACAGTCCAATACAAAAATACTCTTCATCATTACATGGTGGAAGATTTACTGTTCCTCATAAACCCCTAAATGAGCCTCGTATTACCTCAGTACTTGAGGAGCAGATGGCATCTGCTTTGCTCTGTTGGGTCCATTGAAACTTGCTCCAGGGGTCAGTAAGGGGAGGTTAAAGAGTTGGTTGTGATAAATATCTATCAGCCTCTAGTGCTGACTTTAGACTTATGGTACTGTGTGCACAGCTAGCTACACACAGGGAAAAAACACATCTTTTCAGATGCACTGTAGGTGTAAACGTGAAGTTAAAGTTTGTCAAACTTGAAGCTTTGAAATAAAGTATTGCTTATTCGATGGCTACTCGTAGTAGCTTTGCTAAGGCAGGCTCACGTTTTCAGCCAGCACACCAAGACATCCTCTCTTTGATTAGTGTGTTGGGTTCTTTTACGTGCAGAAGTGGGGAAAAAAACCCACACACACTCGGAGGTACCCGAAAAGAACGATCGATACATCCTCTGAACGGCCCTTCGATGCCCGCTTGTCCACAAAATCTACAAAAGACCTTCCCAAACAAAATCATGGCTATGGGCATGCCGTCCTGGTACTGGGTACACATCCCTTAGTCTCTACCAGACTAACTACACTAGCTATAGAATAGGGAGAATTCTTGCCAGGGTAGTTTCATTTGTAGGCGCAGGGGAAATATCAACTTTACCGTGGACTGACTCTACTGGCAAATTATTCCCTTTTTTGTCGAATTCTACATCCGTACCCCCGAAGGAAGGCCTGGTAGAGGCTTCACATCCCCTACTTTGGCCTGTAGAACTAGAAGGATTTGATGTTTCAGGAAACAATCATGTGCACCAGTGCCTTTCTAACCCCTACCAGCAGGGGACCAGGATGCCCTGATTACTGCTCCTCCCACTAGTGTCACAAATGAAGTCCACAGGTAGCTGTCAGTGTGTGGCAGGTCCTACAGTCACAGATAATGTAATTCACGGTAGCAAAATTTCAACGGTGTAAGGAAAATGGACATTTTCACTGAACTTTAATGGTGGCAGCAAGTGATTTACAGAACGGATGTGTGAAGGAATCATGAATAGTAACAACACGTTTTTTTCGCGGTGATGGTAAGTTCACGGTACAGAGGTGACCGTGAAAACAGTGGACATAAAGTTACAGTGAAACAAACAAGAATTACAGTATTTCGTCAGCTGTCAGACATTTACAAAGCAAAAAATAAATGGTCAACTGCAGTTCCAAGGAAAGCTGCTAGAGGGTCCAAACTTATGTCACTTCTTCCAGGCAACGTACTGTCAGAGCGTGCGGGGTCCTACGCCAAACGGCCACACAGATTCATGTCCTTGGTTTTCAGACATGTACAAAGCAAAAATTAAATGCCCCCTGCAGTTTGAAAGAAAGAAAGCTGCTTGAGGGCCAAAACGTTTGTCACTTCTTCTTGACCACAAGACCTATCTACCAACCAAGAATCAGGACCATAGCTTGTCCAGAACATGACATATCAAAACAGGAATTTTTGCTGCAGTGCCATAGCAATTTTTCTTTTGCATATACTTTAAGCAAACTGTATACAACTGCATGCTTGTGCATTTACATTGCACCTACAGAGTATTCAATGAACCTGAAAATCATTTCATAGTGTTATCCGTACATCACAATCATATTTGTATACTATTGGCATCATTAAAATCTATTATTACCATATTTTTATGCAGGTCAGACTGAGTGCAATGTGTGACAAATATGGTCAGTGTCAATCATTTTAGGTTTATTAATAGACAGGCGACCTCTGCTCTTAGACCACCACCTTTTTCAATTACCTGTGCACTAAGAATCAATGCAGGCAGGCCCTGGTGGCCAGGGAACTTGGGGCAACAACATAACAGCCAATTTTCTGGATCTGTGGTTTTGCACTCCCTTGCGGGTAACACAGCAGGTCTGTGAACTTTTCTTCACTAAGGCCATGTTGATTCGATTATAGGTTGACATCCACTTATGCATCAATTTTCCTCTGTTAAACATATAAGGTAGCTGCAATATGAGCAAATATATGTCGTAAATTGCACACAAAAACGGAAAACGGATACTTATGTTGTAGAATGCCAAAGTCAAATCCAACAAAAAACAAAAATGAAGAATCTATTGTTCGGTATACAATACTCATATACATATGTTTAGTAATTTGTTCAACCTTCGTGACCACTTAATTTCATAATGAAGGCAACTTTTTTTTGCCAAACTTTTTTCTTTTGCATGCTCGCCTTAGTTCTGGAGTTCTCAGAGGATGTCATCCGTATAATCAATCAGCATGGCCTAAATTACATCAGAAGGTTAAGGCCAGGGGAGAGGTCACGTTTTGCTCCCAAATTGTTTTCTTCGGGTGAGAACATTGGTAGAGTGAAGTGACCCAAAAAGCGACATTAACACCGTGCGTATACAATGTGTTGGTTCTCTGAGTTGGAAAAAAGTAATGCAGACCTGAAAGATCAACATGAAAATAGACTGCGGGGAAAGTCTTCGCCTTGGACAGGGCTGTCTCCAATTTTAAATTCCTGTATAATATCCAACGCACTATTCGGGGGAGGGAGTTGGTATCCAATATAATCTATCACAGACAACCAAATTTGATTGAAAAATGGAATTAGGAGGAAGCCAATGTTGTTAATTTTCGTTGTTGAATCACGAAAATGTAAGGAAGTTCACACTTTTTTCAACAGACGGGGTGACATTTTTGTTTGTCCCAATAAGCAAATTTCCGTCCGGGGACAGAGAGAGACAAGTCCTGGAGACCACCTTGACCTTGGCACACACAGATTTAGGGCCTGGAACCACAAGACATAACCTGACAATTTTCAGAAGTACTAGTAACTAAAGCCAGTTTTTCTAATGTCCTTGAGATGGATAATCTCCTGATATCCCTCTGAGGAAAGCCAGACTCTGATCAGAGGTGTCTGCAGTTTAAAGAGGCACCTGCTAGCTTCCTGTCCTACTGTGATACAAACTTTTGCTCCTTAGGGATGTATAACAGACCAGGCTCTTGCCTGTGCAGTAAACCAGACCCAAAACAGGGAAGCTGCTGGATTGTGTCAAAGCAAGAATGAGTCATCAATAGTTTATGTACTTAATTTAACTCCCAGAGAAATTTCTTGCTAACAAATCCTTTCAAAAACAGGAGCCTTGAACAACTTACTGTTTCTTTCTTTCTTTCTTTGAACTTAAAAAGCATGATTCATATAGGCCCTGTGGGAGGAATTCTTTGGCCACTTTTCTGTAAGAGGTTTGTGGGATTTTATCTTGAGGTACTTTTCACATATCTTGTACACAAGAACTCATTGAAGATAAAGACCTTGTTCACTGAGCAATTTTCAAATTTACATTGAAGTGTTATTCATTTCCTGACTTAAATCTCCTTGTATATATGGTGTGTGGGTATCTTACTAGTCTCCAAGCAGAGGTTGGCTCCGGCTTGTTTTGCATGTCTTTTTAGGCGTTTTTATCACTCTTTTTTCCACAAACCAAACAAAAAGAAAATAGAAAAATAGTAAGCCTGATAAAAACGTGTAGAAAGACATTCAAAATAAGCTGAAGCCTAGCCTCTGTCTGGAGAGTATGCATATGCATCTCTAGTCCAAATGCAAGGAACTCCCAAACACTTTTGTTCGTCCTTCTTACAAATTTGCTGCAATTTTCAGAAATGCCTCCGTTCCATTACCAGCCCTAAGTGCCAGCTGTGCCCAATAGCACTGCACCAAAACCTCCGCTGGAATACAAAGTGGGCGTCTCCCCGTCTTTGTGCTCCGCTTCCGACAGTGTCACAAGTCGGCACAACGTTTCGCAACAGTATATTCATAAACGTGACAATAGCCCAGGTGTGCAAGTTCTCAGTCATGCATAAAAAGTTGGTATTGATCAGTCTGTACTTGTGCTATGTCACAAGTAGCATGATCATCTTGCCTTCAATGTTCAAACAAAATCCATTTATTTACACTTACAGGAGTTATGATTCCATGGGGTGAGAATATTTGAATACTGTGTAGAAAATACATGCAAACTTGAGACACTACTGATTACAAATTAATCTTATATATACATGTATGACCCAGTCAGGACTACAAAAGATACAAACAGATGTAGATTCTAAACTCTCACTTCCGTATAAATTATAGTACAGTATTTGCTAACTTCCGTAATAATCAATATCATGAATAAACAGCTAACCATACACTATTTTTAGAACAACAGCATAACAAAGTCAGGAATTATTTGGACACTTGAATACATGCCACTTCTTTCCATTGACACAACCATGAGCCACTCATCAATTACAGTACTAGTACTAAGATTTTGGGAGTGAATTAGCCGAAGTATGAACGTGTCAAATCGCCTTCTTTTGGCCCCTAGAGAAGAAACGCAGCGATAATGACAGCTTTGGAGACGACGTGTGTACTTCAAAAGAGCCATGATATCAATCAGGGAGGCTAATAGATGCTTACAAGTTTCCCAACATGAATAAAAGACAGCTTCAAATGAAGGCGAAGTATTGACATACTTTCACATGTCGAGCAAAACGATCCTTTGAAATAAGCACGGCAATTAAGCACAACTGCGCCATTTAATCTTCCTTTCAGTAATAGCCCTCTTTAAATACCTATTATATGAATGGCTTTTGTCTGTGCTTCGGGTGGAGTCGATTCTTTGTTCCTCTGTGAAGCTGCACATATGGAAAAGCAACGCTAGCTACAAGGGAGGCTGGCAAACGGTCGATACAAGCAGAGACGTACATTTTCTAAAGGAGAAATAGATAGAAGATGAAGTGAATGAGGTCTATACATTATAATATTTTACTGTAACTTAAACCTTACGTCTCTTTATTTCATTTGAAATCAATACATTAAACCAAAGGTGTAAGAAACAAAAAGAAGGAAACAGGGCATTCTGAGCCTCAGCTCGACCCTTGCAACCCTAATGTTACAAGAAACATTTCAGGGTCCATGCGGCAAATCATGTTATAATAATTTTAGTCGCAAGTTCTTGCCCGAGGGCTAATTGCAACATGAAACAATGCATAGCAAGGGTATACTGTACAGATAACTTGCGAGTTAACAATGTTGACTAGTAGGACACATGGCTATTCTAAAATCTACTACGGAATACAATCAATGCTTTTTGGGTTTGACTTCTTTTTTGGAAGCAGTGGAGGACGAAGTGTCCCACTTTTTTTGTAATGAGTGGGTTTTGGGAGGTTAACAAGGTTCTAGTTTTATATTCATCAGTAAACGTTTGGAAATTGTGGTAAGTTTTTGAGGCTTCTTTAAAATATTATACAGACGTAACAGCTACATGTATGATAGACACAAGAGTAGGTGTGTTACCATGGACCGCCAACATGAGAGCATAAGTCCCACGCAGCAAAACACACGCGGCCGTGCTTTGATCTGGGAATACCTGGCCCACCCACTTACCTGTAATTATCTAACAGAATGTCAACATGGCTGTTTTCTTCCCCTCTCACCAAAGCTCAAACAATTCCAGACCTTGACCAACATACTTTAAAAAGCCAAAGGTTCAAACTTTAATCAGAGGAAACAACACCCTATTGCAAGAAAAGTAAAATAGTAAAATACCACACGTACATGTTTAATTTTGGTAAGCGTGATTGAATCAGGGGATTTCGAATTAGCTTGTACTTTGTACGTGTAACACAAAACGACTTACACTTACAGGGCATGACCTGCATGAACACCATGAGAAAAGGGGGAGGGGGGCAACTATACTGAGCTGAGACCAAGTAATCAATGATTTTGCAAAGTCAGAAACAGAGAGCCAACCCTGTTTATGATTTCACTTAACATCAACTACATCAGGTTTAGGTGAACATTGAACAAGTGATACAACTTAGAGGCGTGCGTTTTATGGCGGAAAGGGGATTATCTACAAGTTCTGAGTCATAACGACTTGTATAATACCAATTATTTTTGTTGCAAATCGCTTACATTCTTCGAATGTCAGAACACACCCTACGTGACAACAGACAGGTATAAAACAAGCACACCTGTTATCTAAAATTCCTAGCATAGATGCATGTCCAAGGTGGACATGAATGTATGCTAGCAGAATGGTAATACATTCTTGATCTTAAAACCAAACCATATAAGCATGTATTATGCTATACAGTGAATATATACAGTGAATATAAAGATTCTATTATACGTTTGTCTGGAAATTCATGTTTAACAGGTGTAAATTCAACCATGCATGACCTTGAAAGTCTAAAAAATGCAGTATGTGCAATGGTTAACCTACCAAGTAACTGTTAATACATCCTTTGCTTTTAAACTTGCAAGAGATTTTATTACTACTACAAGATCAACTAAAAAGGGGCAACCGACTCAACTGAAATCTGATCATAAAAACACAAGCATTAGCTTCCTCTGAACCTGGCATATGCAAAACCCGTGACCTTCAAAATATTCCTCTGACCTTATAGTTCTCACTTAAAAGCTCAGACGAAAATGTTGGGTACACAAGCTTTCTGCTATAAACTGTCCATGGGGCTTTGGGGGGCTTTTGAAACAACATGCATTATGTAACGGTTATTTAAAAGGACAACCATCGTTGTAATTCCAATTAACGCTACAAAAAATACTTTTGATTTTCTATGTATTATTATGTGTTAGATCTACTCTGTGACACTTTCTGTACAATGCATTGTGAATGTTAATAAAGTTTGTTGAAAAAAAATGTAATGATACTAAAAGAGCAGGGGAAAAATAAAAAGCTCAATTTTTTCCAAATTCTTACAAGTTTGGAAAAGGGACTGTGGTTTTACATATGAAGTTCCGGCATCTTTCTCTCACAGTGATGTTGAATTCAGCAACAATCTACGGTATTTCCAGCTGGGCTCAAGTTTCCATACAACACGACCCAGTCATAGGAAACATGGGAGACCGGAAACGCTACGCCACAGATAAGGATTCCACAAGTCCATCCTCTTTATCTGACCTGTCTTTGCTATACTCTCCAGTTATTTTCTCTGTAAGTTTGCCGTGCCAGAATTGGTCTCCTAAGTCACGAGAGGCACTGCAAAGCTAGGACCCCCCCAGAGTGATCGTGACTGACTGCTAAGCTGAGAAATGGACCGAAAGCTGTCGACCGTCTTCAGAGACGACAAGAGCCAAAGAAGTAGAGGTATTGGACAAAAAATTGAAGTGGTTGCAAGCCATTCACAATTTAGCTTATCAGAAAGAGCTCACTGAAACTGAAAGAAACAAAATGGTTTTTGTTTGAAGTGAATCGGATGTTGTATGGCCGAGATATTGGCAGTCAAAGTCTTGACTTTGCGCGTTTGAAAATCAAAGTTACAAATTTTTTAAATAAGCTATTTTTATCACCAGAATTGCAACATTCCATAGACTTTTAAAAAAAATTTTTATTGACTTTATTGATGAAAATCCACTAGTCTTCCTGGAATTATCAACAACAGACATAACAATACAAACAGTAACGATGACAACATAACAAACATCCATCCAGTATGTACATTCATTACAGGTAGTTGCAGATAGAAAAGATAAATAATGACACCCACGTTTAGCCCCGCCAGATTATATCAGGATATCAGAGCTAGAGAGTCACGTATTTCAGCCTTTAATGTTTGGTAAGTAGAATCTTGTGCTAGTATTTCTATTTTGTAGTTCGTAATTGACCGTACGAAAATCACTGTACTTTTTGTTATGTCAACGAAGCATTGTTCTCGTATATATGCAGTAGGCCACCTTACTTACAAATTACTACAATGTATATGAGAGTACAACTTTTAGTTTGTTTCAACATAATGTTGTCAAACTTTATGTTTGAGCAGAATATAGTCCTGTGTCTGGCACAAAACAAAATATCGAAAGATAAAATTTGTAGTTAAAACCGGTGGCGTAATATCCATAAATTCTCAAGGCCTTCAGACAAAAATAATCATATTACAATAATTTGATTAATTTGACAATCCTTTTAACGTTACTGTTATGACAGGTATACTTTAAATGAATAATTAATAGCTGGATGAATATCTAGTGATCCTGGTTTACAAAAGCTTTGCATGGATCAAATATAATTACCTTTGCCAAGAAGGTTATGTTTAGGTGCCTTTTTGTGTGAACTCAAGATGCTAGATGGATATCCAGATGGATCCTTATGATATTTGGTAGGTGGATAGGGCTGGGAAAACGAAGGCCAAGTTTGATAATGGGCCTCCTATATTAACAATTCTACAATGCACTTTCCCCAAAGTCACTTCAGAAGAATAACAAGACATACCAAACCACTCAAATTTAACAAAAAAAGCACTGTGTTTATGGCTATAATACATGTGAAGCCGAATAAACAACAATAAACAATAGATATGTGTGGTCAACGTCTCCTCCTCTGTTCAGAAGGATGTAGGAAGCGGTGAGAGGCACGTGGGCCCCAGGGGATACCTGGCATTCCAGGTGTACTACAAGTTAACAAGCACGCCCACAGGTAAGCACGACAGGTCAACTTACTGTAAAACTCATAACCTTTTGCTTGCCACAAGAAAATCTTCTATACACCACTTACAGTCTAAGAATAGCCTGACGTTTCAGTGTCCACAGTTGTTTAAACTTGTAGCAAATTTACCTGACTACGGTAGATTAACATTGTATTGAATATCATAATGAAATAGTATGTGGGAACTTAATGTATGCTCTAGGCACAAGGAAGTATTACACCTGAACTCACGTCATAGTAGCCTTTCTGAGAAAAGAACGAGAAACATGTTTTATATCTCGAAATTCATAGAACAATGACTCCATGGTAACAAGCAAAAGATAAAGTCATCCTATCGCGGAAGGAAGTGCAAATTTTTCTCAGAAGGAAGAAGCACATTTCCCCGTCTATTCTTAAATCTTACATCATTCGTGTTTCTCTTTCGAAATCATGTAAAACAAGAATCTACCAGAGTTAAATATTTGTGCTACATAAACTTCAGGTTTGCTATGTTAGTTTAGCGGGTCTTTTTATAAATATGAATTGGTATTGAATTTTTCTTTTTAGTACGCACCCTGACTTTGGTGTCGGCCTGGAGCACCTGCTTGCAACTTGAAAAGTTTAAAAAGTGCGTTTTACGGTAGTTCCCATCTGACAAAATAGAACACAGGTGGCATTCATCTTACATTGAGCAAAAAAACACATGACAGCTAGGATTTGAAAGAAAACTTCTACAAACAGCTCTTGTCTGTGACTTTGTTTTTGATCCTCTCCTTACATAAATGCTGACTTCAATCGTCTAAACTAGTCACGTGAGTGAAAAGAGATTCCTATGGCTCTGACAATAGTTTCGTAAGTAACCAAACCTGTGTTTTGAAAACTTTTGACTGGCTTTGGAAACAGTTTTGTGAATACTGTACATACGTCAACAAGATGAATCAGTAGTCAACCTCCCTCTGTACAAAATGTACAATCATAGAAACCCAAGAACAACAGATGCAGTTGTACTATTCAGGGCCTTTCCGGGGACACGTGTGTGTAGGGAGGGGTTATTTTGCGAAAGCACCCACATTGAAAGGAAGATTTCCTTAAAGAATGCAGAGTTTATTTTTCTAGTGCAGGGATGTCTTTCTGCACCTCCTATACAGTGTTTTGTACACAGCACACGCATGGTATGCCATCCAAAACTCTGCCATTGCTTTTGGAATTGAACAAAAAAGACATAGAGTACTCTTTGTCAGAAGAATGTTCCGGAGGATGTTTTTCTTTCCTGAGCATTTTTCGACTTTGTTTGTCAGCCACAAAAAAGCCTAGATTGGATTCCTTGCCGATAATAACCTTACATTTCACCTCGCTAAGAAAACAAAGGCACGTTCCACCACTCACTTTGGTAAAGGACACCAAAAACTTCAGCTTTGTTTTCAAATGGGTTAATCCACTCTGTGGAGGGGGACTAACTACTTCAAACCAGAAAAAATAAGATCAAAACATTCAATGACAACAAAGCATGATACGAGGGTTGACTTTTTCCAACAGAAAAAGTTACAACCAAGTTATACATTTTTTGTGTTAAACACAAACTCCTCTTGTCTCAATAATACCACTGGGAAGTTTTCTCTCCTCTTTTCATCAGGGCTGAAAAAACTGAAACTGCATGCCAGTCATTGATTGTCTGGCTGGAATCCCCACGCCAGGAGCAGACCGGAGATGGACTGAGAGCTGGTACCATGTTAGAGATGTGGAAGTCAGGAAATTGGCGCGCCCACAGGGAAATTACAACTACCCAAATTGCAATGTCATACATAGCATGTGTATCAGGTATGTGCAGGTGTGAATCTCTCTTTTCACATGTAGTACTGTAGATGCATTTAAGTTTGTGTGGCTTCTATTTCGCGGTATGGAGAAAATGGAGTATTCGCGGTGGTTTTAAGTTTGCGTTTGAAACAATAGTAGCGCTACAGTCGTAGGTGGGCAAAATTTCGCAGTGGTTTTAAGTTTGCGCTGAAGAGTTTACCGCGAAAACCGTGAACATAAAAGTTAAAACCACCGCAAACATTTTTGCATCTACAGTATGTACATGTAAACCTGAATCTTAATACAAAGATGAGAAAGTTGTCACCTTTTAAACTTCTGTACCAAGGTACAGCCCTCAGACTCTGTTTTCAAGTGAATATATCAATTTAGCAGTATTCTTTAAAAGCCGAGAGCCACCATATGATATTGGAGTGCATAATGCAATCACACCAAAACTGCCAGTACTTGCCAGTAATTCCCTAAATGCAAGTCCCTAAAGACTGCTCCCTTCACAGTATTTCTATTGAACAAGGGATTAACAACACTTTCTTAATTAAAATCATAATCACCCCCCACCCATGCACAACTGTACCAAACTGTTTCAGCCACTATATCAATTTGTCATCATGCCTGATGTACCAGCCAAATCCCTCACAACCATGCAACAGGGGCAACCAGGGAGTAAGAACAGAATCCCCAGCTTTGTACCATTGGTGGTAGGAATAACACAGGCAACCTTTACATGCATACATCATGCTTTATCCTCACAGCGTATGCATGGCACTGGTCCATATGGATCACATGAATCATATGGAGAGACTTTTGGATTTTAAAAATTTAATTACCTCTGATGGCTGTGTGATTAAAAATGAAAAATGAAAGTACAGTATGCCAAACGTTTACGGAGTTCATACTAGAATGTTTCATACATGTATGTCTGTGTCAAGTTTTGTTTTTCATGTTTTGTAGAAAACAGCTTCTTGTTTCCCTATCTTGTCAATTTATGTTCCTCTGCACAAAAATCACCAATGTCAGTTACCAGGCAATACCAGCTTTATTCAGTGGTTCTTAGGCCATTTTTGTTTAAGATTTCAGCAAGAGAACAATGTCATTATGAAAACAGAAGGTTGGGGTGAAAACTTGCACCTGACTCGGTTCGTGCCCTGAAACTATGTGTACAGACTTTCCCTCAGACTCATAGTCGACTTTTTCAGCATTATTTTTTAAAGCTGAGAACCAATAAATCAAATTGCCTTTTGTTACTTTGCATAAAAAGCACTGATAATCTAAATCATCTCTACTTTCCTGTCAATTCAATGTAGGAATGTTTTTGATCATTTTTTTTGGAGTGTTGTATGAGCACAATTTCTATGTCATGTTAAACCTGATACAAGTGATAGTCTACACTTTTCACTATGGAGATCACCATACAACAACACAAACATATGACAGCCATTTTTCCAGCCACTTCCATCCTGACTGCTAAAGAGAAATAATCAATGTCACTATCATGCCCACAGCTGGTCTATTTTCTTCATTGTAACTCCTGAAAAGGTAGTCCCACAGCCTGTTTGAGGTCATAGGGGCAGTGGGTTGTTATCCGCTGAGTCTAGGCAACAGTATTGAAAGGTGGAGCCCATCCCTCTCTTTCAACCACCTTTTACCTCCCCAACCGAAGTCAGGTACCCATTTTACACCTGGGTGAAGTCATGTTAAGATAAGTGCCTTTCCCAAAGCCAGGAACACCAGCAATTGAACCCGTGACCTCATGGTCTCGTGTCACATGGCCATTCCACGCCACTCTTTATATCAGTCCTACCATGCCAGAGTAGAAGAAAGCTAGAAATAATTCTGAAAGTGAGATGAAGAGACAAGCAGGACTTATTATTCTTCAAATAAGTCCAGATTTGCATTACGCCATCTCTAGGCCATTATAATACAACATGTGTACTAAACTATTTTAAACAAAATGCATGTAATATTATCAATGTGGTTTTATTCACACTGGTAGAACATCAATAAACACTCAACACAAAGAAAACACTATTGTTTACATATTCTAAGGCCACATTCTTAAAAAAACAGCAGGCTAGATTCTTTTCTTATACAAATTTTCCAATTAGTCTAATAATATCTTCTCATTGTGGAGAGTGAATAGTGACTGAATACCGAGTTTAAAAAATCCAAATTTATTCCTTCTTCGTTGATATTAGTATTTATAAATGTACCAATATATTCCTGTCACTCACTGGTGGGGGGTAAATTGAAGTGGCTTATCATAAAGGGAAATTAATGGACTTGCAAATGACATTTGATCTAGACAGTATGATTATTTTTCCTATTCCATTTGCAGAGTTGTATATTTAAGTAGTATTTATGATAAGCCCTTGACATGGAGTATTACATTTTGATTGTCCAGGTTCTGACTAGGATGGTGTTGATCTATAAACCAGACTTACACTTAGCAGTAAAGCACCTCGTGTCAGAAAGGTCGCCTCTGAAGTTTAAAACCTGGCCTGTAAAAGACTCTATTATAAGCCGTGTGGTTTTCGCCTGCCTTATTCCTGCCAAGCCGCAGCTGCTTAAGGATGAGACGATAAAAACGATGAGCGTTCGTCGGGGCACAAAACAGGGTCAGCGGCATTTACAGCGTGGTCTCGGCGCTTGTCCGCCAGCCATTTTTGGAACCAGACCATTTGTGTCAGCCCGTCTGCATCTGTATGAAATACGGGCTCGAGTGCAAATTCCGATGAAATTGAACGGCTTTTTACACGGTACCCTTCACCACAATAACTGAATAGATGGAAATGCCGACATACAGCAAAACGGAAGCGTGGCATCACACATTTGCCGCCCCCTTTATGTAATTAATCCCGTATAACACCACCAGGCCGCCAATGCTTCAACTTCCTCCCCCCACCCTCTCCTGACATGTGCAACTGTGGTATCATAACGTGTTCAACAAACAAGACTCCGGCCGCTTCCCAATTGCCGACAAGAATTCTAGCCACTCGAGTAAAACTAACAACCGTTGGAAAGCGATAGTGTGGTCGGTGCCTACTGAAGTGATGACGTCTGGGGGTATCGGATTACTTTGTTGGCATACCAGTGCCCCTCTGAAGGGATGCGCTGACATATTTTTTTGTGGGTGGCATGTCGGCTTGTATCTGCTCACAGAACAACTGTCTGTAGTTTAAATAAGGAAAGTGCTGGCCTTATGAAGATGTGTTTAGCGCAGATCACCGGACACCCTGGAGGCGACCTGTCTTTACTGGTGAAAAAGTGGGGTCAGGAAAATGTTTACCTTACAAACTGGTATGAAAAACAAGATAATGATCCTAAACAAAACATAAATACATGGACCAGGCACAAGCCAAATTAATGACCCTGTCTGACTTCTGAAGCTCATGATCTTTTCTTAATCTAATGATGCTGTATTTTTCCAGTTGAGATGATATGATAATTGCTCGGTTCGTTTGCGAGCGCAAAGTCTAACAGCATAGACATGCATTTAAGATAAACATGTAATGGGCATATCAATGTTAACAAAAATCATTTTCATTTCCTTTTTATACAGGAATTTGATTTCCTTTTTATATTTCCTTGTGATAAATCTAACAATCTTTCATCAACATGAAATAATCAATTTGTTCAATATTTCCTCAAAACTCAAGCCTAGTTTAGGTGATAACAAACTTTTGACATCCAATGGGAACCAAACATAAGCGACAGAATAATACAAATGTAGCTGAACCAAAACAACACATAAATTGCAAAATTGATTTTTACTTTTTTCTTGTTGATCAGACTTGTAATATTTTGACCATACATTATCACATATCATAACATTTTTTTATAAGATACACTTGATTACAAGTGGGATCATAGCAACAAATAGATAGGAATATATCTTGTAACAAATGAAAGTTATGATTATATCAGCAGGGCCTGATATACACACTTGCAACTGTCAGAACACCCAAAAAAATTACAAACAAAAATACCAGTAATTTTTATAACTTGTAACTCTGCATCATAAACTTTAAGCACAAAAAAGGTCTCATCAAGACCTTCCCATGTATTATGTAGCAAATATCAAGACAATCCACCCAGTCCTTCTTAACAAACTGAAGGACACACACACAAACGAACACTGCCAAAAACATCCGTTTTTAGGTAATAACAGAAGTTATTTCAAGTCTTTATCAGTGAACACACAGGATACAAGAAGTAGTGTAAGTGTGGAGAAATGCAACATTGGCATAGTCAGGCCACTACAATTTAATTTGTTAATTCTCAGATTTTTAAAAAGATGAGAACAAAGCCTAAAGATCAGGTTTATCCCTTGATGCACTCAGTTTTATGGAGTGAATACAGTCATATTCAAGTTTTTCTCCACGCCCTCTGCTTTTATGGTTTCCACTGGCTATTTTTTCACCCTAAACCTCCAAGAAGCAATGAAATAAATTGGTGAGGCCTTACAAGCCAGCATTGAGTTTGAGATTTGTTTTTAGATCCACTAAGAGGTTATTCTTCCTGTGATCTACACATTCATATTTACATGTGTTTGGACGAGAAACGGCATTTTTTCCCACGCTGCAGACGACAAACTGTTGGGCGTGGTGCGAGGGCCTTATCATTTGTGTTCAAACAGTTGAGCGGGAGATACTTGATACGGGGTGAGTGGGCCTTGGTGTGCCCCCACGTCTCAGTCAACAGGGTCATGTATGCAGCCAGGACTTCTCACCCCAGCCGCCCCTTGTGTTATTTTTAGGCCCCATCTCTATGGGTGATCCTGTACAATTTCAGAAACTTGAGCGCGCTTTTCCGCAATCGCATCTACGAGCCACATTTCTCTTCTAACGCTATTCACCAATTTCCCCCCCCCCTTACTCACTAAACCAATCACTACATGTTTAATTAGGCCCACTTCAGAATCAATATGGTTAAGAAAATAGTGTGAGTGCTTTACCAAAAATAACAGGCCCTTGAGTAAATTACTAGCTAATTGTAAGTTTACACATCCTTTTAAGATATATAAACTACATGTGTAGTAATATCCCCATGGGTAAAAGGGACTGCCAATAGATAGCCGCCAGTATAAAAATACTGGGGCCTTCCCTGATAATGCATGTGCCATCTGGAATATTTAGATAGATGCTTTTAATAGGCTTCTATCAGCTGAGCTTTTTGTAGTATTGGCTGATGGCAAAGCCAGATTTATAGGCCTAATATAGTCTATGCAATAAATAATAAATAGCTTCTATATATGTAAAAAATATATATACAAATGTTGAATAACTACATATATATAAATATATATATATATATATATATATATATATATATATAGTTGTATACCTTTTGCTAGCATTTTTGGAGAAACACTAATAAATAAACAATTCATCATAAACGATTGTGTATGACAATTAGAAAATGTTCAATATTACATCCCATGGGTTGCAGTTTGGTAAGCTAAAAGATACAGGCTTGGTAAGTTGGTCTTATGAATTGATAACATATTGCAGAATATGGACAATGACCATTCTGAGTCCTCGTAGAAAGCACTCATGGAAAAAGCATACAAGGCAAGACTGTATTTCAAGACTATCCCTGTAACTCAACCTTATACAATATGTATGTTTTGAAGAAATTTGGTAAAACAAATTGTCAACTTGACTACGGTAAACGACAGAGGAGACTGGAGAGACCACTTCATCCATGCACTAAACAGGGACTAACACGCTTGCCCTTCTTACCAAAAGAAGGTATCAAGATTTTACAGTAAAAGGCACATCCAACATACGGGTAAAAGATTAAAATACAGTAGATGCCAGAGATCTGCAAAGCTCGTTTGTCAAACTCTTTTATGCGAATTGCCTGCATACATGTGGTCGATATGGCAAGACACTGGCGTCTACTGGATAAGGAACAGGGGGATGGAGTTATGAAATCGCAGGTAGCAAGAATGCTACAACACTGATTATGATACCTACACATTAAACTTATCAACCTTCTAAACTATGAATGTACTGTAGCTTATATCATTTTTTTAATATCTCCAAAAGGGTCATAACACATCGATAAACGCAATATTTTATGAGCGGCAAATTCAGTGTTGCAGAACAGTACATCTAACACGTCAAACAAAACTGTAACTGTACATTTTGGCCACAGCAATTCAATATTTTCTCTTATTATAAAGAATGGTGAATCCAAGAACCAAGAGATTAAATTGATGTGGCTGTATTAGCAGAGTTTGTGATATTGCTAAAAGGATTAAAAAGGTAAGGTACATATGTAAAGCAGTCATCCTCGGCTGAGGTGAGGTACGATGCTTCTTCACGTAGCTAGTGGTAGCGCAATGCAGCTTTGCTACAGCTCGCGTATTTAACTAAGGGACCATACGATATTTAGCGGGGGGGGAGGGGTGGTGCACTGGAAGTCCGGTCAAAAAAAATTTCCATGACCCTCCCCCCCATTTCAAAAAATTTTTCCATGACCCTCCCCCCCACCTCGAAAAAATTTACCATGACCCTCCCCCTACAGGTATCGTGTAAAAATGGTAGAAAAACGACCCCCATTTATAAAACAACTACTATATGGACATCGGGCGTCCACTTGGGATAGCTGACGCATGCTATAAAACAAGAACCGGGAACCAGCGGTTGTCGGTACCAGAGGCGATAGCAAAAAAATCAAATTGCATAGGGGGCAAGACAGTTGAGAAAATTTTGAAATCGGGACCCTTTGAACTGCTATATGAGAGACAAATTTTGCTGGAAGAGTAAGCTAAGTTTAATCAAGCAGATATATAGACATCTCTATTGTAAAAAGAAATACAGCTTGATTTTTTGGGGATGATGCCCTCCGACATATTTTTCGCCGCGGGAGGCGCTACATGCACCCGCAGGAAAATCTAAAAATCTTTAACCATTGAAATGCTATTTCCCGAATTTTGATGAACAAATTTTGCTGGTAAACAAAGTAAGTTTAATGACCCAGGGGCGAAGCCTCCCGGAAGCTCTTGCATTTTTAGGCTATTGAGAAGGCTTCTTTTTTCAGTTTTGAGGGTTATATTTATGATAATCATGGTAGTCAATCAATTTCTATTCTCCACAGGACCTTGACATACAATACTTTTAAGTATTATTAAAAAAAAAGTTTAGGTGAAACCGTGAAAGACAACTAAAATCTCAGAAACAACAATATCAATAGTTTATTCAAGGAGATTTTAACCTCGCTGGTTTATTTAGCTACTCAAAAATATCAATAGTCGATACCAGTACTCGTTTTTTTTGCTGTGTCCGTCTTCTCCGAAGTCGAAGCGCTACAATATCGTCGCTGTCAGAAGTTCTCTTCGGTGCGAAATAAGAAGCGATATTCCTGGTATTCCCACGCTTAAACGCTGACATGTTTCCAGAAAAATCGCCGCCGAGGCGGTCGTCCCTCTGCGACGTTACTCTCTCTGCGGCGAAAGTCCCTTTGTCGGCAAAATTTAGAGAAACTTGGCGCGTGTTAATAGAAATCGCGTCACCCCCCTAGATTGCCCAAATATATACGCCGCCGTTCCAGGAAGCCTCCGAAACCGCTGTTCTGCGTCAAATTATAACTACTACAGAAAACGTGGAACTGAAAGTTCAAGGAACGTAAAAATCACCGGTCGCCAGAAGTTCGCTGGTAGTTCCAACTCACGTATTTTCCCAGGAAATTGCCGCTGATTGACAGTCGGCAGCCTTTGATGACAGGCACCAAGGCGCCAGAAAGACTAGATGCCCTGGGAACAAGGAAAGTCGTGGGCGGCGCCACAAATTTGAAGCAGCCGAATCGTCCAATCATGGCGAAGCTTATCAATTTAGTTGAAACATTATCTTCCTACTTTGGTAGAAATGAATTTTATGTGCATCAATTCACTGTTCTGGATGAAAAAATGACATATTGAAATTTGTCAGAAAAACAGTTAAAAATTAATTCTCTCTCGCACTGACAAAGAAAGGAATATTTTACGTTATTAAATAACAGCTTCTGTGTTGCTCAACTGCGGACTATCAACTTCCAAATAAGGATATTACCCGGAATCTGATACATTTACGGCTGTTCTAATAGTCCGGGACCCACCCCGCTGATCGTCACAGAGAGGCGTACTCGGCCATGTCGGCTACTGTTACGTTTTGGCGCGATGCTGCCGGGTGTACTCTCCAAGCAGAGCATCGGTTTCGGCTGGTTTTTGACGTGTTTTTAGGCGTCTTTGCCGGGCTTTCTACTTTGTCTAGACAAAAAAAAAGATGACAAAGTAGAAAGCCCGGCAAAAACGCCTAAAAACACGTCAAAAACCAGCCGAAACCCATGCTCTGCTTGGAGAGTAGCCGGGTGGGAGGGGCTGTGAGATAAGATCGGAGCGGTAAGGCGGGGTGCTAATTTAGTATTTGGCACCTCCCTTAGAGCTGATAGCTGGATAGCTTCCGGATCCTGTGAAACAGTGGAGGCGCGTGCTGGACGTGTGCTTCGGCATGTTTACTACGGTAGTTTTGTATTTTTTCGCCGCTACGCTGGGTGAAAATACAGCATGCATAGCGGGCTATTTACAGCGTCAGTTTGTCGGCCCACAGCATAATGTTTATGTACAACAATTCAACGGATTCGTAAAAAAAAAGTCCATGACCCTCCCCCCCAACCCAGAATTTTTTTCCATGACCCTCCCCCCCACCTCGAAAAATTTTACCATGACCCTCCCCCCCCAACGCACCACCCCTCCCCCACCGCTAAATATCGTATGGTCCCTAAGCACACTGGGTCATCCCTACTCTTTTCGATTAGCGTGTGGGGTTCTTTTAGTTTTACATGCAGAGGTTTGACGCTATATATATAAGCTCCCTCATATACGAGAGTCTCCAGCTTTACATCCCCATCGGAAAGTACGATGCAACTTTTTCCAGGTGTGTCCAGACCTGGGCGCAAACCCCGGGGCGATGGCTCCAGGGAATTTGAAGCAGATGTGGCGAGAGGCAGAGTGCACAGACCTCTACACCGCCCGGACACGAACGTTAAATGGATTAGAACACGTCTATAAACCACAACATTTCAGGAGCGCCCAACGCAGAACACTACCTCTGGCACGTTACACGTCCTTGGTCTAAATAAAGACTCTCAGTTTGTGGTCCCCTGCTGGGGTTGTCCAAATTCTATTTACTTAGGATCAGCCAGGGTCAAAACCCAGGGAAAGAGGGGGAGGGTCTTCCTTTTACACCAATACTGCTCCAATGTTTTTGTTATTTTTAGAAACACACATCCCCTAAATGCTAAGAATAAATGATCAAACAGAAGTTATCAAGGCTATTTTTTTCAATTCTAGTATCTCTTGCTTATAAATTGTGCTTTGTCGTAAACCTGACAAGATGCAAGTTATTAGTTTGAATTTTGTAACATAAAAAGATGTACAGCAGACATGTTTCTGTATCGCCTTGTATCATCTAGGCTCTAATAGAATAAGTCACATAGCAACTACTTGCTTTAATTTCATTAAAAAGCTATACAGAAGCAGATATCAGGAAAGCCATATATTATGAATGATGGAAGTCAGTATGACAAAACTAATCCTCTTGGACCTTTTGCTGACATTTCTAAAGGGCCAATGCGGTCAGTAGTTATTCCCTCACAGAGCCAAGGAGGTCATAATACTCATATATAACGAGTCTGCCGGAGCAAAACAAATATGGGAGGTTCCGGTCCAACAAGAGAGGGTGTACAACTCAGAACAAGCAAACCCCAGCCCTTACTGAGCGGAAGGAATTACTCCCTATGTCAAGAAAAACTTCCAGGAGAGCGGAAACTTCTTGTGAAACCAAATTAGCCGGTTTAGACCAGCGCCATACGCAAGTTAAGAATGACACCACACTTTCCTTGGGGGGAGGGGGAAGCCCCATTACCTCATTCTCATATAATCTCATTGCGCAAGACTGAGAATAGTAGAAAGCTCTTTAAGTCCATGGGAATGGGGTAGGTCTTTGTTAACAGTGACCAGGTAAGTACTCCACACAGTACCTAACTGCTGTTCCGAGAGGCGTCGTCCCTGGCAACAAGAGTTACGTAAACAAACAGGTAAACAGTGACAGAGTAAAAGGGGAGGGGGAGGCGGTGACTGTACTACAACATGCTAAAGGTATTCGGTATATTTGGGTGGGAGGTCAGACTGCAGGAAGTTACATGAAGTCATATTTATACAGTGCCACCCTCAGTGTCTTGCTACTTTATGAAATAAAAGGAAAACTAGCACCATGCACAAATATGCCATATCATTAAAAATAAGTCTAACATTTCGGGAGTACCATGATTTTACATTAAGTTTCGACCTACTTTTTCTGACATGTAGTTGATACAACAGTATTTCATCAGTAAAGGCAAAGGCGTTCCGAGCGTCTCAGGTAGCTAATTTAGATATTGAAACCAGAAGCCTTTTTCTTTCGGGCAGCTTTCTCCACCTTTAGTATTTCAAATCGAGTGGATTTCCATTTGCTAGCGACCTTTATCGAATTCAATTTGATGGCAAGCCAAGTTCGACGAAAACGGGGCGCTCGCCGTTCCCATATCATTGATCCCCCCTGAGATAAGTCTATATTTTACCCTGAGCTTTTAGGCGGTCAATTTTCATGCCATTGATCTCACGCAGCCGTGCGAGAAATTATCTTGATCACTATGCCAGAGAAAAAAAGGTCTCCAAATAATAAACTGGGCGGATCATTTCATTTTATTTGCCGCGGATTCAAATTTGTCAACTCCTCACTCGGGGGGGCAGAAACAGTCCCTGAGTGCTCGCTCGTAATCTCCCTGAATAGGCTGAACGCAATGCTGCGACAGATTGAGCTTTGTTTAATATGGCCCACGCTGTGCGTGGAATACGAAATCAGCCGCAAAGCTATTTTATAGGCTGGGACAATGAACTGGAAATGCTAGGGCCCATTTCGCAATTTGGTGCCGCCACCTCGACCCAAACCCAGGAACGATATGCCAATTTGACAAAAATCCGTATGCCGCCCTTTAAAATGATGGATCGCCATGGTAACACAACTATGCCTTAAGAGGAAAATCCTTTCCAATGCGCTCCATCATGTAACGAGCGGCAGTCGACCCTGTGTACGAGACGCGAAGTTCAATACCATCCGTTCATAGCAGCGAAATGTCCAAGACAACGCCAAGCAAGGAATATTCCTCTACAGACTACTTGAAGGTGTTGATGCAAATTTTCACAGGTGTTCCCCCAGGTGTGATCGTTGCCCCCCTCCCCATACCAACTTACATCACAAAAGTTGCACAACAATTCTTGAAGTTTCGCAGGAAGCATAATAAGTGCGGACTAGGAAGGGGCAGTCTGGGGATTCACCCAGGACTTGTGTAACACACAGGCTTCCCTTCGACTGTTCAACCTACACAACCGGAGGACACCGTAGATTTCAACGCCGCGGGGCAAATGAAACCTGATCGGCACCTAGACCCCAAAAACAAGAAAAAAGAGAAGTACACCTACCGCAACCCTTGCACACAGCTTTCTTGATTTTTTTCTGGTCTTTCTTGTTGAACAAGACCGGGTTGAAGTGGACTCTGTATACGTCCGATCCTTCTTCTGACGGGTCCAAGAACAGGAAGTATCTCTGGCCTTTCTTTAGGTCCACACAAGATTTCTCAGCTCCGAACTGGGCTACGGTGATGACTTTACTCCTGCGATCGGAGAGCTCTCCTTTGAAAACGTTTCTTTTCAAATTCCTGATAGTAAAAGTCGCGTTGTATCTGTTGGAATCCGGGTTTGGGGGCAGGATTTCACCGACTTTGGCGTCGACTACGATCGGGGACTGGTAGGCTAGCCACTCAGGACTTGTCCGGACTCCTTCGCCCTGTGGGGGAACACATGCCCGGGAGGGTGGGACCTCCGACAACAGCAGGGCCGACACGAGTACAACCCCGAGCAGTTGGAGGGTCGCGGGTTCCAGTCTCTTTAACCTCGACATGTCCGCGGCGGCAGCGACTCGCGATCGGCTGGGTGGTGCTTCCTCTTCGGTGACGTGACGACAATGTGGTGGTGCTCCCCGTGCCAGTTCATGTCTCTCCACAATCGGGGACTTTCCGGGGAGTTGTGTGGTTGCGGGGGCGGGGGATCGAACTCGGCACGCCGCTGCCACTACCACTGAAGCCTGCCCACACCAGCTCCGTCCGGGCCGGAAGTTACGTCACGTGGATGGGCAGGGCACCCTCTCATTTCCAAACTCACTTCCGGGCAGTCAACAGAACACAAAGTCAACACACCGACCGATTGGTGTTTTACTTTTATGTAGCGGTACGCGGAAAGGAGTGTTTCATGCTTTGTCTACGTTAGGACAAATAACATAATCATTCATTGCCAGTCACTTCAAGGTTCTGTGTTTAAGATTAGCTATTCAGTCTAGCTATGATAACGCTATATATATAATGATATACCGTAGAGCATCGATAAGTTGTTATATCAACGTAACAATACTTTTTGAACGCAATTTTTACCTGAATAAAAGACGATGAAATAGGCAAAGGAAGTGATTCAGGTAAAATATTCCACAAGAACATTAATTAGCATGAAGTGTCCTTGTTGGTCTTTAACATCACGTGTCTAACGTTACCATTCTTTTATCCGGTTGAATGAAAGAAGAACAGCTTTTACAATTTTTCCGCAGGCTATGCGTTTGAACGCTTCCGCAAAAAAATTCAAAGTGAATACGGCGTTTGAAACGAGAACTTCAAAGGAAAACGTGTAATATTACTGGCATTTCTGACTCATTGTGCATACCAAACCTAGGGTTGTCCAGACTCATGACGACTCTTTTTTACAACGATGGCAACAGAGAAACTATACATAATATACAGTTAAGACAATATAGGCAAATATCTTGGGGGCACCCAGAAGCCGACCATGATTTAGATTTGCATTCGGGTCAGCGGTGGGCGTGGTCATTTCTTTTACCTGGCGGCAAGATCAAACACTACTTAAACCGACGGCTCCTCAAACAATGGCCGTAACAGGCCTTTTGGCCATTAGAGCTGACGTGAGCTGCTTGAAAGGTGGGTTTATGTGGGCGGTCTTTGCGTCACGGTGTCACACAGGGCGGGCTGGCCACATCACCAGTTCCACACGTCCTATGTTTTAACAAGGAGGTTATATAACCTCCTTGGTTTGAAGCGTCCGACCGGACAATTGAAGGGGTACAGGCTGCATACATATTTATAGTATCCTATGACGTCTGGCGGTTGCCTGAAATTACATGGAGAGCATGCACATTTGCATTTGTCCAAAAGTAGCTTATGCATATCCATGCATGCTTTTTTGTCTTCACCGAGTGGCTGTCTTAAAACCCCTTTTTTAAAACATTTTATTTCTTTGCTTTGTTGCTTTTTTTACAATTACATTGTTATCTGTGTTCGAGTTTACCTTCTTTCTTTAAATAAATTTCTCTCTTCCTTTCTTTTCCTCATTCCTCTTCAGTTGTTTCAATGCGCTTAATTTTTGCTGCTTAGTTGTTTTTCACACTTTTCTACAATTACTACGGTGAATGTCCGGATAGTTTATGGAGTTCGAGTCATGAGTATGCAGTTGTGACAAATTCCACAGAGTCGCGTTGTTTTTAATTCCTTTTGTTCACCTGTTTGTTCTTTGTTTTCACTACATCTCGCCTTAACCCGTACCAGCCAGAGGATGTCATTACAATACAATTGTGTAGAGATAAGTGGATATAGAAGTCATGGGAAGTAGCAACGTACCTTTCCGTCTCTACCAGATTACCTACTCGCCGACTATAGGAAAATATTTGCCAGGGAAGTTTGGCCACCATAGGATAGGGTTTCATTTGCGGGGGGAATATTAACTAATTAGTCTTACCGTGAGCTGACTCTACTGACCAATTTTTCCTTTTTTTCCCCCGAATTCTACGATCCATACCCCCACAGAGAGGCCTGGTGGAGGCTATTTCCGCACCCCCATCGGACAATGTCGACCGATTCCTCGAAAGACCGTGACCTCCGACAGACTCCTCTGGCCAATTTAGTAACTACATTTGGGCCTCCGACGGAGTCTGATTGACACTAGTGAAGTAGACTAGAATTCTAGTAACTCTTCCTACGAAACTCTTGGCGAATAGCCCAGTTCTAGAGGTTATAGGGCCCGGCGGACGTTAAAGTTAAACCAAACATTTATTCAAACCACGTGCGATTTTCTAAGCTCTGCCCTGGTGGTTGTTTTTGTAGGAAAAGGACGTCCTTTGCTACATGCAGTATCGTGTTTCCTGCTTTAGGTCGAACGGAAGATCTGGTGTTTGTACCTTGCCTTAGACCAACGCACTTGTTTCTGTTTGCAGACAGATGGTAACCGCATGAGTCTAGTGGTTACAACTTAACTAAACGTTACAGTGTTAGCGAAGTGCGAGGTTTATAATATATCTTAGTACATTGTAGTAAACGCGAGCCGTAGCGAAACCGCATTGCCCTACTAGCTACTTGAAAAAGCATCATGCTTCACCTCAATTGAGAATGACTGCTATACTTTTTTACTAGCTTTTTTTCCTCGTCATTCATCATGACGAACATTTCACATTTTTGTAGGATTTTTAGAAACACCTGCTCTTTCTAAAGATATCTGTAGAAAAAGAAAAAAAAAAACATTTCCGATACAGCGCACCTTAATTGCGTGCCACATGGGCAGGTGTCCCGATACGTCACAGATATTCTCTTTAATCCTCGAACAAAGTGAAGAATCGCGGGGATGGGGTTTGATAGACAAACCCAGACCGCAGAGATCCAGTGGGGGAAAATGACGCACCCAACTGAAAGACCGCAAAGTGCACATCACTGAATGGAGCTGTATCAGCCTACAGCTTAGGTGTGCCTATGTACGTCACCGCAACCCATAATATGTCGTCATGTGTCGTGCGTATTTCGTAGCACTTCCTCGCGCAAGCTGTCGGACCACTGAGTGCATGACCTCAGAACACTTTGGTGACACCTCAACAAACGAAGAAGTCACGTAATCTTCCTCTCCCTGGCTGAGGATATGAGTCAGTGGCCACGAATTCACCGCTAGAACACCTTGTCGTTCTTATGTAAACATTCAACAGGCTTATTGCTTTCAGTCGGCTAGGATTAAAAACTGGAGAATATCTAAACTGACTAGTGAACAAGTAGTGGAATCAAAACATTGCCCTCGGTCAAGCATCGGGTTTTGAATGGCAGGCAAACGCAGCTACTAACGTAAGATACATGATCAAGTGTGGATGGATTGAGAAATTTCTCGAATGCGCGATGACAGGTCATCATAAAATAGTGACGTTTCTGCTGCGTCATGATGATGTGGCATGTAGGTTGCCAGTGTTCCATAAAACAATAGCTTATTTCCACGGATAGCAACATCATACTAATATCCGGGAATTATCTGAAAATCGTTTTCCTCTCGAATACATCCCACACGCCTTCAAAACGAAGGCTCACTGTCATCTCCTAGCCTCCACCAGGCCCTCTTACGGACGTATGAATCGTAGAATTCGGCAGAAAAAGGAATAATTAGCCAGTAGAGTCAGTCCACAGTGAAGATCACATTTCGCCCGTTTAGTTCAGAAAATGACCAGATTAATTTTATTGCCTTTCTTCTTGCCGACATATGACAGACTAACGGAGCCTGCAAGTGAAACCCTGGCGTAGTGAGTCTGGTAGAGACTAGTAATCTCCTAGCAAAGCCACCCATATCTCCCTTCAAATCAGTTCAGTGCCCAGAACAGGTCTATTGGCCCTGCACCGACCAATGTCGTTATAAACACAAAACAAGGAAGCTAACTATAACGTTACAGCAAAAACGGAAACAGAAATAGATTGCAGTTTGAATTCTATAAACGCATAGTTTTAGGGCTGATGATCTAAAATGGTGACAAGACCAGGTACTACCAGGATGTAATCTAGATCTACGGTAGATCTAGATTACATCCTGGTATAGAAATGAAGTTTAGAAATCAATTTACTTCAGTGGCCAGAATTGGTGTCAGCCTTGCACTGAGCGACACTGTTGGAAAAAACACACACAAAGAAGTTTAAAGAAAGAAGTTTGATGATGGCAATGATCAAATATGGTTGCCGGAAGCCGACGTAAACTGCAGTCCCACCTGCAACTGTATTTTACCCGATTCCGTGGACAGTCCTTTTAGGCGTTTTTTGTCGGGCTTTCTATTTTGTCAGGTTTTCTTTTTGTCCATCCAGGTCTGTAGATGTCTTTTACCTGATTTCGTGGACAGCTATAATTGGACACCTCTACCTCACCGCTAAGTAATGTACAGTAAACGCCCTGGACTATAATCTGACATCTCCGCCATCATTATTATCCAGTGGACACGCAACAAACAAACACGCCCAGACATAATTACACTGTATAAAAAGGTATGCGATGGTGAGTGCTAGTCTCCAAGCAGACCTACGGGTTGGCAAAGACCGTATCCAACAGGCAGAAGGAGTTTTCATAGCCAACACTATAAGCTCCTTCTTCCAGTTGGATACGGTCTTTGCAATCTATTGGGTCTGGTTGGAGACTAGGTGAGTGCATCTTAGTAATCACAAGGATAAACAGAAGGCCTCTACGGAGTGACTCAACTGGACTATTCTATCAGCATTTGTTGTTTTGGTACACATGGCATTTTGTGGAAGGAAGAACAATTGGTAATTTCTTTGTAAGTTTGCAGTCTTCCTTGTTAACTTCCGTAGCCGTTATTGTTCGCCGTCTGCATATCTTTAATAAAAGAAATTTCTCTTGAAATGGAATCAGGAAAGACAGAAGTTTTGAAAACGAAAAAGTCTGTCGTGTCGATTGTAAAAGCTAAGGCTGCAGTTCTGCTAAAGCCGTCAGATGTCGTGACCGTACCCGCAATATGCTGTTGGCGGTGCACTCCCGCTTTCACCAGTTGAGCAGAATAAAACGGTAGACTTCTAAAACCATCAGATTGTCATATGAAGACTTCTCAGCACACAAAATCCAGACGACAGTTGGTAGAACACCCACAGGTGCGCAGCAGACGGCAGAGGATGTCTGAAGTCTGCCGGCGGGAAGCTTGGCCGACCTTGACAGAATCCAGCCCCTGCCCCGGGGGGCATCCACACAACTTAGTCATACGCGTGTTCCGACTGGATGCACCAGAATCAAAATAAACACGAGATAACTGTCGAGTTTTTCCGTTGATGTTGTTTTTATGTGAATCCGGTGGATTTCTGGTCCCTACCAGACGTCTCTAGCATGTCTAGTCTCCGCACCAGTCGTCCTACCTACGCTGGTTATGGTATAGCGAGACTAATTAACACTTACTAACGAACTGTTCTGAATTCGAAGATTCTATCTAACTTTAGCTTTTAATCATAAGACTCTACTATAGCTGTATTTGTCTTATCCATCTATTCCGCTGATCTTAAGCTTTCCTATATGTTAGATTAGTTTGTTTTAATATTGATCGCTATTTCTATCGCTAATATCTTGTAACTGTTACATTACAGCATCAATTCAGCCTATAGGCTGTGGTAGGAAGCTGTGTTTCAATAAAACCATCACTACTACTAGATCTACTAACGTTACTACTTACTATTAATTTGCCTGGGACGTTGGGCCACCATAGAATATCATCTGCCACGGTTCGGAGGGGGGAATGTTCCCTTCCCGTGGACTGACTGACTCTCCTGAACAATCATTCACCCTGTAGATTTACACGCGCGATGTTCAGAAAATCTTTCCACAAAAAAAACAGGTCATTGACTGAGTCAAGAGGTCATTAACCCCATTAAAACTTGCTATCTTTGCAAAAATATCAAGTATCATAAAACTGAGGGGAAAGGAAAAAAATATCGAAGAAGAAAAAACAAATTGAAGTCACTTTTGTTCTAACTTGGCAAAATGTTGTATGTGTTTGTTGGGCTTGTGTTCGTTTGTTTGTTTGTCTGTCACATATCCGCTAAATCGCCTCGAGGTGTAACACACAATGTTTTAAAGTGCTATATATAGCTAGTAACGTTACAAGATGCGTAAGACCGGATTGGCAGGTCCAATCTACTTACGCTATTACGTATCCTAAATAAGTGATCATAAGTCTGCCAGATTCTGTGACTGGTCAACCACACGCACGGGGCCAACGCTTGAACGTTGATATCAACTGACTGAATCTAGATTTTATTTCCAGTATTAAACGTTAGCAACCAAGGATTGATGTGTTCGAACATTTGTATTTTCCGAGAACCATAACCAACCTCCTCCGCGCCGCGTACCTGCGAAGCTGGTGTGTTACGTCGAAATCGAAGGGTAGTTATATCGGCTATAAAGATACAGATACAGAAGCTGATGTGTTACACTGACGGGTTCCGGCAGGTTTTTGACGTGTTTTTAGACGTTTTTGTCGGGCTTTCTACTTTGTCACTTTTTTTTGTATAGGGCGTATTCACGTGACGTCATCACCCCTGCCCTCCGTGGGCGGCCATGTTGGTGCTCACCCTGCAGTGAAGTTTCTCGGTGTCCGACGCTCTCTAAATTTCCAAGGAATGCGAAGTCGTCTGATCGCTGTTTTATTATATGCAAAGAGTCTCCAGCCTCACATCCTTTTCGCTACAAAAATCCAATTTCACCTACTGCAAATGACCCATTATCGACGAGCAAGGTTCCCCAGCAGCAAACCGGCTGCTAAACTGTTTACAGAGTACGCATAAAATCAGTTCACAGTATACAAGTGTTCCAAGGCCTGTAGCCACGTAGTACAGTGTCTTGAGTGTCGTGAGAAATTTTGTTGACAGGGAGTACGTTATGATCGGGAAAGTTCGACGTTGAAAGACCCCCAGTTTATGAATGAACGTATCTCAAGCAACGACTACACGGTGCCACGACTGTGTTACACAACGGGCCTGTAACTTGCTTTTCGACCAGATACAAAAGGTTTCCATACACACACGTTGATTCTCAAACTTCAACTATTTAGATCCGCTCTTCGTATGTCAGAAATGCACTTTTGTTTCAGTCGTTTAGTCCCTTCGTAATCGTATGTTCCCGCACGTAACACGAGAAACGCAAAACCAATCTTACTGTTACCCGACCGGTGTGTGCTTTATCAGTCTCAATCCAACATCTGACCACGAGGCAAAACACCATGATTATGAGACAAAACGAATTGTGAATGGCGTAGAAAACATCTGCCATTTATACAGAGAGTTCCATAGGGCTCCACTATCAAGTGAGCACCAACATGGCCGCCAGTGCTCGTTGCTAGGGGGAGGGTCACGTGACTGAATACGCCCTATAGCCACTTTTGAAAGGTATACGAAAGGCAACTAAAGCAATATAAGGGCCCAAAATATGGAAATAAAAAAAATGCTGAAATCTTAACGCCGTAGTGTCACTATATAGCACGTTTGTGAAACAAACTTCATAATTTAAATTTGAGCATTTCAACACCGCGCAAAAATGTGCCGTACGATGATTCCCTTAGTTTCGCGAGCCTACAAAAACCATACAGCGACAATTTTCAGTGAGTTCTCACATCACAACGACGTCGTACATTTGTACACGTACACCGGCTATACAGATTCAGATACAGAAAAGGTATACGAAAGGCAACTAAAGCAATATAAGGGCCCAAAATATGGAAATAAAAAAAATGCTGAAATCTTAACGCCGTAGTGTCACTATATAGCACGTTTGTGAAACAAACTTCATAATTTAAATTTGAGCATTTCAACACCGCGCAAAAATGTGCCGTACGATGATTCCCTTAGTTTCGCGAGCCTACAAAAACCATACAGCGACAATTTTCAGTGAGTTCTCACATCACAACGACGTCGTACATTTGTATAATGGACGACGCCATACATTGTGATAGTGTTGTTTGAACTAATAAACATAGAAATGACTAAATAAATACTTTCAAAATACGATTTTCGGGCCCTTATGTTGCTTGGGTTTCCTTTAAGGCACGTCGAAAGAGCACGCCGTCTGTACTCCAAGCCAGAGTGCAGACCGCCTCAATTCTCAGATTGTGATATCTTTATCTCGGCCTTGACGTTCCTGTTGATAAGACGAAAGATGAACCCACTTGTAAACGTGATCGGCAACATGCAGGTTTCCTCTTGTGTCTTGGTGCGATTGGCGGGAAAATTCCGGAGGGATGACGATTTTACACTCCAAGCAGAGGTTGGTTGGGAAGGTAAAGCCCCCCTCTCACTGGACCCGCGGCACGCTGGCGGCATCGCTGCGTCCTAAACTGGATTTGTGTAACCCTTGACTTTATAATGGGAATATCATTCAAAACGTACACACGCAAAAAAAAAATACACAAAGCTTGAAAATATTCGTTTTCTGTCGATGAAATTCGTTGAGTGCTTTGTCAATTCGACCGGCCTCAGCGACGCCACCAGCGTGCCGCGGGTCCAGTGAGAGGGGGGCTTAATGTGTCGCACGGTGCTTTCGGAGTGGGACGTAAAACTGGCGGCCCGTGTACCACGTGTATGAGGGGGCTTTAGGCGTTGGCCTCAAGCGTCAAACCTCTGCACATTGAAAGAACCCAACAAACTTTGATATCGAGAAGAGTAGGAGTGACCCGGCATGCTTGGCTAAAGCCGCGAGCCGTAGCAAAGTCTGGTTGCCACTACCACGAGCTATTAAAACCTCGGTGAGGATCGCTTAAGCTTTAGTGCGAACTGCTTTTCGGCGGACAGAAATCGGGGCATATATAAGAAGAAGCTCACAGTCTTCGCAACCATTCCCTGCTGAAGTCTTATTTTGTGTCAAAACAGCGGTACGCTTACATTACAATGCAATAGTTAATCTAAATGATTTTACCATTCCAGTACTGGTGCTGTTAATGCGACGAGTGCGGGCCCAGGAATGTTAGTCATACTCTCCAAGCAGAGGAGGGGCTCTGGCTGTTTTTTGACGTGTTTTTAGGCGTTTTTGTCGGGCTTTCTACTTTGTCATTTTGTGTGTGTCGCCAACCCACACAAAATAAAAATGACAAAGTAGAAAGCCCGACAAAAACGCCTAAAAACACGTCAAATCCCCCCCCCCCCAACCCCTGAGTGTGCTTGTTAGTGACGCTTGCGTCAACCAGCTTCGGTTGCAAGGATTAAAAGCGACCTCTTCTAATCACTGTCAGTACAGCAGGAAAAAGTCCAAACTGCACAAGACGTCCCAGCTTTCCTTTGCGAGGGCTGCAGCAGGCAAGGCGACCGCCACTCACGGATTGGCCAGTATGATAACATATTCAAAGATGACGGCAGTTGTGTGTACGTGTGTTCGCGTGTTGTAAACATGCAATGATTAGTTTAGCAGCTAGGGGTCCCCACTGCCATGTCGGTCGAGACCCAGCATGTTATATGATTAAAGCTTATCGGGAGATGACAGATGTTTGAAGCCTTTGTATGGCTAATTTGATCGCTTAAGAATACAAACTTCGTTTTGTAATTTACGTCTGGAGTATCTAATCGTAACTAATTTCGGGCACTTATACACCCCATAGCCACATATGCTTGTGAAACTTGGACCTTAAAAAAGACAGATGAACGTCTCCTGAACGCAATCCACACACAAGCACACATGTCCCTGGTACTGAATGCCATCCACACAGAGACACATGTCCCTGGTGCTTAACGCCATCCACACACAAGCACACATGTCCCTGGTGCTGAACGCCATCCACACACAAGCACACATGTCCCTAGTGCTGAACGCCATTCATACAAGCACACATGTCCCTGGTGCTGAACGCCATCCACAAACAGGCAAACATGTCCCTGGTGCTAAACGCCATACTCACAAGCACACCTGTCCCTGGTGCTGGACACCATCCGAATACAGACACACGTGTCCCTGGTGCTGAATGCCATCCATACACAGACACACCTGTCCCTGATGCTGAACGCCACACACACACACACACAAGCATACATGTACCTGGTGCTAAACGCCATCTGCACAGAAAGAGACATGTCCCTGGTGCTGAACATCATCCACACACGGGCACACATATTTCCCTGGTACTGAATGCCATCCATACACAGGCACACATGTCCCTGGTGCTGAACGCCATCCACACACAAGCACACATGTCCCTGGTGCTGAACGCCATCCACACACAAGCACACTTGTCCCTGGTGCTGAACGCCATCTGCACAGAAACGCACGTGTCCCTGGTTGAACACCATCCACACACAAGCACACCTGTCCCTGGTGCTGAACGCCATCCACACACAAGCACACATGTCCCTAGTACCGAAGGCCATCTGCACAAAAACGCACATGTCCTGATGCTGAATGCCATCCACACACAAGCACACATGTCCCTCTAGTGCTGAACGCCATCCGCACAAATACACTCATGTCCTTGGTGCTGAACGCCATCTGCACAGAAACACACGCGTCCCTGGTTGAACGCCATCTGCACAGAAACACACGCGTCCCTGGTGCTGAACACCACCACCTATGTTCGTTATGCGTCGGCCTATACGAGGAAACGTCCTGCGCCTAAAAAAATGCACGAGCGAAAAAAATGATTATGATGAAAATAAAAATAATCTACGAAAGCCAGGACAAGAAAGAAAACTTCAGACACCGATATATGCAATTATAATTCATTCTTTTATAGATTGATTCATACTCATAGATTGGTGAATTGATTAATTGATTGATTGATTAATACATTCTTTCATTCATTCATCCATTGCTTCATCAATTCATCCATTCGTTCATTCGTCCATTCGTCCACTCATTGTCGGATTGGGCAGTGACCGGAAAACATCGCAGTGACGTCATCATCATGGCGGAAATCTTGAACCTCCGAACAGCAGACGGCTCCGCGAAAGGTTTGTAGTCTGAATCGATCTTTCCCAACCTCTTCGTTTTTGGTAATTGCAGGTCTTACAAAAGAGGGTCTCTAGAGACTGTGTCGCAATATGTATCGCAATCCGAGCCCAGCAATCAGACAAAATCACGCATATTGTGTGAAACCACCGAGAGCTCGTCCGTATAAAAACTAATCTGATGGGAGGGTATGAAGGGGTTTTGGCGAAAAGTGGACTCAATGTCGAAGTGCGTGTTATTTTGTGTGATTCCTGAAGTTGGCCTGTTTATAAATATATTCTAGGGGTACACAATGGAACAACACATCGTATGATATTTGACACAATTTGCAAAATCTTATCAAACACAAAATCCGGCGTTTCAACAGTCACTTATATGCGAGCAAATATGGTCCCAAAAATCGCACCATTGAGCCTTTCCCATTGCTGATTGTACCATTGTGTTGGACCAGTACTTTCACTTGTTACTAAAATAACGAGAATGTGGCATTGTGTGTCAAAAATTCCATTGTGAATCGATTTTCCTCAGTCATTGATTGTGGTCTTTTAAAAAAAAAAATTATATCATTTTCCCAGTAAGATTCTTTTAGTCCAGGGTTTGTTTTTTGCTCAAGAACATGTAACATCTACTAACATTATTCCACCAGTGTACATAATTCCGCCATGCATCCTCAAAAGATACATCCAAACAGATATCCAACCCAACGTCTCCCAGTATAATGCTCTGTGTATGTAAACTGTGCATACCTGAGGGTGCTGCACCAGGGATCTCTCAAATCCACTGTTTTTCAAAGTGGCAGATTTATGTATCCGTCGGATTAATGTTAACTTAGTGAAGGCTACATGCATTGTTCATGATATCAGGTTCAAGATTTTGCTATCAACTTTATCATACCAGTTCAATTATTTGACCTGTTTATATCTTTAACTCATCTCCAAAGGTTCCTTATAAATTAGTATTTGCACACTGTAACTAGAAAGGTAACATTTGCAAGCAAATATAATGTTAACCTTCATATGGTCTAGCCATGTTTATCTTTCTTTATTCAAACATGTTCAAATACATGGTGACCAGCCCCTTTAACTCTGTCCTGCCACTTGCTACATTATGTAATTGAACACTAACAGGGTGTCTGCTACTTAACCAGTAACCATGGTGACAGCAGTCTGGTCTAGGGCACTGACCTTATTTGTTTGGATATGAAGAAGAAGAAACTGACAAGAAATATTTCCCTTCCATGAAAGTAGACATTAGGACAATAATAGCATGGTTTACATTTTCATGAAACGTGTGGGATTATGTATATCATACTTTTTAATGATGTCACACTCAAACAATACATATTGTCATAGAGCACATATGAAGACTTATGAAAACCAAACTGTAATTTGTACTTACATGTGAGTTCTGTTTATGTACACGGTACAGTGATTTGTGTTTTTTCCCATTGAAATGAGTTAAAGGCCAACTTGTAGCTAGTGAGAATGAGTTGACATCAGAGACTGTTCAATGCCATCGTCCGACTTACTTTGAACTGGATAATGGGAAATATTTTGCGTTCGCTTGCAAATGTCAGCTTCCCAGCGGTTTCAGCATTTATATCTGGAAAGTCAGCTAAAAGATTCACTGAATTAGTCCCTGCCTTCTTCTTACAAACAATGGTTACATATAAGGGCAGCACAGTTTAAATATTTGCCAACCCAATAACGCTTTTTTATAAACGCCCGAGTAGTGTAACCTCTGCAAAGGTGGGTCAGCCTCACCTGGTGCTTACCTGAAATGGTATTTCAAACAGGAAATATGGCTGAGACTTAAGTCATAAGTCTCTACCAGACTAACCACGCCGGCTATAGGGGGATTATTTGCCAAGGGAGTTTGGCCACCAGAGGGAGTCATTCACCGGAGGGATTCATTCGCAGGCGCAAAGGATCTTCAACGTGGACTGACTCTACTGGCTAATCATTCCCTTTTCTGCCGAATTCTACGATCCATACGCCCGTAGGAAGACCTGGTGGAGGTACTGTAAACGCATTTAAGTTTGCGTGGTTTTTATTTCGCGGTAGGGAGAAAATGAGGTGTTCGCGGGGGTCTTAAGTTCGCGTTTGAAAGAATCGCATCACTTCTCTCAGGTGTAAATGAGTACCTAGCTTTGGTTAGGGATGTTCCTCCAATAGGTTTGAGAAGAGGCACACCTCAAGCACATAAAGGATCCCACCACACTTCCCGAAAACAGAAGGGGTCCATTCCGGTGTGGGTCGATCAAATAAATTTGTCCTGATATGCAGCTTGTACTCTTCAGTACAAATCTGGTGTGTTACACCATGAGGTGGATTACCAGGTATGCAACACAAACAAACAAACACTGGAATGTTCCAGAGACCTTTTTTGACATATCCTGTTGCTAGTGTTTCAAGATTTTCATAAGATCTGAAATTTGAATTTGTTTGTAGGAATCTTACACATTCAAGTATTATAGGAATTATTTATATCTTATTTATTTATGTGAGGGTGGTCCCTTCAGTTAACTGAATAAAAGGGGGCCCTTACAAAATCATAACAAATCAGGATACATAAAAAGGGTTATTCAACATAAACCTGATTAAACATACATTTCACAATTATGATACAATATAAAGTAGTAACCATGAGACTTATTAGAAAGTAATCTTACAATAACAACCCAAAATCATAAAGTAAGGTCATTCAACCTATCTTAGCCAGTTATAGAATCTGATATGTTTGAAACAACATTCAGTAGTCATTTTGTTTATCATATGGCACATTTTACATGGCGCAATTTTACCTGGCCCAAATTTACAGACACTCAGAGGCATATGACCTTACAACGTGTTGACGTAACAAAATGATTTTTGGCGATTTGCCGTCTGGCGTATTCAATCATATTCTGATATTAACAAGACAGAAATTGATTGGTACTTGTGCCAACCGCTGTGATAGAAATTATACAGCCGAGGTGTAACGTTAAATTTTCCAAAGAAGTAAAAATGCAGTGGTAAAATTTGTATTGATTTAAAGGCTGAATGCGCTTCCGTCTAAGCATACAATGTTTTGCACATCTGCGGCCATGATCCTCCTAAGTATGAATAATTTGCCGGATGTCCTTCTGTATGTACAAGGGGAAGAGAGCAGGCGGCAAGGTTGAATGTGGGGAGAATACATAATGGCCCTGTTTTATTCAGCAATGGCGGAAGGCTGTACCTTGGCTCATCTCCACCCATGTTGACAGGTGTGCTAGCATCTTAAACCTGGGTTTTGGGTAGTCTTGAATCTCATTCACACTTAAGAATATGGCTTCACCTTTCTTTCTTCTCTTGAAATCATTCTACGGATATTCTATAATATGCATATTACCAAACACACTGTAACAGTAGATGTGATAATAGATAGGGGGATGTCCTGTGATAAGGATTTATATATTTGTTGGTGAAACAAAAGTGCCCTTTTTAGTGTTATAGGTATTTTCGTGATAACTGATGGCATCGAATGAGACATTTTTTGTTCGGAAATCTGATGCCGTGTTACAGAAATTAGGCAGTTCCCATCTTTGTGCAGAAGTCCACCCACACAGTTACGTAGGCAGCAGACAGCGAATTGGTCATTAAAAGACTCACGTTCGTTTCCTGTACTTCATATTTCTCCATCAGTCTGAGCCTATTTCGTTAATTGGCGTGGTCCATTATTTTTTCATTTCAAACACTGTAAAAAGAAGCAATTATTATCCGTCAAATGATTGTTTCAAGGACATGTTTACTCATGTTTACCTTCATGGAAAGGAAGCATATTTTTTCTCTGTTTCCTCTTCTTTGTCTTTTTCAGTTCTCCAAACAAATAAGGTCAATAACCTGGACCAGATAGCTGTCACCATAGTAGAAGGCACCTTGTGGTGTTTGATTACATAATGTAGCAAGTGGCAGGACAGAGCTGGAGGGGCTGGTCACCATATATGATTATTATAAGACGAAATACACGTTATTTTAAACTGTTCATTTCATGATATTGCACGAAATGAGTTGTTTATTCAGACCACTAAAATCTATCCGAAATTCTCTAAGTATATAGACAAAGAAAAGACCATTCTTCTTTTAACTACCAAAAACCCACAAATTATAGAAAAGGTGGGACATTACGTCTTCCATTGTTTACAAAAGAGAAGTCAAACCCTTCACTAGTTGTATAGTCGGACGGGCAGTCTAGTCGCTTTTATACCTATTTTGTACCCTGTTATTTTATGTATGTTGTTTGCAATTAGCCTTTGGGCAGGAATTTGCAATAAACTTATTATATATGAATGTGTTTCAGTAAGAATATACAGAGCAGTAGTTTGTGAGGCTGGACCATGTGAAGGTAAACGTTATGCATTTGCTTGCAAATGTTACCTTTCTAGTTGGCAAATTGATTTCCTTTCAAAATCTCAGGAAAGAGCAATCCAAAGCATTTTCAACTTCCTCCTTTATACCAGCCTGGATCAGTTTTATTTCCTTTTGATAGGCCACACTAATTCTTTTTGTTGCTTCTAGGATTTTTTCAGAAAAAAATTGGAGCGACAGGGCGAAAAAAGAAAAAAAAAGGTTTTGCAAATAGTCTGGGGTATTTAGGTAAGGGTTTACATAAGATAAAGAATAAGAGGATTATTCAAGTTTCAGCTTTGTATGGCTCATTTTATGCAATGAACCCCTTTCTTTGATCTTACTGAAATTATAGTACTAAGTACTATAATTTCAGTAACAAAATTACCTTTTGCTATGTAATCTATGAATTGATATTGAGAAATAGTTGTAATAAATGAAAAATTATAAATTATGATAACATGTGACCACACTTTTTAGGTATGTGCAGCCCTATTATAATCTATTTTGGTGGCTGTTGAGTTTTACAACTGAACAAATAGTAAAATCGTGAGTAAGAATTTGTGAATGTGAATAGTGACCCAATTTTTTATTTTTTTTCAAAATGGGAAAAACAGGAGAGGCTATTCTGAGAAGCAACAAAAAAATTGGTGTGGCCTTATGGTGCAACACAATAGCCAGGTTTGATGTTGATAAAAGCCACCTTTGCATGGCAAATTATTTTTGTTTCGAATTCCTTGAATGGATAGTATATTGTTAAATCATACAGTAATTGATTAAGTTTTAGATCAAATGTTAGATCAATTTTCATATTTGTCAAGCATGTATTACAGAAAGTGATTTCAACATAATTACATGTATTCATTATTACTGTCCGTATACATGCATAATTAGTGGTATTCTTCCCTTCAGTTATGTCAGATTTTTTTATCGATTGTTGTAAAAACAGAATCCTCTTTTTCATATCAATTTTTACAGTTACTGTAGTGCAAAACATCTATTATTGTATTCTTCGATTGTTGTTCTTACTTCACTCTAATTTCCTCGTTTTTTTAATTTATTTTTTTAGATTTTTTATCTATTTATTCAATAAACAATAGATAATACAAGTATAAACTGAAAAAAAAAGTCAAGATGGCAATACATGAATTAATCCAGAAAAACTAAAGAAAACAAGCCTCCCATACTTAAAGCCTTACAATTAAGTGGTTACAAGTACAAGATTAATGTAAAACAAACGGTATTATATACATGAATTTCCTCTTTGTTAGATTTTCTAATGCATTTCCTGATTCGGCTGTTACCACACTCACAACGCTCAGCTTTGCTCTGTCATACTGCAAGAATGGAGAAACATGTGATGATGAATGGTTTATTAAGAAAACTTACACAAACTGACAGTGGCGGTCAAATTCATGACCGAATTATAGTCAGATTTACAAAAGTATCACCATTAAGCAACTAGGTAAAATCTGGTGACATGTCTAAAATCATCAAACATTAGATAAAGCAGTACATTTAAAAACCGGAATGTAAGACGACAACAAGGGTCCAACATTGCGACATTCAGACAGAGCGTACATGTGCCTTGCGGTAGTACATGTACATGAGCAATATTTCTGGCTCTTTTTACAATGATAATACACACACACATATTATTTACGTTGATGAAAGTTAGACATCCAGTTAGTAAGATACGCCAAAAATAATTACTCAAGCAACTGGATAAAGTTTTGAAACATATTATTTAGTTCTGGCGAGAGCCCAGTGGTCTAAAATAACCTTCCGCTCAGATATTCTATTTACCCTAAGTGCAAACGCGTCAAGCTATGTTTAGCTTAGCAGTTCTTTTTCTGTTGGAAGTTTACCTTCGTATCAGCAGCCGTCTACTCGGAGGATTACGGTTAAGTCCTCAACAAACTTTGGCCAAGAATAGAACAAAAAGAAACAGATGCATGTATGGTGCACAGTCAGGCAAGCATGGGTTGATGGGAGGGTACTGTAAGGGGTTTGTGGGATCATCAAAATCAAGGTTGATGCTGCGTTTTGAGGTGAATAGTTCTTCTAATTCAATTTTGTCATCATTGCTTGCTTTTTTTTTTGAGCCTTAACATGTTTTTTGCACTTCTTTATTCTTTGTATCTACCTTTTTTTTCCATTTCAGGGGGAGAAGTGAAACCAATTAGTATGTATTTGAGAAATAAACTTACTTTGATTATGTTACATTTTAGATGAAACATATCTTAAAACATCATGTCCTGGAGTTTTGATGGTCCAGTCTGTTCAATTGCTGTTTACTAAAAAAAAAATAAGGATGCATCAAATTATCATCCCTGGTCGGGTGGAATTGAAATTCTGAAACAATCTATAAATTAAAACAAATTCAGGAAAAGTGAGTTCTAAACAATTCTAAGATAAAATGCTTCAACTAGGGAGTTTATTAAATTCAATGTTTTGACATCCCTCTTTTTCTATCTAAGCATCACTCTCAGTGTATTTCTCTTTGTCATCAAGAAAAATCAATTCTTCAGTCAGGTGTTCCTCGCACCCCCCTGATTGCATGGTTTCATCCATTTAGCTTCATTTTATGCCACAAGTCCAGGTTATTTCCATATTTCCCAGACATTTTTAAGTAAAAGATTAATAAACAAATAAATGAATAAACTATTACAGCTACTTTGGTGTCATTATAACGTAATACGATGTCATTGTGACGTCATTTAGTTAAAGTTAGTTAGTTAAAATCCTCCCACACCATAAGGTGTATAGCCCATCTCCGTTTCATAGCCCTGGGGCACACTGGGGTGCAATCACTGCAGCAGGGGGCTAGTTCACTGGCAGTGACGTTATTTATACATGATTTTAATGGCTGAAACGACGGAAATGACATCATAATGACGTCGTATTACGTTACAATGACACCAAATTTGCTGTAATAGTTTACATTTGATCTAGGATGTTGCAAGATAAAAACAGAGTGTTCAAAAGAAGGTAGACTTGGACAGGGCTCGAAATTCTTTTTTGGAAATAGATGTACTGGTGCACCCAACCAAAAAAGTTAGGTGCACAGAAAGAATTCTGGGTGTACCACATGAAATAGAGATTTGTCAACAAAACATTATAAGTTTAACACGTAACTGCCTCTCGTAGAACTTCAGTCTGTAATTCTGTCCAGCTATCTTCGAATTTCAACCAAGCAATACATAAATATCCAGGTGCACTGGTGCACCCATAGTCAAAAATTAGGTGCACTGTCAGCTCCAATTTTGGGTGCACATAGGTAGGTACACATGCACACAGTATTTCTGGATCTGACTGGGTTAAATCTCCTAAACTGTGTTAAGAAAAAAGGTACAGACTGAAATGAATTCTCCTCAGACTCTTTTTGTCATGCAACAGTTGATATTTTATTCCTCTAAAAAGAAATGAATGAAATTAGTGTGGCCTTAACGGACTTTTTCCATTTATCATTTTTGTAGCTTGCCAATTATTGTTTTAAAGCTAATTTCAACAGGTTTGCTACTTGCATAATTATAATGATAAGTCATTTTCAGACATTGGATATTTTGAATATTGAGCTAAAATCTAATCTGCAAGAATAATTCTTAACATTATGATTGAACTGCCAGAAAGTTTGTTATGTTAGAATTTTGTTATGTCTTAATAGATTAATGGATCTGGTATCAAAACTGTATCATTCCTCTATTTTGTATATAAGTTATGTTGTATGTCAGACTTAACCACAATGATTTGATGTTTTAATTAACATGGTAAACATTAATAGTCCTACATACCTGTTGTTTGAATATGAGGATTGGTATTTTGGCATAGTGGCTTTTAGAAGATTGCAAAAATTGCCAAGCAAAGTTCAATTGGAATTATATTACTTTATCTTTCATGTTTTCAGCAAACATGAAATTTCTGCCCTGTTTGTTGAACACTTAACTCTGGGTACGATTGATGGCATAAAGCAGCCATTTAAGTGTCAGGGTGACGTCAACAATCATTGTGACACTTATATAATGTCCCCTGGGATTTGGCTGTGTCCTAAATCTATGTTGACTCAATTTATTGACGGCACGAAAATGTCCCTTCTCATTTTTGTGCCCCATTTTTCATAAAATTGTATGGCTGAACGTGATTTATCATGACTTATAGTGCTGCACTTTGTCTTACTCCCTTTAAATTTCATGCATGCTTTTCTAATGTGCATTATCACTGCCTCAAAATGTAAAATCTATCTTTACAAAATCTACTGGTGGCACTCACATCTTTGTATTCCGTTTCTTTTCAAATGGTATAGCCAGAAAAGCCGCCAGATCACGTACGGCTGCACATTTTTGTGCTTTTTCTAATAGTACAGGTTTTCTTGTGCATGTCACTGCCTCAAAATAAAATCTCACCCCCATCCCGTCCTCACTTGGTATAATCCACTTATGCTAATGACCCCCTGCAGGGAGGTAGGATGTGGCTGTGATGCGGGCTGATTTATCTGCAAAGCAATTACTGTCTCTCTCCCCACACCTGTGTCAAGGTAATTCTCACAACCTGTTGGATCACGACGACGTGTCTCCTCCTTTTCCGTCCGTAGATCTCGGTGACGCAGAATTCTGATTCCATTCCAACGGAGGTAGGAGCGGGTACCAATGCTCCAAGACTGGCTGCTCCCATCCGGAGGATGTGAGAGCGAGAGGAGGGGAGGTGCAAGAGACGGGAGGGTTCAGAAACAACAGCTCCTACAGCGCTGAAGTCCGCTGTTGTCTGAGACGTACCCCAGGATGGCTGCTTGTGGGGGGACAGCCCAGGGCAGCAGGTCCAGGATGGAGGCTGTGTTTAAGGGGAGCCTCCAGACAGTCAACCTTAAGCAATACAGCAGGTGCATCAAGGTGTTCCTGTCGGCTACGCCCTCAGGTAGGTCTCAAAATAGCAGCCCTTGAAATTTACCCTGGTACAATATGGATGTCACCGATCCTACTGTTGAAGTACTGTTAATATGCATATCCTGTTGGTAGTAAACCACTAGTGTGTGCGAGGGATGATATATGACAGAGACAAAGGTCACTATTTTGAAACCTGGGACGGAGGGTATTTGTCTATTATCATTAGCACATTTGTTGCATATCAATCGTACAACATAACCAGGAGGGCGCGTTTGCTGTGAATACAAATCCATTCATGTGGGTCGCAGAATATCCATACCTGCCCATCTCCTGCCTCTATTCATGACTGCTGTACTAGATGCATTAAACATAATAGAGTGTGTAAACATGCCGGTAATGTATTTGCCAGGTTGGGGGTTTGAGCAGATATTGGCTGCAAACCTGGTGTAATTTCGTGGCACTAGATTGTAAACAGATGAGGCTTTGTTGCCCATTGTGATAAGTATGCATACTGTAGTTGTGGCGCACTGGGATGAATAAAACAACAGACTACCTTGTTGTTAATAACCTTACAGTACGCTTAGACAAAGGATGTGGTATTATTATTATTTCATTTTCATTTGATAATTTTCTTTCATATGAGGAATTCTTTTTTGTTTCAAAACATCTGTAAATGAAACAAGTCTTTGATCTGTGTAGCATTTTGAAATCATTATATTTTCATAAATCACAAAAATACAGCATTTCCATTAATAACATTGTTGCTAGTTCTGACTATGAGTGAGAAAGCAAACACATTGCTATCAAATGCAAGGTGTTTGTGAATACAAATACCAGAATTGTTTTCATGTATATAGCCTAGCTAAAACTGGAATCAAATATCCTTTATTATTTATTGTTATTCATAATCATTTTGCATATTTGTTGGCTAATTAAGGAGACATTGCAATTAGTGAGAGAATTAATGGCGTACGAATAGCGTTATGAGAGGCTTGTCAATGACTAGTGATTAGACAGACACCAAAAATCGTGGCCAATGAAGACTTAGTGATCTTTTATTTCAGGAAAGTTAATTGTTCTCAGATGCTCTCTATTCCTATTCACTGTCTGTAAACATACTGGGTCATACGTGCTAAACAACATGGGTCATGAGTGAGTGAGTGAGTGAGTGAAACATACTGTGTTCCTCATACACATATGTAGTTAAAAGTCATGCATTGCACATTTCTCAGAAAGCTGGGGAAACCCTCTACATACACATATCTACTTAGTATTATGCACATATTTGTTATGTGCAATATTACAATGGCATTATATTTCTAACAACTCCTTTGTTTTGATGATTGTCTGTTTTTACTTCATACTCATTGAAAACCATACGAAGTAGAAACATGATCTTGCTTTTAGCTGAGGGCAAACCCTCTAGAGGAAAGAAGCATTACTGATAATGGAAAATTATAAATGGGGGAGGCATTAGAGTGCATAGAGTCATATCCCTCTGGTATTGGCAAAATTGCATTTATTTCTTTGAATCTATTTCTGCCAGCAAATTGGGCAAATTTTGTCCATTTTAACTTTCTGTAACAGTTACGTACTGTAGTTTTCAATGATTTCATGGGATAGAGCAGTACAGTAATTTCTTTGTACATGGTATCATTTGGGGTCTACATAAGGTAGCGTACTGAGAATGCTATCTCTATAACCTACATAAGATAAAAAGATATCATGATTGTAGCTCAAATATCTGGAAAATTGCAAAATACTGTAATTTGCATATCAGTTTTGCATGTTATTGATAATATCACGGAGTAGGGAATACAATGTCATGCAAAAAGCTGTACAAATTGTATGGAATTATAGAAATCTTTATTCATTAATCTTGAATTATATATGTAAAACTCATGATCAACAGCTTTCCTTGTATAAGATTTGTATCATAGAATCTGATCTGATTTTATGCTGTGGCCTGCCATGTATGGGCTTTTTAAAAAAAGGAATCATTTTAATAGAAGGCCACACCATCTTAATTTCTTGGTTAACGAATTTTTATTTTTAATCTTAGCAAAAATCATGAAAACAGAAGGCTGGGGTGAAAACTTGCACCTGACCCTGTTCACTCCCTGATACTGTGTGCACCAAAGTAAAAACATTCCTCTGAGATTCTGTTTTCATCTTGTTTTTCCAATCAAGCATTTTTTTCTTCATTTTTTTTAATTCCCTTAGGCCACGCTATTTTTTTTGTTGCCTCGGAATAGCCTGCCCTGTTTTTCCCATTTTGAAAAGAAAAAAAAAATTGGTCGCTATTCCCATTCACAAATTTTAACTCCCAATTTTACTACCTGTTCAGATGTAGAACTCAATAGCCACCAAAATAGATTATAAAGGCCTGTACATAGTACCTAAAAAGTGTGGTCACATTGATTATATAATATTTAGTTATAATTTTTCATTCATCAAAACTATTTCTCAATATCAATCCATATATTACATGGCAAATGGTAATTCTGTTACTGAAATTATAGTACTAGATCAAAGAAAGGGGTGCATTGCATTAAAACGAGCCACACAAAGCTGAAACTTGAATAATCCTCTTAGTCTTCATGTTATGTAAACCCTTATTTTTTCCCCAGACTATTTGCAAAATATCTTCTTTTTTTTTGCCCTGTCACTCCAATTATTTTCTAAAAAAATCCTAGAATCAGCAAATAGAAATGGTGTGGCCTTAACCAAGAAAATAAATTAGTGTGGCCTAACAATGACAGTAGCACATTGCAAATGGTAGTTGGATGGGTGGGTGAGTGAGTGGGTGGGTCTTGATTGTATCACTCACCCAATCAAATCAAAGGCGCAATTGATGTATGATACACCAGCAGTATATCCCTTGGATTTCTTTTTTATTACTGCATTGCGAACAGTTTTGTATATTGATTTGAATCCAAATCCTAATCTTTGTACAATATAAAGCAATAAAAATGTCCCATCTTCCTTGATTTATTCAACTTACTATGATCTAATTCTTAATGTGGAATTCACAACAACGTTAATTTTTTTGTATCAATTTGTATTTATTGAGAATGAAAACAAGTCAGTACACTGGGTCAGGCAAGGCAGCTCTCTCTTGTGACGACTGACCCACAATTTGTTATGCATGTCTTAATATTCAAGAAAATAATGAATCTGTGTTTATTCAAGAAACTTTTCTCCTTCATTTCTCTTTTATCAATTCAAAAATACCGCCAATGTTTATAAATATGTCTCAGAAATTTTATATACCGTAAAATTCCTATTTACGTACGCACCCCTCCCAAAGTACACACCCCCAATTTGGGGACGATTGCGGGCCTGACTCATCAGTGAGTTGAAACGTTCAGGGGAAAAACCCTCCTAACGTACGCACCCCCTCTCCAGCATTTCGGTGGATAGTTAGAGGTTGACATGATCATCCTTCCGATGATGTTTACCGACTTAAAGGGTTACTGAGAAAATGTTTCTGGGTAGAAAATGTCAAACAATTTAAATATATGTATTATTTATTCTTTATTACTGATTGATTGTGTGGTAGCATTCCACACTTCATTTGCATGAAGATGTACCGTACTCTCATGCTGATATGCGATATTTCCGACGAAGAACCCCTCCTAACTTACGCACCCGGACTTTGGTGTCGGCCTGGAGCACCTGCTTGCAACTTGAAAAGTTTAAAAAGTGCGTACGTAAATAGGGATTTTACGGTATGGCCAATGAAGCCAAAGTGTCAGCTGAGAAAATGTACCCGGTAATATTGAACAGGAATCATCCGTATTCTGAAATATGCTCGTAAGCGTTCATTGATTCACTGTCGTAGAGTGGAACTCGTTGCCACCAAGAACTGTAGGAGTATCCTCACTAGATTGCTTTCAACAACATCTACAGTTAGGTTAGTGCAAAGGTTAGGTGTGCCAGGTCGTTCAGTGTAATATAACCAGTTGCTTCCGCGCCGCGTGCCTGCAAAGCTGGTGTGTTAGTACCCAAAGGGATTCGGATTTCAGTTTAATCTCTTGTATGGATCAGAAGAATGATACCTGCATAAGCTACGGGTTAGCATTTTTTCTACTAAATAATTTCGAGCCCTGTTTTTTGAACTGTTGGTTCTTTTCAAGTTGCAGCACAGAGTAGAGCTTGCAGCTGTGGATGCCTTTTAATGCCTTATGGAATTCCTTTTTCTTGAAAGTTTCTTAAAGACCAATGGGTTCTTGATGTTTTTACATGATTGAAAATGGTTCTTGTTATAACCAAAAATACTTTTTCATGGCTAACGTTTCAGAAACTGCTGAGCTAGCTTTCTCAGAGCTGAATCAGCTTTGATACTTTTTGCAGCTAGATGGAACTTGAAAGGAAAATCGACAAGAGGAATCAGAGAGTGGTGAGCCTCACACAGAATGAAGTGGCATAATTCACATTTTAGGGCATAATTATGAACTCTAAAGGCTTCTATCAATGTATACACAAAGTTTCAAATCACTGTCTAAAATGAACAAAACGGGGAATAACAGACGTTTAACTGCATAGAGCGGGTGATTGAGTGATCGAGTGAATGAGTGATTGAGTGTGTGAGTTAGTGATTGATTGAGTAAGTGAGAGTACTTGAGTGAGTGAATGAGTGAATGGCTGAGTGAGTGGGTGAGTGAGTGAATGAATGAGTGAATGGCTGAGTGAGTGAATGAATGAATGAATGAATGAGTGAGTGAGAGTGAGTGAGTGAGTGAGTGAGTAAATGTCATAACTTTGTCACAGGTGCATGAGTCAAACAAGGAACTGTTTTGTTGCTGGTGAAGGTCCATAGCAGCTATAATTAGAACTGCCTTTGTACAATATCAATACAAGGAAACATATTTCTCAATTGTTGTGGCAATACATGCTTTTGTGTCAGCATAAATATCAATATTGGTGAGACCTGTGTTGACACAATCTGACTGACATTTGCACTGTTTACTTCAAAGTGAATTCTGACTTTAGTCTCAGTTTACAATAGGGGCATACTCTCTAGATGACAGATAAGTTTAATGGGTTGTTTGATCTAATGTATCCAGCTGCCAATTGTAAGCTTGTAATTCAACCTCTGGCTGCAAAGGGAGAGTCTTCGGCAAACCGAAATACAGGATACGAAATCTTGTTTGAAAACATGTTGCATGTACATGTCTGCATGCTATAGCTATTACTCTCCAAGCAGAGGAGGGGTTCCGGTTGGTTTTTGACATGTTTTTAGGCGTTTTTTGTCGGGCTTTTTACTTTGTCATGTTTTTTTGTCTCTATAAACCCCATTATTAGAGACATAAAAAACATGACAAGTAGAAAGCCCAATGAAAAACACCTAAAAACATGTCAAAAGCCAGCCGGAACCCCTCCTCTGCTTGGAGAGTAATAGCAATAGCTTATGGCTGTCACCAGTTTTCCCAGCTGGTAACTACATTGTATGACTGCAAAGGGAGAGTAGACGGCCATCCAAAGTACAACATATGAATCTCGATTGAAATCATGTAGCGTGTACCTGTCTGCATGCTCTAGCTCTAGCTATAGCTGTCACCAGTTTTCCCGACTGGAAACTCAACTCTGTTGAAAGGCTGCTATATACATGTACCGCAAGTCCCTGAAAAGTTACAATCATTAATCATAGGCAGACTCGATGCAGCCTCCTTTTGCTATCAGCCTGAGAAGAGATATGTAAGGACTTGGAATGATTCATGTTCACTGCACAGGATTTCAAGTTGAACATTACTTCCTTATCAACTAGTCCCGCACTGGCCATTGTGACTGGCAGAAGGATTTATTTTTGTAGAGTTTTGATAACCGCTCTTATCCTGCATATCTGGCCATTCAATCATGCCTTGCATTGGAAGGAGCACAAGATAAAGTTGTGTCAGGAAAGGTCTAAAGGATTGTACAGACGATGACTTAGATAAAGTGGACAAAAAACAAATATGCATGTTAGTATGAAAGTTCATCTGTGATGGTACCAGGGCTGTCTCCAGGACCCTGGCACGGAAATTTGCTTAATAGGACGGAAAAAATTTCACCTAATCCAACCAAAAAATCTGAACATCATGACTTGAGACTGACAAAAATGTATTTTCAGAAGCTTGAAACCACAGAATTAATAACATGTGCTTCCCCAACAATGAGTGGGACGGGAAAAGATGTAAAGCTGGAGACAGCCCTTGTTGGTCTGAATGAATGAACAATCAAAGTACTCTTAGCTTTAGGTTGCGTGTATGTGAGCAGATTCTGTTTAGGGAGGCTTTCTTCTCAACATCTCATACTGTACTGTGCAGTCAACAACTACGAATGCTGCAAATGACATTGAAACTGTAAATACATTTGAGTTTGCATGGTTTTTATTTCAAGCTAAGGCGAAAACAGAGTTTTGGCGGTGGTTTTAAGTTTGTGGCAGTGCTGTAGTCACGTACTGATACAGTATTGGACACAAATGTTTGCGGTGACTTTGAGTTCGCGGTGAAACGGTCGCTGCAAAAACCTCAAACATAAAACCACGGCAAACATTTCTGCATTTACAGTAGGTAGCATTGTATCCAGCTGGTACGATGTGTATGCCACATGGAAGGAAAGACTGGAGGTATCTCTCCTTGGTGCTGAATATTCACATCCTTTGGTTCTGTTTTTTTAATTCTTACAATTCCTCTTTATTTGTTGTCTTTTGCACTTTTGCAGTTATAGTGAAATCTTCAGAAATCTTCAGCATGTTATATCAACTTTTTTAGGTAGGAAGAGAATGGATGAAACAGCTACTAAGTTAACATAATTCCACCGCCACCCTGAAAAAATACATCCAAACAGATCTCCAACCCAACGTCCCCCAATATAATGTACTCCTGTATATCAACTGCAAACCTTGGGGGTGCTTCACTAGAGATCTCTCAAACCCACTGTTATCTGTCCTTGGTGCTGAATGTCTGTTTGTATTGCATACCCGGTAAACTGCCTCATGGCGTTACACACCATAAGTAAAGAGTAGCTAAAGCTGAAGAGTCCAAGCTGCATATCCGGACGGATTTATTTGATCCATATTGATGTCCTTTGCCTGTCATTTTGATAGGTATTTACAGTGTTATGAGTGTAACTGTTATAGCAAAGTCTTCTCATATGATACCTTTTTCCGCTAGGTTGCGCAGTAACCAATCTCGAGGTAGACTTAACCAGTGTACCAGGTTATGTAATACTGGCGATATTGTTACAGCTTCCTTAGGCCACACCAATTTAATTTCTTGGTTAACAGATTTTTCTTTTCCCCCCAAAAAAATTTTTGAAAAAAAAATCATGAAAACAGAAGGCTGGCGATTTTTTTTTCTAAAATTTTTTTTTTTTGGAAAGTAATAATCTGTTAACCAAGAAATTAAATTGGTGTGGCCTTAGTTGGGAACAGTGGCCCTGTGGCCCTGTGGTTAGGGTTGTCCCCACTTGACTTTGGTGTAAATGAGTACTACCTATCTTCAGCTAAGAATCTTCTTCTGATACGACGTTACATCGGAGCCCCATGTTTTCAATCAGGAACCAAGTGGTACCTACAACAGTCTCCTCAGTCAATCTTTGCTTTTATTTGAACTGTCCAAAAACAATGGAAAGAAATTGGTGTGGCCATGGCGCCAGAAAAAGGATGCTCTTAAAGGCAACCCAAACAATATTAGGGCCATAAAATTGCCCGGATTTTGAAAGTCAATTTCTTTAGTCATTTCTTTACATGATTCGTTCAAACAACATTATCACAATGTATAGTGATGTCCATGATACAAAAATCTGACTTCGTCGTAATTCGAGAACTCACTGAAAATCGTCCCTGGGGTTTTGTAGGTTCGCAAAACTAAGGGGATCATTGTATGGCATGTTTTTGTATGGTTTTAAAATGCTCAAAGTATGAAGTTATTACACAAATGTGCAAGACAGTGTTAGTAAATGTCACTACAATAAACATTTCAGCATTTTTTTCAATTCCATTTTTTTGTCCCTTATATTGCTTTGGTTGCCTTTAAGAGAAAATATTGTGGAGAAGATCTTGTACCTTCTGCCTGTTTGGTGTTGAGATTAAAGCTGGGGTGAGTGACGGACATTTTATCTCCGTCTTGAAGAGCTGAACACTCAGCGAAAAATGCAATTAGGTTCCTCCTTCCTTGATCCAATTTCCCTATTGGGCAGACAGTGGTTGCCATGACTACCATGACGTCATCAACTGTCAGATGGGGATTGTGGACCAGTATAGGATCTCCCCACAGTCTCTGCTTAGGCCCAGGAAAAAAATGTTGTGTTTCCAGCTACTGGACCCAACCTAGCGAAAACGTACCAACCCTAGCATTTGTATAACTACAATAAGATGTTGAAAATAATAGTGCCTAATGCATTTCACTTTTATGTTACTAAAATGAATTCGTTAGATCACTTCAGCAGGATTCTAAAAAAAAAGAAAATTTTTTATTATCTTTTTTATTTATTGCAAAAAAAAAGAAGAGAATTCGTACTTACCGCCCCTATTTTATCAAAGCGCCGCAACAGGAAACACAACATTATTTCCCTAGGCCTTACTGGCCAAGGGAACCAGTACTGGGAATTGGATAATAAAGCAGGTGGTTTCACCGGAATACGAGCTCTTATTGTGTTAACCACTCATGTGGAAGATGTTGTGTCCAATTTTTTTTCAGACACGCTCCTTTGTGAATATTGAATCCTACAGGTTTTTTTGAGTTTCCAGAATATGTCTACAATTTGTTGCAGGGAAATTTGTTGCTTGAGTCAATAGTATTAAAGTTTAAGGTGTATTACCTCTCTAATTGATAAACCCCAAGGGAGTGAAGAAGTGTTTTTCGCTTGTCTGTGTGTGTATGTGTATGTGTGTGTCTCTCTCTCTTTTCCTCTCTCTGTGTCTGTGTGTGTGTGTATGTGTTTGTGTGGGTGTGTGTCTCTGTGTGTATGTGTGTGTGTGTGTATGTGTGTGTGTGTGTGTGTGTATGCACATGCACAAGTCTTGGTGTGTGTGTGTGTGTGTATGTGTATTTGTGTGAGTGCACAATGCAGTTGTCCTATATCCTGGGGTGAAGGGTCACAAGGCAGCATGGCTAGTATCCCATTCCTGATTGCCTTGTTTAAATCCAGGGCTAGAAATACTGGGTGCATGTACACCTTTGTGCACCCAAAATTGGAGCTGTGCACCTAATTTTGGACTGTGGGTGCACCAGTGCACCTACTTATTTTTGCAGGCTACGTGTATGGAGTAGTAAAGGTACTTGTGCACTAGTATACAAAATATGTTTTGAAAATGTAAGTGTAAGAAAAAGCAATGTAAGCTTTTGTTGGACTTTATTTGGTGTATAACTTTGAAGTTAGCTATAGAATTACGGATTGAAGTTTTTAAAGAGATGCATTAAACTTTGTAATTATGTTTTGCCGACATTCTACTCTATTTCATGTGGTGCACCCAAAATTCTTTTTGTTTTTGGCTGGGTGCACCAGTGCACCTATTTCCAAAAATGAATTTCGAGCCCTGATTGATTAGAGTATGCAGCATGTGACTGCCACCTTGAAGGCAAAAAATGGATGACCCTGTCCTTGGTGCTGAACACTGTTATCCATTGGATTCTGTTATTTTTCATTGGTATCTCCAATGTTAAAGGACCTTTAGTTAAAAGTTAAAATCCTCCCACACCATAAGGTGTATAGGGCGGTGCCCATCTCCGTTTCATAGCCCTGGGCCACACCGTGGTGCAATCACTGTAGCAGGGGGCTAGTCCACTGGCAGTGGAGTGTGTTTAACTTCCATACTGTTCAGAAGTATTATTTCTGATTATTATTACTTGTATATGTACGGGATAAAGATGACATCTATTAAAAGTGTCATTAGCCAATGAATCACAAATGTATCTGTTTTACTTTAGTGTTTCTGTAACCATATAGTATTGTACATCGGTACATATTCGTAAGTTAAGAATATTACATGTAATGTTGTCTGCCCAGAATAAAGATGACAGCCTGCTGCATGCAAAACACTTTTCTCCGTGACCAGAATTGGACTTATATCTGACAGAACCAGAATCGGAGTTAAATCCGACATTGTTCTGTGTCTCCCGTCGGCAAGCCCAGTCATGAGGCGACCATTAAGGGCTGGTTTGTATCCAGAAAGGTCACGAGTTAATGCTATCCAGGGGAGACTTCAGATCTCACATCTCAGGGGATCATGCCCAAATGGAGTTGTGTCAGATCGCAAATGCTCCGTGAATTATTCAGGCATGAAAGGCATATCAATCTGACTGCTTGTTTTATATGCGTCTATTGTCAACTCTTATAATTCCGCCCGGTACCGTAAGACTGTCACGTTAAAGTAACGCTGTTATCGAGGCCGTCTCAAGAATGTCCTGAGTGCCTTAAGTTTATATCTAAGATGTGCATACCTCAGGGATTTATAGTTAAAGGCTGCATCAATATTACTGCATCAAAAATCACCCTTTTTTGATGTGGCGATCCTAGGACACGGGGCAGAATGATAAGATTTGACCTTAAATGAAACCAAAAATCACCAGTACTTTTGTGATACACAAATCCTGATTTACAAATCCGTGACATGCATTGTGGAACATTCCATGTTTACCAATATTAGAGATCCCAAATCAGCACAACCAGTACAGTACAAATATCATTTTGGACAAGAGGTCATTTCTCCACCTATATGCCAAGATGCTGAACTTGAAAAAGTTTTCACCATAATACATGTTGTTTATTTGAAAGCTTAAACAAATTGCCACTCCCCAAAATCTGAAAATGGACTAGTCATGGCAAGAACTGTTTTCCAGGTAACTTCTGATAGAGATACATTGTCATGTAATTCCAAATGGCCTGGAGACATTATCAAGGTCACCATTAGAATGAAAGCCAAGCTCTCTGTCTCCATGAGATGGCAGAGATAGTGTTTCTAGTCCCCACTCAAGTTGATCCAGTCAAAGATAAATGTATACTAAGCTCTTGCTTACTGATAGACAATTGTTTTTAATGGTGCAGTATCAAAGATTTGGGGGGGTAACAAACTGTAAAAGGGATGTCCCTGCATCCCAACTGGTAACAACCTCACAGTTGAGCTGGTTGCAATCATGTACACAGGGCTCGAAATACTGGGAGTATGTGCACCTGTGTGCACCCAAAATTGGAGCTGTGCACCAAATTTTTGATTGTGGGTGCATCAACATCATAATACGCTACTTAACAATTCTTTATTCTTTTAGCAAATTGCAACATCACAAAATGTTGATATTTTTTCCTACAATCTGAACAAAATGTTAATACAAATGCCTGTTGCAGGTGGATTTTTCAAGCCCCAAGCTATACATTTCATGATGTTAATTATGATAGTGTGGCAAAGACATAGTGATAGTTAATAACAGTAATAATGATAGTGCAACATCAGTAAAGATAGAGGAGTAGTAATTATGATAGCCTCTCAGCAATTAAGATGTAATCAGAATTATTTTGATAAAAATAACAGCTACATGTATTCTGCTATCTTGGTTCAGTTGGTGTGATTGGAACAGCTGTGGGATCGGAGGGGGGCTGTTGTTTGTATTTCAGGTCTTGTAGGGATTCTGGATTAGCCTGTGCTAGAATACCACTAATAGAGATTTGAGACGAGAGCTGCAAGCATTCATATACTAATGTTGGAATCCAGTGGTTTAGAAGTAATCTTTATTACAAACCATACTTACTAACTGACTTCAAGCAGCGGTTATGCTCCGGCTTGTTTTTGACGTATTTCTAAGCATTTTTGTCAGGCTTTCTATTTCATCCGGCTTTCAAACTTTACCCTCAGACCCTATTCTGAAGTTGACTTTCCAGTTCAATACAAAATTTCATTTGTATCTAAGAACCAGGGAAGTACCGTCCCTCCATCCCGGGATAGAAATCGGTTTGTTGGGATAGAAGAAAAATTCACCCAAAAATCAGAACTTCATGACATGAAATTGATGAAAATGTTTTTTCGGCAGCTTAAAATGAAAGATTTAACAACGAAAATTAACAAAAACAACAAGCTATCTGCCACCAAAAAAATCAAGACCATAGCATGTCCAGGTCAAAAGATACAAAAAACGGAAGTTCTGCTGCAGTACCAAGGTCACATACCAGGGGGTGCAAAATCCACATTGACTTTCAGCTTCCCAACACCTGCCCACATACCAAATATCATTGTAATCCATTAGGGGGTTCTTGAGTTATGCTGACTACAATAGTACGGAAACACAAACACACACACACACAGGCAGACACACACACACACATACACACAGACACACCCAAAACTACATCTCCATTTTTTCACGGAGATAATGAGTGGTACAGAAACAGAATTAAAGCTGCAGACAGCATTACTAAGAACCAACAAAGCAAATTGACGTTGCCTTAGCGAGGCCTGATGTCTAGGATGACAGAGTAGTGGGAAGCACTATTGATTTTATTTTTTCCTTTGTTTAACTCACCATCCCCGTCTTTTCCAAGGAAGATGAATGGTGCAAATCAGAGGTGTTATCTAGTCCATTATGTAGCACACCTGAGCCATTGCCCAGACAATAGCAGTGGGTCGAGCGCTAATGTAGGGTTATGTATTCTCTGGCTCAGTCCCTGTCTTCCTGGATGACTTATTACATATTACCAGGGCTGTCTCCAGCTTTAATTCTTTCTGTCCCACTCTTTGTTTGGGAGCCCATGTTGTTAATTTTTATTGCTATATCTGTCATTTTTAGCTTTCAAAAATACATTCTCAACAGTTTCATGTCATGAAGTTTAATCATTTTGGACAGCCAGGAGAAATTTTTGTCTTTCCCTACAAGCAAATTCCGTCCCAGGACAGAGGGACGGGTCCTGATGCCATTGTAGTGAATGCAAAGTGTAAAGATTGGTCCTGGAGACAGCCCTGCTGTAGATTTTTTTTAAAGATAATCTTTATTAAGATTTTCCAACATCATAATAGACGAATACATGTATACATAATAGAAACGTAAAAACCAGGAGACATTTTGCTAACACTAGATTATACTAACAACTTATTGCATAAAGATCCCCACTTAAACAGGTGTTTATCAATTTTTCCAGAACTATAAGCAGTTATATATTCCACTTTGTGGTAATGCTTCACATAGGCAATGTATCCATCTAATGTAGCTAATTTTGCATGTCTGTTTTTAAATAAATAAAGTTTTGCAAAAGCCCTGCTGTAGATTTACTCTGCGGTTTCTTGATGTTGGAAGAAACACTTGCATGTTGTAATGCCAATGCAGGGCTCGAAATACTGGGTGCATGTGCACCTGTGTGCATCCAAAATTGGAGCTGTGCACCTAATGTTTGACTGTGGGTGCACCAGTGCACCTAGATATTTTTGTAGGCTATAGGGTAAAGGTACTATAATTGTACACTTGTATGCAGAATATTCTTGACATGTACATATATTACCTGTTGTTGTACTTTATTTGATATATTACTTGTTTTGAAATTAGGTACAGATTGAAGTTCTTAAGAGAGGAAGTAATTTCTATTGTTGACATTTAACTTTATTTTGTGTGGTGCACCCAAAATCCTTTCTGTGCACATAATTTTTTTGCTCTGGTGCACCAGTGCACCTATTTTCAAAAATGAATTTCAAACCCTGCAATGTTTGGGTCTCATTCTCATGTTTTCCCCATAGACACGATATTAGAGAGGGCTGCACTGAAGTCAGATGCCATCCCTGAACTCCACACTTACTGTCAGAAACATGGGCTGGACTTCCAGGTTAGACTCTGATTTGCTATCCTGGAAAATGGATGGATGATAATTGTTTCTGTATGCATAATAATTTAGTCAATGTCTTTTATTGTCATTAGTTATTGATTTGTTAATTGTTACGATATTAAGTTTTTGTTTCTACACTTTAATTCATTATTGTAATTCATCTTGTTTCAAAAAATGGGGATGGAATATTATAGACCACATTGGTCTCTACTTTCCCCAGCATTATGTATTTTGATTAGTCATATGTATGTTTAATTTCATTGTTTTACCTGTGCTAAATGAATAAATACAGAAATAAATACAAAAATCACCAAAAAAGATCACCATACCTGGTTTTGACTGTGCATGCACCTGTGCTCTTAGATATTGTGTTGGGATACATACGTAAAGGTAGTACGATTGTGCGCTATATATAATAAAACCTTTGTTGTTTCTGTTTCCTAAAGTTCCCTATAGAATTTGTGTTCACTATAATTTTCCTTAGCTCGAAACTATGATTAGGTTTTGCTGATATTGCATTCTATCCTAAGTTGTGCATCCAAGACTTTTCTGTACACCTACATTTTAAGGTTACATGTAGGTGCACCAGTGCACCTATTCTCCAAAATGAATTTCTGCTGTGTTCTAAATATGATGCATGGTGTGGTGCTGCATATCTGATGCATGGTTTTCCCCAGGCCTTGATTCTTTTCTGTCATCTGAGCAATCCCATGCTTGTGTGATTTGGTCTTTTTCTGATTTGATACATGTATCATATCAGCCAATTTCGTCTGTCACGATGATGAAGCGATCATAACTTTTCTTTGTCATTAGTAACCAGAGTCCAAGAAATGATGGTATGATTGATGTCAGGGAAAAGCCTGATTCGGAGGCTGGGTGTTTATTTAGGCCACACTGACTTCATTACATTGATGCCATCTGCTTGCGCATCAATTTTTGTCCGTTTTCAAAAGAGAGGTTTGCAACCATAGTGTCAGTCATACAAAGAAGCTGCAAAATGGACATTTTCACTGAAATGTAACTTCACAGTGGCAGCAAGTGATTTACAGAACAAATGTGTGAAGAAATGATAAATAATTGCAACAGGTTTTTCACAGTGATGATCAGTTCACGGTACAGAGGTAACCGTGAAAACAGTGAACATAAAGTTACAGTGAAAGAAAAAAAGAATTACAGTAAATAGTTACAAGGATAAGCTCAACAGCATGAGATCTAACTTTCCTGTCCATTCCGTGGAGTACTTTGTGCATGTTCTGAATGGCTGTCAGTGAATATCAGCATGTACATGTCCTTGGTGCTGAAAGGGTGGATGTTGTTGTGTACTAATGACCATCTCTGTGAAATGGCCAAGATGTGTATGTTGTTTTTCTCCTAATGCTTTTATGATTGGAATATCATGCAAAATGTGAAAGTTTGGCTGAAAAGACAACAAAACACACAAAGCATAAAAAGATTTGTTTTTTATCCATGAAATTTGTGGAGCCCTTTTGGGTCACAGAGAGCGCGCGGCGAGATCGCCATCCTAGTGGAATGGGGGTATAATGGAGATCTTAGTAAACCAAACCAAACCAAGTAACGTAACGTGTCCTATTTACGTGCGGGAGCAGTTTACGTCCAGTTTGGGTCATGTCCACATGTCGCGGTGTATTATGCCAAAGCCTGTTCTCATGAGCAACAAAGAACGTTATAAGTATGATCCTTAGCCATCTCTCTCTTTTATACCAAACAATGAAAAAGGTTTCCGTCCAGCGACATAACAGAATAAACTCCTGAACCAGTAACAACAAGTTGCATGGAATCGTTGTGCTGATATTTCTGTCATGGGTTTAACATTTGGCTCTGTTCGCGCGGTTTTAAGATAAATACGTTTTGAATAAATTGGATGTTAATTGGTCACATTACGTTAACACTTGTACCTCTCCATCCAGCTTGTGGACATGCACCACGAGTGGCTGACAGACAGCTGTACGGACCATACCACCGCAGGCAGGAGACTACAGGAGCTGAGGGACTGCTACAACGTCTCCTGTGGCCCCTTCTTTGTGGTATGACCTTCACACAATCTCACTCACTCACACACTCACTATCCGGTTAATCGTCTTCTTTTCCCCATCATCTGGGGGTTTGACGTGCTTGCATGCTGATGGGAGAGCTTGGTGGCCGCTCGCCAGGTGCCTCTGTTCTGTGGATTTACATCGTGTAGGTTGAGGTGGTGGAGGTCCTCCTTGATGTTATCAATCCACCTCTTCCTTGGTCGTCCTCGTGGATTTCGGCCCTCCACGGTCATGCCGATGATTTTCTTGGGCCACCTCTCCCTGTCCATTCTTTCTAGATGCCCATACCAACGTAGACGATTGCTATAACAAAAAGTTCCACAATGTTTCAATCTTTATTTGTTCAAATCAACATGGCAGAAATACAGCTGCATTGATCTTACAATACAGTTCTATTTGAACACAGTGAGAAAACAAAAATATTATGAGTCAGTCTGGATTTTTCTGTTGAATACTAGACAAGCAACACTAGTTTAAGGTTATACCAGGGCTGTCTCCAGCTTGGATCTTTTTCCATCCTACTCCTTTTTGGGACCCCATGTTGTTGATCTTTTGTTGTTAAATCTGTAATTTTAGGCTCATGAAAATACATTTTTATCAATTTCATGTCATGAAGATTTTTGGGACGATGGGGTGAAATTTTTGTCCATCCCAACAAGCAAATTTTCTGGAAAAGACTTGATGTGATTAAACTTTTCTCTTTTTTTCTGGCCATCATGTGTCTGTTGTGTTTGTTTGCATATAGGTAATGATTAAAGTTTTCTTTGTATTTTGTGTGCAGTCCATAATAGGAGACAGGTATGGGGAGTGTCCCTTACCCCAACATATCAACGAGATCGAGTTCTGTCATGTACGGGATACTGCAGTGCAACTTGGAAAAGGTGATTCTACTTTAAATTTACAACTTTATTTACAGGATTATAAGTTCGGCTTCAGCTTAGTTCTTGGTCATAGTGAAAATGTAGTATTGTTTAGCTATAGCCGCAAAACGCATGCGAAATAGAAAGTCTTCAGTGTAACTCATATGTCTTAAGTAAGGTAATCTACTTAATTATGTAACAAAATGAATTTCGAATATTTCTATCATTAACGTACATAGTACAATCTATGATGACATGTTTATTGTCTTGCTCAAAAATCATACAAAATTCTTTAAGAATCATTCAGTGCATGTATTTCATGTTTTTGGAATCAAGTTCAGATGTCTACTAGGTTACATCTGAGTGATGTTATATGATCGTGTAAATGCTTTCTCATGAGGGGCTGTTCATTAATGCTTCAGATGTAAATGCTTTCTCATGAGGGGCTGTTCATTAATGCTTCAGATGTGAGCCTGTTGGAGGAGTGGTATGTGAAGGATGAGAATGCCGTACCCCCAGAATACGTCCTACAGCCCATCGAGGCAAAATTACCACACTACGGGGACAGGTAAGGATGGAAACCCAAACGATCTGCTAACTTCGGTCCAAGTCTGCTGTGCTCCAAAGCAGCTTCTTGAGGTTACAAGAATATTCCTCAATCAGTGATTAAGAAAAGGTAATGAGATAAGCACCTCCAAATTTTAGATGTCAACCGTACATCTTGATCACGGAATGACCTAGTCTTGCAAGAACACAAGACTATAGGACGAGACTTGTGAAGATTGTCCTGCCTCCCCCGTCTCCTTGCGGAGCAGGGGTAAGTAAGACTTGGGTAGCTTCCAACCTTCGGTACGGTTCATCCCAGCACGTTCCAACTGGATGTGGACTGCCTCTTTGATCTTTCTGTAGGCCTTACGTGATTCTTGGTCTATGATCTCTATCGGGCCGTTAGTGACTCTATGTTTCGTTTGTAGTTCATGTTGGCTGAGGGCGGATTCTTCACAAGTCTCGTCCTAGTCTTGTGTTCTTGCGAGACTAGGTCATTCCGTGATTAAGATGTACAGTTGACATCGAAAATTTGGAGGTGCATATCTTGTTACCTTTTCTTAGTGGCTGATTGAGGAATATTCTTGTAACTGTTATTACACGTGACTGATGAATCTCTTCAGCTTCTAGGTAACACTACAATGTTCTTTGGGGTGCCGTTCACAATGAGGCTAGTGTTCTTTATACTGTTCTGGATTCCAAGAGCCAATTTTATTTGTTGTCAAATGTCTTACAGGTCAGAGGAGAATGAAGAACTGATGGACCACTACCACAACGTGTGGCTGAACACCTTCAACGCTCTACAGGATCTTCTCTACAAGTCAGCTCAGGCTGCCCACCAGCGCAGAGCCATCAGCACCAAGCAGCTCAACAAGTACCAGTTATCAGGTACATGACGTCATTAAGTGGTGTGTTATGACCCAGGTGTGTTATGGCCCCATAACACATGGGCAATGGAGGCTTCTGATTGGTCGACGCCATCTGGTTATGTGATAATGGACGTTTTGTAATGATCTTAGCTACATTTACCAGTACCAGTTATCAGGTACATAGCCTAACTGCAAGGCAGTTTATCTGAGAAATTAAATCACACTAGAAAGGCTGTTATTTGCTCCTGAGCAAATACAGCATATTTCACTCCCTCCCCATGCAATAATGGACGTTTTGTAATGATCTAAGCTACATTTACCAGTACCAGTTATCAGGTACATAGCCTAACTGCAAGGAAGTTTATCTGAGAAATCAAATCACACTAGAAAGGCCGTTATTTGCTCCTGAGCAAATACAGCATATTTCACTCCCTCCCCATGTAATAATGGACGTTTTGTAATGATCTAAGCTACATTCATTTGTATGTGTCGTTCATTGCGTGTGTGTCCCTGCAACATGACCTCAGGTAACCCGAATGGAACAATAATTTTAGATAGAACATGCTGTTAGTGTAGTTTAGAGGTAAAAAGTAGGGCTTTTTGCCTTAATCTGTTTCCCCAAAAAAGTAAAACCCCACTTTTGTATAGATGTAGCCAACATTAGCATTTGAGTTACTGTAGTCTCTTGCTATATTAATGCTGGTCACTGTCCATTGTCACATGTACATGTATCATCAGCAGCAGCCTCCTATCCTTCTACCTTCTATGAACTTGCAAATAAACTTTCATCAATTAATTTCTTCAGGTGTGGAAGCAGAGGTTTTGGAGGCTCTTAGCCTCGACACTGAGCCGTCCAAGAATTGCGTGTTTTTCTTGCGCACGTTGGAGGGACTGTCCAAGAGTCTGTCAGATCCGAGTGCCAAGAACTTTACCGACATAAACGGTAGCCTGGAACTTGACAGTGCGGCTCAGGAGAAGCTAAGATTCCTGCGTGATTCCTACATAAACGAAAAGGTTGATCCAGAAAATACGGTCCGGTTAGGAACGGTGTGGAAGGAGGGTGGGCTCGACCCTTCCGAACACACGGAACACAAGACCTACCTTGCAGATTTCTGCTCCCAGTTTGTTGCCAAAGTGAAGCAGTTGATTGACAGAGTTGTCGACAACTATGTTGAGATGCAGTATCTAAAGGTAAATCAACTACTGTAATTCACTTTATCTTCACGGTTACTGTAGCAAAATTTCACGGTGTAAAGAAAATGGACATTTTCGCTGAACTTTAACTTCTTGTTGGCGGCAAGTGATTTACAGAAGGGATGTGTGAAAGAATCATGAATAATTTCAACAAGTTTTTCACGGTGATGATAAGTTCACGATACAGAGGTGACTGTGAAACTAGTGAACATAAAGTTATAGTGAAAGAAACAAGAATTACAGTAACTAGCATTTGAACTCTTGCATACCGTACCTGAATCACCTTATCAATCATTATAGACAGTAACATGCTTTCTGTAAATACATGTACTTGATATAATATGTTGATTTCTATTGTCTGTCCTACAATTCTAGATGCCAGATGAGATCATACGTATGATATTGCCCTGACTACCATCGATAGATATTTTAAATCATTGTACATTAGTTTTGATACAATTCAGTGGCAACACTGCGATTTCCAATGAAGTTACCTTATATCTTGTGTCTATCTTGTTCCTAAAGGAAACCCCTATTAAGGAGCTCTACTACAAGTTGTTAGAAAGTTCGGCGGTGAGTCTCGCTCACAGCCAGAAGTTCGTGGCGCGGGAGGACGTCATGAGTGCTATAAGGGAGCTGGTCACCTCCGAAGAATCAAAACCGATCGTTTTATACGGGGGACAGGGTAGCGGCAAATCCGCGGTCGTCAGCAAAGTGGCGACCTCGTTGGTCGACTGGACGGGCACGCAGCCCATCTGCGTTCTCCGCTACATCCACAGCCACACGTGCACTCACACCTTGCTCAACGAGATCTGCCAGCAGCTCTGTGCGACAAACCTGGAGGGCGAGCTGGAGAAGATACCCGTGGAGTACAGAAAGCTGGTCTCTTTCTTCAACGACCTGCTCCTGAAAGCCTCCAAGTGGGGCAACATGACAGTTATTCTGCTGGACGGAGTGGAGAGACTACTGCCCACCGAGGGGTACCTCACCTTCGACTGGCTTCCCGCAGAGCTTCCGTCGGGCATAAAATTGGTCCTGAGCCTGACGAACGGTAGTGTGCTGGAGGAACTGCAGGAGAGGATAGGAGACACCCAGAGATTTGTGGAACTATCAGACTTGACAGAAAAGGAGAGGATGATACTGATGGATTCCTACTTTACACACAGGAAGAGGAGAATAACAGCCAAACAGAGGGTGAGTTGTCTTTAGTTGAGACTTACACCAGGTTGATTTTGATGGGTCTGTAATCTTTTCAAGTATTCGAAAGGGCTGTTCCTAACTGTCTATTACACCATTCTAAAGTACAATATCTTGCAAGCTAAGGCTAATTGTCTTAGTGCAATACTGTAAATGCTACTCTGTCCATTCTACGTGCTGTACCTAAAGTGCTATCCTGTCTGATACTATTCTAAGTGCTGTGTCTTACTATCCTGCCTGTAATAATTCTGAAGTGCTGTACTTTTCTGCCCTGTCTATTCTGAAGTGCTGTATACACCTATGCAGTATAATGTCTATTCTAAGTGGTGTCTTCCTGTCCTGTCTGTTATAGTATTGTGAAGTGATGTAAGCCAACTTTGAGCAGCGCAAGTCACTCGTGGATTGCCAAAGACAATTGATGAAGGTTGGGAGTCTGGCATCTTCCCGCACAAAATTTTGAAATTCATAACCAAAGAAGACACTTTTCCCTGCAAATTTTGTGAAGTTAAGTTTTTCCTCTATCCCATCCTCATTCTAAAGCCAAATATGAACTTTTTATAAGATTTATAAAGGTTCTTCCCAGAAAGAAACACCTCAGGCCTATGCTCATTGAAACACAGCATCGAGGTCCAGATCACAGCATCGGGGGTCCAGATCACAGCATCGGGGGCCCCTATGCTGAAAAGGCCTGGCGAGAACACTACCGTCTATTCTGTCTTCTCCGTTGTACTATTCTGAAGTACTGTACCCTGCTACATGTGGTATCTTGTTTAACTGCTGTACCCTGCTCTCCTGTCCTAAGTGCTGTACCTTGCTGTCCTGTCCTAATTGCTGTACCTCGCTGTCCCATCTGCAGGTCCTCCTGAAGAACGCCCTTCAGGAGCCGTGCAGCCCCCTGATGCTGACCCTGCTGTGTCGGGAGGTGGAGAGCGGCAGCCCGCAGCTGTGCCAGAACGGCAGCACGATGCCGCAGTCAGCTGAGGAGGCGGCCGACATCGTCTACGATGGTCTGGAGAGCAGACACGACCCGGTCTGTTTGGGACATGTGCTGGCCAGCATCTGTGCAGGTTTGTCTGTTTGTTTGTTTGTTTGACATACCCTTTCGTTGGCTGTCATACAAGATATTTGCATACAAGTGTACAATTATGATTATAGTACCTAAAATTACCCTATAGCCTACAAAAATATCTATTAGGTGCTCTTTCGCACCCACAGTCAAACATTAGGTGCACAGCTCCAATTTTGGGTGCACACAGGTGCACATGCACCCACTATTTCGAGCCCAGAATTGGCATATCACAACATGCAAGTGTTTCTGCCAACATCAAGAAACCACAGGAAATCTCCAGCAGGGCTTTTGCAAAACTTTATTTATTTAAAAACAGACATGCAAAATTAGCTACATTAGATGGATACATTGCCTATGTGAAGCATTACCTCTCAAGGACGTGTTGTTCAGCAGCTTGTGTGTGTCTGCAGGGCGGGCAGGGGTAACAGAGACTGAGCTGCTGTGTATGCTGTCCTGCTGTGACGCCATTATGGACCCGCTGTGTCAGCAGACCAGCCGAGTGGACCGCACCTTCCCTCACACCTTCTGGGCTGCCATCAAACACGACCTAGGTAACTCACACTAGTCCTTTTTTTTTAAAAAGAATGGTTTTTATTGGTCAGAAATTACCCGCAATGGCAGCCTAATTTCTAGCGCTGAATTGATGCAGGGTTTACAAGTTTCACATAATACACAACATATACATATAATTATATATCTTATCCACACTTGCATTATGTGGAATTGTCGCAAGGGTCTGCCATTCGGCGCCACCAGGTGACCTCAATACGACCTTCCCCAACCGAAGTCAGGTACCCATTTACACCTGGGTGGAGTGAGGAAAGTCGTGTTAAGTGCCTTTCCCAAGGGCACAAGATCGGTGACATGACAGGATTCGAACTCTGGACCTCTTGGTTCTGAGCCGAACGCTCTGCCGCCGTTGCGCCACACGACCCCACAGATAAATCCTCAATACCTACAATGATCCTACAATCACATAATGGAAACACCGGCACCTTTACGGTAGCACTGCCAAAAGCGACTGTTGTGACTGTCTATAATTAAATAATAAGTCTGACCCTTGCCAAGTGGTTGTAGTAGGTGTGCACTACAGTACCTATGGTTATTCCGACTGACTGTCCATAAAGGTAGCCTGGCTGCCATCCGATTACTACAGGGCCTCCTTCACTCACTACCCTGAAAATTTTCACCCAGGCTACCTTTTTTATACAGACAGTCGGACACCTACTAGCCACTTCGCAAGGGTGCTATAGACGGACAAAACAGTCGCTTTTGGTAGTGCTGGCTTGATCCACTATTAATACTAGTACTACAATAGAGTACTACAATTATACTGTAAATAAGACACTGAACACAACTTTCGTTACTCCATCTAGTTGTAAAAGTACACTCAGGTATTCATTTGTTAGCGCATGTACAACTGTATTCTTTTGTTTCATGTTTCTGTATTGTATCTTTTGTTTATCTGAATAAAGTTTGTAAGGTATACCTGACTTTGGTTGGGGAGGTAAAAGGCAGTGGAAGGAGAGGCCAGGTTTGGTCCCATACGTATAGACACAGTGGATAACAACCCACTGCGCCTACGGCCTCAAAAAGTGGGGTCGTGTGGCGCAACGGCAGAGCGTTCGGCTCAGAACCAAGAGGTCCTGAGTTCAAATCCTGTCATGTCACCGATTTTGTGCCCTTGGGAAAGGCACTTCACACGACTTTCCTCACTCCACCCAGGTGTAAATGGATACCTGACTTTGGTTGGGGACGGTTGTATTGAGATCACCTGGTGGCGCTGAACGGCGGCCGCCCAGACCCTTGCGACAAATCCACAAAATGTGGATAGATTAGGTATATGTTGTGTATTATGTGAAACATGTAAACCCTGCATCAATTCAGCTCTAGAAAGGCTGCCATTGCGGGTAATTTCTGACCAATAAAAAACATTATCATTATTATTATTCAAAAGGCTATGGGACTACCTTTACCTACCTCCATGCAAATCTATGTGAAGTGCTGCGTACCTAAACCCCGGACCTGATCCGGACTGGACCTAACGTTTAGGTTCAAGTCCAAAAAAACTGAACGTCTGGAAACAAGTCCGGACTTGAAAAAAAAAATCTCTCGCTTATACTCTCCTTGTTGTTTTAAACCATCTTTAACCTTCCTTAGATCATGAAATTTGCACTGGAAAAACATGAAAACATTGCTGTTTTTGTGTTTATAAGTGTCTGAACTTTTGTGTTTACTACTGACTGTATATAATTTGGCATATATAGTTTTCAAATTGCATGTATAATATATGCCAATATACAATTCCACATGTAACTGGAAAATTTTTTTTTAGCACACATGACATGGGTTCAGGTCCAAACTTATAAGTCCGGACCTGAACCTGAACGTCTGGATCTGAGTCCGGACCTGAACCTGAACACTGGTTTAGGTACACAACACTATCTATGTGTCTCCTTTCCCTCCAGACAATGTGATGACCGTCAGCCTCCTGGATGGGGTTCTGGTTGTGCATCTGGCTCACGAGGCATTTCAGAAAGTGGCGCTAGAAAGATATGGAGGAGGGGAACAACCAATCAGAAAACAACATGGGGACTTTGCAGGTGAGCAGTATTGTACTCCTCCCAACTTATATGAATGGTTTATTATTGTCGTCCCATGACAAAGGCAGCCTATTGGCTGAACTGAAGTATGTCTTACAATCAGTCTAAAAACAAACAGATATACATACAATAAAACATCACATATCTTAATTAACAAGACTCAATTCAAAATATATACTAAGTCTATGTACTAAGTGCTTATCTGTGGTGCTTTGTTATTGAGAAGGTCAACCAGGTATGGTAGTGTTGTCTTTCTATATCTACCGGTTCTACATTTGAGTTGCGTTAACTGGTATTTAGACCTAACTTAAAGGTTCTTGCCATGGAGACTCACACGGTTTGGAGGCAACCAATTAGTGAACGTCGTGGAGCTTAACTAGGAGGTAGCAAACTTAGCACTTAACACAACTTGGCAACTCCTGAAGGCTTGTGACGTCACAACCAATCAATTGCCCAGGATCTCATGTTTAAAAGAACCTGCTGAACCGAAGGATCAACATTTAAAACAAATTCTACACTTTCACGTTAGTACATACAGTTTTAGGGAGTGAATATGCATGTTTTCCTCCCAGCCCTCTCATTTTAAATTGTTCTCTTCACAAAATTTTTCTTTTGAATGTTGGAGAAACAAAGAAGTATAAATAAGTGTGTCACCAAATGATTTAAAGACATAAGTCCATCTGAAAGGCAGAACAGTACACAGTCAAAACTGTCCAAGAAGACCATTTAGGGGACCAATCAAATCTGGTCATTATAGACAGGATTCTTAATTCTTGTTTCAATAGGACAAATCATCTAAGGGACCACCAAAAAGATAGTCACATCAGCCAGGTGGTCTTTATGTAGAGGTGGTCACTTGTAGAGGATTGACTGTATATCAATGGCCAGGTGGTCTTAATGTAGAGGTGGTCACTTGTACAGGATTGAGTGTATATCAATGGCCAGGTGGTCTTTATGTAGAGGTGGTCACTTGTAGAGGATTGACTGTATATCAATGGCCAGGTGGTCTTAATGTAGAGGTGGTCACTTGTACAGGATTGAGTGTATATCAATGGCCAGGTGGTCTTTATGTAGAGGTGGTCACTTGTAGAGGATTGACTGTATATCAATGGCCAGGTGGTCTTAATGTAGAGGTGGTCACTTGTACAGGGTTGAGTGTATATCAATGGCCAGGTGGTCTTAATGTAGAGGTGGTCACTTGTACAGGATTGAGTGTATATCAATGGCCAGGTGGTCTTAATGTAGATGTGGTCACTTGTACAGGATTGAGTGTATATCAATGGCCAGGTGGTCTTAATGTAGAGGTGGTCACTTGTACAGGATTGAGTGTATATCAATGGCCAGGTGGTCTTAATGTAGAGGTGGTCACTTGTACAGGGTTGACTGTATATCAATGGCCAGGTATGACATTATATCAATGGCCAGGTGGTCCTTATGTAGAGGTGGTCACTTGTACAGGATTGAGTGTATATCAATGGCCAGGTGGTCTTATGTAGAGGTGGTCACTTGTACGGGATTGACTGTATATCAATGGCCTGGTGGTCCTTATGTAGCGGTGGTCATTTGTACAGGTATGACATTATATCAATGGCCAGGTGGTCCTTATGTAGGGGTGGTCACTTGTACAGGGTTGACTGTATATCAATGGCCAGGTATGACATTATATCAATGGCCAGGTGGTCCTTATGTAGAGGTGGACACTTGTACAGGTATGACATTATATCAATGGCCAGGTGGTCTTTATGTAGAGGTGGTCGCTTGTACAGGTTTGACTGTACTTGGTTGTACAAAATGTACCAGAACTAACTATTTTCAACATCTATCTAATTCTACAGACATCTTGTCCGGTTGCCATGGTGACACTAAACTGTCGCCATCTCACATCAACGCAGAGGTGAAAAACGGGACGCCGACGGAACCATCGCTAGCGGCTCTCCAGCAGTTCAGCATCAGACAGCAGAATGAGCTGTGGTACCAACTAGTGCTGGCTGGTAATTACAGTCATGTAGCTCTTGTGTGATGTATCATGTGTGTATGTGTGTGTGTGTCTATAATATAATTATGAATATGTATGTGTGTGTGTATATGTGTACCTAAATGTGTGTTATATGATTATAAGTGTGTATGTGTGTGTATGTGCGTGCGTGTGTGTGGGTATGTGTTTGTGTGTGTGTAAAATAATTATATGTGTGTAGGTGTGTGCATACATGTAGGTTTCTATCTGTGTGTATGTGTGTGTGTGCGTGTGGGTATGTGTTTGTGTGTGTGTGTGTAATATAATTATATGTGTGTAGGTGTGTGTGTGTGTGTAGGTGTGTGCATACATGTAGGTTTCTATCTGTGTGTATGTGCGTGTGTGTGTGCGTGTGTGTGTGTGTGTGTGCATACATGTAGGTGTTTGTGTGTGTAATATGATTATAAATGTGTGTGTGTGTGTATGTGCGTGATTACTTGTCATTCCCTTCACATTGTCCATGACATCCCAATTCAAGTTCTAAATCCTTTTGCTAATCTTACAATGAAAAATGGTACCTTCCTTCGCTCTTGTATTGTTCAGGTAACTTGAAGGATCTGAAGTCCAAAGCCCTTTGCTGTTTCCCCTACCTCCTGGCAAAGATGCAGTGTTCTTCGGTGTACGAGCTGCTTCACTGTTTTCATGTGGCGTCGCAGCACGTCCTGGACGCCGAGGTAAACCTGGTTCTGCTGGCCATGGAGGCATCGATCAGTGCACTGATTGCTGATGGACAACAGTTGGGTGCCCAGCTGATTTCTAGACTTGTATCCATGAAAGGTTAGTTAGTAAAAATCCCCCCACACCATAAGATGTATAGGGCGGTGCCCATCTCTGTTTCGTAGCCCAGGGGCCACACTGGTGCAATCACTGCAGCAGGGGGCTAGTCCACTGGCAGTGGTGTGTGTTTAACTTCCATACTGTTTCAGAAGTATGTACCATTTTTATAAAGTCTTTGGTATGACTCAATGCACCTCTTGTAAAGAGGTGTCCTACCTGGGGCTTGAACCCCAGTCCTTTTGGTCCAAGTAATTTTAACCAGATGTGGCTAGTAGTAGAGGCGCAGACCACTACACCACAGGGACACCCCCCATCCATGAAAGGTATACCGACTTAAGCAAATACACTTGTCATAACATGTTTTACACTTTGATTTTAACCGGTGCGATAGCCAAGTGAAAGGAGTATTTGTCTTGCAGTCGGTAGAGCGTAAGTTTCATCCCGGTCGAGTCATATACCAAAGACTTAAAAATGGTACATACTGCTTTCTCTGCTAAGCACTCAGCATTAAATAATGCTGTAGTGACTGCACAAAGTTGTGTGGCCCAAGGGCTATTGAAACAGAAATGGCTGCCACCCTATGCACCATCTGGTGCATGGAGGACTTGACTTTTGACTAGTAACTTCTACAGATACTGTCTTAACGTCTGACCCTTTCCAAATTTTATCCAGTTGCTTGAGTAACTGTTACTGTAAGTCACTTTATCTTCAGGGTAGCAAAATTTCACGGTGTAAAGAAAATTGACATTTTCGCTGAACTTTAATTTCGGCAAGTGATTTACAGACTCAATGTGTAAAGGAATCATAAATGATTACAGGTTTTTCCACGGTGATGATCAGTTCACGGTACAGAGGTGACCGTGAAAACAGTGAACATAAAGTTACAGAAACAAGAATTACAGTACCTTGCATATATCGTTACTTGGATGTCTAGCCTTCATCAATGTATGGAGCAACTGTATAATTTGTTGTATAACTGTGTGTACAGATAAAGGGGACAAGGCCCTAGACTCCCTTATTCATCAGGCGCTGGAGTGGGGCCGGAACCACAACAAGGCCCTCCTGCTCCCCCACACCTCCTGGCTGATCACCAAGCAGAAGAGTCTGGTCAAGACACTCGACTGTCCAGGTGGGAAAAGCCTCTCATTTTTAATCAATATTTATGACAATGACAATCAGTGTAGAGCGCGCGGCTGTCAAACAATGGGACCCGGGATCTAATCCCGGGTTGTGCCCAGAGACATGTCCGAACTTGCGCCCTTGGGAAAGGCACTTAACACGACTTTCCTCACTTCACTCAGGTGTAAATGAGTACCTAGCTCATCTAGGATAGGATGTTAAATGGAGGTCCCTTATACATGTACATGTAGTAAAGAGAGAGATGTGCTGTTAAAGAATATTACTACTAAGACAAACTTCATCCTATCTGGTACACAAAGCGACCATGTTTTCTATGTCTTGTTCTCATGTTCGACTCCTATATCCACATACATTTGAATCTCGGGCTCCGGGCCAAACACTCTGCCACTGCGCCGTCACTTTTATCTTTTATCCTTGATTGACAGGTGTGAGACACATGGTGACGACAGCCGACACCCAGCATGTCATCTGCACGGCAACGGACCATACCATCTCCATGTACAGTGTGGGGTCCGGCAAAGCTGTGCAGACATTTGAGGGACACAAGGATAACATCAACTGCATCTAGTAAGATGTCTTAGTTCCAAACTGTTTCTTAAGATATCTTGATATCCTTACACAATTACATATCCGGCCTGCCACATTGACTTTGATTTACGGTATATGATTTGGATTAAATGACACTCGGTTGTGTATATATTGTTATTTTGGGTTACTTTTTGTTCATAAGTTTATCTTATTTCCTTGTTTATGATGTTCAGTCTGTTTATGTTATTCTTTACAGGGCAAACCTGTAAAGCGGTTAAGCACTGAGCGCCTACCCTGTATAAAGAGATCAGAAATAAACAGAAATAAATAAATATCAGTCACATTTACATACAACCATTACGAGTTACTGACTTTGACATGCTCAACCATTTTTTCCAGTTACAATTGTCATTTATTAGTTTTGATTTTTTTTCTGCCAGTTCATTCTATTGACGCTGAAGAAGAGTGATGGGTGTCACTCAAAACATAATATCTATATCTTATCCAGCTGTAGTCTGAGATTGATTTGTTTTCAGTTAAGATACTGATATCCGTTATTTTCTGACAGACTGAAAACAAATTGTCTAGATCTGGCCATTAGCACAGGCACTTGTTTTACCTATAGTCTTGCCAACGTTTCTCAAGACTTACATTGTACATGTAAGACAATACTTTCAGTTGGCAAAAATTTGCAGTACATTTATCAAACTTATCATAATCATATCTTGATCACCCCCCACCCCTAGTCTTTCTGACCATTGGCACAGCCACTTGTTTTACCTAGTCTTGCCAACATTGTCAAGACTTACATGTAAGACGATACTTTCAGTTGGCAAAAGTTTGCAGTACATCTATCAAACTTATCATAACCATACATGTATCTTGATCACCCCCCACCCCTAGTCTTTCTGACCGTTAGCACAGCCACTTGTTTTACCTAGTCTTGCCAACGTTTCTCAAGACTTACATTGTACTTGTAACACAATACTTTCACTTGGCATGAAGTTGCAATACTATCAAACTTATCTTAATCATATCTTGATCACCCCCCTCCCCTAGTCTCTCCCACAGTGGAAAGTTCTTCCTGTCAGGCTCTGATGACAAGACAGTGCAGTCCTGGTGTCTGGAGACCGGGCAGGGCCTCCGCACCTATTCCGGACACGCCGCAGCGGTCATGTGCATGACGCTGGCCCACAACGACCAAATCTTCGCCACTGGTGCCCAAGTATGTCTGACTACCGTCGTTGATGTTTCTAGACCCGATTCACACTGGGAAAATCTTTGGACGTGCGATAATGACGTGCGACCAAAACGTACATCTTTGATGTACGACCGCTGTTTCCCTGGGTGTGAACTGGCCCGCGTGGTCGTATGACAAGCATTTTTATGGCCCTTGCAATTTGGTTATAACGATAACTGTTCAAACTGGACAGCAAGGAGCCACTGTTTGATCGGGCTGTGGAACAATGACAAGATAAAAAGTAAGATGGAAAAAAAAGGAAGCATAGTCGCCGAGATTACTAAGGCTTTGAATGATGAGGGCTACAAGTGGACTGTAAAACAAGTCAAGACGAAGATTCGAGACGGGTCAATACGGGTCACGACTTTTTTTACAACATGGGGCGTAGCAGTGGCACAGCGGGAGTCCCAGTTCCTTGTGTGTGAACAGAAACTGCCGTACGTTTTGGTCGCATGTCGTTATCGCATGTCCAGAAATTTCCCAGTGTGAATCGGGTCCTATTCACCCCAAAAGCTAAATTTCTAAGGGTTAAGACATGATTAGATTTCCTCAAATTGGCAGAAACATTCTAAGATATAGCTGGCTGTCCTGGATGTGCCAAAATACCTGACAACACTCGAATCAACAATGTGTAATTTTATTGTGTTGTGCTCTCTAATTGTCTTTTATCATTAGAAAAAAGTTATTTCTTGTTCATCTTGTTCATCTAACAAATGAAATTGGTGTGGCCTATCTTGACTTTAACTTTATTTATCCACAATTAGCCATTCAATCAATTTCTGCTTTAAAGTTTTTCTTATTGCAAAAGCAATTTACTACGCATGTATTGCATTATGAATCACTTCAAGTGGAGATCATTGCCTTACTCCATCAAGCCACAGCCACACTGACACTTTTTTGGGGGCATAACGTTTTTTCATGCTTGCACCAATTTTGCAGCACCCAGAGAATGTCATTCATACACATGTAATCAAATCAGTATAACCCAAGAGGAGAGAAAACTTTAGACCTAGAGAGAGTCATGAACTAGATGTTTTTTTTTTTTTTTTAATGCCCATGGTCTTGATGATGACCACTCTGGCATGTTGGGAAAGTGCCTTTCCTAAGGGCACAAGATCGGTGACACGGTAGGATTCAAACCCGGGACCACTAGGTTCTGAGCGGAACATGCTGCCGTTGCGCCACACTGAACCCGACCATAATTGCTTCTTGTCCATTTCCTAGGATCACATTGTGCGCGTCTTCAGCTTCGAGTGTCGGGAGCCCCAGCAGGTTATCGAGCAGCACACCGCGGCCATCACCTGCATCACGCTCACACGACACGACGACATCCTCGTCACCGCCGGCGCCGACTGCCGCATCCACGTCTGGCTTCTGAACAAGAAGAAACTGCTGAACACCATCTGGGCCCTGCAGCCCGAAGAGGAACCACCCAAGGAAGAACAGGTCAGGGTCAGGGGGTCAGGGTAAAGGTTAGGGTAAAGGTTAGGGTAAGGGTTAGAAGAAACTGCTGAACACCATCTGGGCCCTGCAGCCTGAAGAGGAACCACCCAAGGAAGAACAGGTCAGGGTCAGGGGGTCAGGGTAAAGGTTAGGGTAAGGGTTAGAAGAAGCTGCTGAACACCATCTGGGCCCTGCAGCCCGAAGAGGAACCACCCAAGGAAGAACAGGTCAGGGTCAGGGGGTCAGGGTAAAGGTTAGGGTAAAGGTTTGGGTAAGGGTTAGAAGAAACTGCTGAACACCATCTGGGCACTGCAGCCCGAGGAAGAGCCACCCAAGGAAGAACAGGTCAGGGTCAGGGGTTAGAGTAAGGGTAAAGGTTAGGGTAAGGGTTAGGGGGTTAGGGTATGGGTAAAGGTAGGGTAAAGGTTATGGTAAGAGTTAGAAGAAGCTGCTGATCTGGGCCCTGCAGCCTGAGGAAGAACCACCCAAGGAGGAACAGGTCGGAGTCAGGGTTAGGGTTAGGGAGTTATGGTTAGGGTAATGGTTAGAAGAAGGTACTGATCACGCCCTGCAGCTGGAGGAGGAACTACCCAAGGAGGAACAGGTCCATTTCATACAGGTCTTTTGCTGGACAAAAAATGGGGGCATTGCAAGGAAGCAAAGCAATGGAGCTAAGGGGATGGCCTGGGTTTCCCCCATTCTTGTTATGGAAGTTTAGACAATTTCAAGTCAAAATGAAGCGTTCTGTATCTATATATCTGTATCTATATAGCCGGTATAACTGCCATTAGGCGTAACACACCAGCTTAAGGCTTCATGAAGGGAAGACAGGTCACAGTTGAAGACTGTGGCTATCTGCATGTGGCCTTGTGTGTGTATTTTGTTTGCCAAGGTTCAGCCTTTTCCCTGTATTTTTATGTTAATAGTTCAGTGCAATCTTATCAGCCTTACTGATTGAAATCTGAGAGCCAACAAATTAAATTGTGGTCCAAGCAAAAGTTATTTTCAATTTAGAAAGAGAAGAAGCCCAAGAAGAAAAAGAAGAAATCAGAAGAAGACGAACCCAGCGACTCCATGGACGACGAACACACCGGAGGCAACACCCCTCCCTCATCTCCGCTCCCTCCCCTCCCCATCCTCGTCACCCCCGTGGTCAGCATGGTACTGTCCAAGAACAACAGTTTCCTGGTGTCCGGTTGTGAAAATGGAGACATCCATGTCTGGGCACTGACTACAGGCAGTCTTGTTCATCAACTGCTTGGAATCAAGGGAAAGGTACTGTAGATACCTTTAATAGATGTTTATTGCAAGTTCATGCCCGTGGCCTAATTGCAAATACATGGTAAAAACATAGGGAAAAACATACATGCGTCAGTAAACTGTGTCTGACTTTGTTGTAACAATAGGCTACTGGTACTAAATACAATTGTTGGCTATATCTAAACTAGCTGGGTTTGACTTCTTTTTTGGAGGCAGTGGAAGACAAAAAGTCCCACTTTTTCTAGTATTTGTGGGTTCTGTGATTTCAAGAGAAAGGTAGCGTTTTGTTCATCCGTGAATGTGTAAAAGTAGGCATATTTCGTGCTAACTTCTTTAAATAATTCGGTTCTTTCGTTAATGTCGTGGCAATTTGATTTTGCTGTAGGGAAAACATGGAGTGTTTGCAGTGATTTTAAGTTCGTGGTACTACTATAGTCACACAGTATACGGTTTTAGAGACACCGCTTTTAAGTTCGCAAACACAAAACAAGTTTGCGAACATAAAAGTTTCAAGGATTACAGTATTAACTGCTTGATTTTTTTGGCTCCTGGCTGATGCTGTTGACATGTTTAGGCTTTTAGTGCTGCTTTTCTCTTTGCATGTGGTGAATCACACAAACGGGATAGTTTTACCACATTTCTAATGTACTTCCTTTAAACATAACGTTATCATCAACAAATATGAACAATGTGCCTTAAAACATTCGTACCAAAGAGTAGTGTTGCTTTGCTGTGTGGTCACATTGCTTGCATCCATCGAACTCTAATCACAAAGCTGTGATTCAATTTGACAGTATAAGTGAGTGATATCCCATTGGCAAATCACCCTAGTAGTCCCAATTATAGGCCATCTACAGCTTTATATTTAGATTGTATTCCCTAAACCTAGTCTTTTTAAAACTTATTAAGCCCAGATTGTCATGAAAGGCTGTAATTGATATTGTGCAGCACTGTAATAAAGAACTGAACAGTGGGGGTGCATTTGGTTGACACTATGCAATCAGAACAGTTCAAACCCAACCCAACTAGCCAATCAGCAAAGGACATGGACAGTTACAGCACGATTGGCCAATCAGCACCAAGGACGGGTACAATTACAGCACAGTTAGCCAATCAGCACCAAGGGCAGGTACAGTTACAGTACAATTGGCCAATCAGAATGAAGGACAGATTCAATGGCCAACCTAGATTTAGAATGGGACATGATTGACTGATTACCTATAAGAATAGGTACAAACAATTATATTTCAACACAAAAGATCTGATGGAATTTGACACAATTTGATTCCGATTTGATTTATCTAAGGATTACGATTCAATCCACAAATAAAGATTGATTAATTGACCTATTGATTGATATCATTGAGTGGCGTTGAATGGGCGATTTGTTTGGCCAGCAGATTCAAGATCAGGATGTCACGGGTTCCAAACCTGGCGACCCTTGCTTGACATTAATTGTGTCATGGGGAAAGGCACGACTTTCCTCTCCCCCCCCCCAGGTGTAAAAATGGGTACCAGACTTTGGTTGGGGAGATAAAAGGCAGTGGAAGGATAGGGTTGGGCTCTGCCTGTCCAATGCCGTGCCCAAGTTACAGTGGAAACTATGGCCTACGGCCTCATAAAGGCAATGAGACTACTAAACCTTTTTTGAAATTGATTTCAGGTGACCTGCGTTGCCATAGCAAATGACAGCGTGTTTGCTGCCCTGGGCTGTGAAAACGGCAGTATTCTGGTGTTTAACATCCGCACCAAAGCCTTGGCCTCGAAATGCTATGAGACACACTACATTTACCTTTCATTTCATTGATTTCAGGTGACCTGCGTTGCCATAGCAAATGACAGTGTGTTTGCTGCCCTGGGCTGTGAAAATGGCAGTATTCTGGTGTTTAACATCCGCACTAAAGCCTTGGCCTCGAAATGCTATGAGACACACTACATTTATCTTTCATTTCATTGATTTCAGGTGACCTGCGTTGCCATAGCAAATGACAGTGTGTTTGCTGCCCTGGGCTGTGAAAACGGTAGTATTCTGGTGTTTAACATCCGCACCAAAGCCCTGATGCACACTCTTCAGGGGCACCAGGCTCCCGTCACTGATGTGGCCATCTCTCACGACGACCATTTCATTCTGTCAGCAGCTGAGGTAACCTCTATAACCATTTGTTTCAGTTTCAGTTTAATTGGTAACAACTTGCATGTAACAAATGTACAAGTTACATGAAGTATGTTGAAACTACAGCTAAAACGTTCTTACTAGGAACAGTAAACATTAGAGTTAAAAAGCAACAACGGCAATCAGTATAAAATCTATACATAATAGAATAGAAGCTTACAACATCTAGGGATTCTTCTTAGACAGCAACTTCAGTGCCCGCGGCATGAAAGATAACTCATGTCGCTTAGTTTTACTTAGTGTGGGGAGGACCTTTTCACGAGCCCAACGCTTTGTCAGCCGGGTTATATAGATCTGCCACTTTGAAAACAGTGTGTTTGAGATATCTCTAGTATAGCACCCCATGGGTATGCACAGTTTAGAAGTGGGCACTGAGGGATGTTGCATTGATGATTGCTTTAGATGCAATTTTTCAGGGTGGTGGATATGTGTGACATTGGTGCTTGTAGACAGTCCTTTTTTATCTACTCAGTCTGTCTGTTGCCGTTGCATGAAACAAAATGATTCATTTCAGACACGTTCTTTTCTTCAATGATACATTCTTGATAGCATAACTAACAATACTACCTAACATTGTTATCAATAGCTAACGTTAGTATAAGTTACGGAAACGACGGTATCAAAGAGAAAAGATTTTTAAAGGAGCTCAGAGATATAGGGATATGAATCATTCATTGAATGTCTCCAAATTCAGACTTGTACTATATAAACTGAAAGTAGATCAGCGGAAATCTTCATTGATACACTTCACTGAGTGAACCTAATCCAACTTATTTCCTTGTATAACTGATCAACTAAAAATGTTATGATTTGATAAAGGGAGGCCTTTACATAAGCAGAAGCTTTTTGGCCTGCCCTGCACTGTTTTATTATCTTTGTATTTGTTTCTTATGTATGTATATTCTAAGAGCAAAATAGATAAACAAATAAATGAATAAACAAACAAACCTTGCAAAATCCTACAGGACGACACCGTTCACGTGTGGAATCTCGACAAGATGCCGGTGGATCGTGAGGAGACCGACTCCATCAGTAAGTCTGTCACGTGCATCACCGTGGGAACCGTGGAACGAGACGGCAGCAGCATCGCTCTGTCCGGCGGGAAGGATGGGAGCTGCAAGCTATGGAGCATGGACACATACAAGGTTTGTTTACTTGCTCTTGGACATTGTGTGTGGCGTCGTGTTGGCGTAATGCTTAGGGTGTTTGGCCCTCTCCCTGAACATGGCACCGATGTGTAAAGAACCTTTGAATAAACAAAGGTTCAAACAAAACAAAACAAAAAATGTTGTGCCCTTGTGAAAGGCACTTTACACGTCTTTCCTCACTCCGCCCAGGTGGCATATCATGATCCGTGTATTCAGTCGTTCAACCTTAGATTTCATAATGAAAGCAACTTTTCCTCAACTTATTTTTGCATGCTTACATTGGTTTTGCGGTGCTTACTAGTGGATGTCATCCATGCAATAGAATCAGTCTGGCCCTACATGGATGAGCTTAACAGCATGGGTTCTAACTTTCCTGTCCTTTATGTGGAGTACTTAGTGCATGTGCTGAATGGCTGTCAGTGAATATCATCATGTACATGTCCTCGGTGCTGAAAGGGTGGATGTACTTGTGTGCTGATGACCATCCAAGGAAAAACCCTGATTTGGAGGCTGGGTATTCAATGGTAACATGAATGAGCTTAACAACGTAGGTTCTGACGTTCCTTGCCGTGGATTGCTTTGTGCATGTTCTGAATGGCTGTCAGTGAATATCATCATGTACATGTCCTTGGTGCTAAAAGGGTGGAAATGGTTGTGTACATGGCCATCCCTTGAGCTGAAATGGCCAGGGGGCTTAATTGTCTTTTTCCCAGCAACACAAATGTTTATGTCAAAGCCTGATGACATGTAACGTTGTTATCAACACATGAGTGTTTGCAGTGGTTTTAAGTCTTCTGTATCGTTATAGTCACACAGTATACAGTATTAGAAACACTGTTTTTATAAGTTTGTGAACTTAAAACCACCATGCAAGTTTCAAGGATTAGGTCAATTACTGCTTTGTATCAATTTTATTGTTTCCTTGCTGATGCTGTTGACATGTATAGGCTTTTAGTGCTGCTTTTCTCTCTGCATGTGGTTAATCACAAGAAATGAATAGTTTTATCACAGTTCTAAATCAGTATACTTCCTTAAAACGTAACGTTATCATCAACACACAGGGCTCGAAATTCATTTTTGGAAATAGGCGCACTGGTGCACCCAACCCAAAAAAATAGGCGCACAGAAAGAATATTTGGTGCACCACATAGAATAAAGTTGAATGTCAGCAAAACGCTCTTAAGAACTCCAATCAGTAATTCTATAGCTAACCTTAAGATTTCAAACAAGTGATGACTGTACATCAAATAAAGTATAACAAAAGAGTATATTGCTACTTCTGATACAGTACTTACATTTCAAGAACATTCTGTATGCTTATTGTACCTTTACCCCATAGCCTACAAAAATATCTAGGTGTACTGGTGCACCCACAGTCAAAAATTAGGTGCACTGCTCCAATTTTGGGTGCACATGCACCCAGTATTTCGAGCCCTGACACATATGACCTATGTGCCGCAGATGCTCCATCACCTCCAAGATCACGTGAAGGCAATCACGTGCGTGGCGCTCTCCAGCAACGGAACGTTCGCCGTGTCGGGTTCCGAAGACACCACCATCAAAGTGTGGAGCGTGGACAATGGTCTGGTGGTCCTGTCCTTTGTCGAGCATTCCGCTCCCATAGCGTACGTCACGGTTACTTCTGACGACACAAGGTGGGTTCAAACAAAAGTTAGTCTAGAAAGGAAACGTTAAACCTGATTGAATTGTCTTATATGGTGTACATAATGCGTTAATCTTCACCTAAAGTGCATAGTTGAGCTTCTTACTAATGGACTGGTATTCCTGTCGTTTGTCGAGCATTCCGCTCCCAAAGCGTACATTACGGTTACTTCTGATGACAAAAGGTGGGTTGAAACAAAAGTTCATCTATGAAGGAACCAGGATGTACATAATGCTAACCTCAAGTGTGTAGTCAAGCTTCTTATTAAGGTATTCCTGTCGTTTGTCGAGCATTCCACTCCCATAGCGTACGTCACGGTTACTTCTGACGACACAAGGTGGGTTGAAACAAAAGTTAGTCTAGAAAAGAAACGTTAAACCTGATTGAATTGTGTTATATGGTGTACATAATGCGTTAATCTTCACCTAAAGTGCATAGTTGAGCTTCTTACTAATGGACTGGTATTCCTGTCGTTTGTTGAGCATTCCACTCCCATAGCGTACGTCACGGTTACTTCTGACGACACAAGGTGGGTTGAAACAAAAGTTAGCTTGAAAGACGAAAGACAGCGGATGCTGTCTGCAACGTCTGACTGTTTCAGGAACTTATCCAGTTGCTTGAGTAACTATTTTTGGTGTATCTTATTACCTGGATGTCTAACCTTCATCAACGTATCAAATGTCAAGTTTGATAATGAGCCCCGTAGGGACTCTCTACGGTGCTGCATCAGAACTTCCGGTTTTGATATCTCGTGTACATGTATATCAAACCCGTTTTGTGTTTGATATCTGAACATGCTAACCATCAACGCATTGCAGGATTCTCTCTGCTGACATCAAGAACAGCCTGAAACTGTGGCAGGCGGAGTCTGGGAACATCCTCCTCTCCTGCACAGGACCTTCGCTTTTGGTGGCCGTCACACCAGACAACCAGAATGCTGTGTCAGGTAGTTTGTTTGTTTGTTTGTTTTATTCAGATCTCCATTTGTGTACAATCTTAACAATTTATACACTAATCTTCCTGGAGTCCGCCTAATTAAATACAATTTCATCAGTACAGGAACAATACAATTAAATCAAATACAGGAAGAACGAAAACAATTGTTTGATAGTAAATCATACAAAATCAAATATGATGAACTTAAAAATGAGCGGAGAGGTAAGAGGTCAACATAAAAACCGGAATCATTGTATAGATGATGTATATAAGGAAACCCAGAAGTAATACCAAAAATTGTTTAACATAATTGAATGAACTGAACTGAAAGGTAGTGCTGCGCTCAATGCATCAGCAAGTTTTATATGCAAGTTCTAATTGCTAATTGCAATATGAAACGGTATAATTGTAGAAAAAGTATATCATACAAGTCATACAGTGCAAGATAACAAGGGTGTCAAGTGGAACACGACGATTCTAAAATCTAAAGAACTGCTACGGAATACAATCTAAGTTTTTTGGGTTTGACTTCTTTTGTGGAAGCAGTTGAAAATGAAGTGTCCCACTTTTTCTGCAATGAGTAGGTTTTGGATAGTTAATGGTTTTCAAAACTTATGTTCACAGTATTGGTACCACTTGCAGGTACTCAATCTATGGATTTTGGCAGCAAACTAGAAAATACCCTGGATAACAAAATCTTTCTTTTTTCAAAAAAAATTACAGGTGCCTTTTAGCAGACGTCAAAACCTACTGTTGTTGCTCATAATTTTTGCAGTTCTAATTGTAGGATAGAATAACCATGTAGCATTGTTGCTACATATTATGTTATACCGGCTTATATAGACACAGATTGTACCATGGTATAGTCATAGTGATGGTAGTGACTGGTTTATTGAGCAAACATAGAACAAATCGGCATTGCAGTAAAAACTGAATTGCAGCAAATTTTACAATCTTTACCCCATACAATAGAAATTTCGGAACAAATCATACGGTACTTAAAATATGTACAAGTCACAATAGTCATTATTGACATGTACGATTTCCAAGCAATAAAGTTCATTCATTCATTATGTTCGCAGGTGACAGAGACAATGTGATGAAGATCTGGACCCTGAGTGATGGGAAGGTGGTGCAGTCCATCAAGCATGTGGATAGCATCTCCTGCATCGCCATCTCTCTAGACAGCCAGCTGTGTGTGACGGGGTCACATGACATGTCACTCAAAGTCTGGGAGGCTAAGACTGGCAAACTCACACAGGTCTTGTCTTTTCCCCTTTTTGATTGTTTTTCGTTCAATGCAAGGCCATAGTCGACCACTTGTAGGCACTGTGCTAAGCTGATGGAAAAGAACATGACGTTGCTGGGAGAACATTGGTTTTGAAGGCAGATATACAGGTTGTATATTGGAGGGAAACGGTTGTCGACAAGAGAGTTCCATAGTTTTTCAGTCCGTTGAAAGAAGCTGTTGCGGTTACAGTAGAAGGCCTTTGAGACTGATAATTGGTAAAGCTCAGTATCAGCTGATCAATACATTGGTTGATTGATCTATTGATATATCTAGTGGTTGATTGATCTATTGATTGATTGATTGATTGATTGGTTTATGGTTATATTGGTTGATTGATCTATTGATATATCTATTGGTTGATTGATCTTTTGACCACAGATTTTGGCCGGCCATGACGACGTGGTCACCTGTGTCCAAGTTGCGGAGCAGAAGCAGCGGGTTGTGTCGGGGTCGGTGGATAAGACAGTCATCGTGTGGAACCTTAACACGGGGCAGATCGAGCAGACGCTCTCCGGACACACCGGCACGGTCACCTGTCTTGGACTGGCCAACGACGCTGACACAGTTATCTCTGGTGAGTTAAGAAAAAAGAATTTAACGGCTCTCGGTGGATGTTAATGTGCAGATGTTGGCGCACCAAATCCTTGGTGTGTTTTTGACAGATTAGCCTAATAGGCTCGTTGGGCGTCACTCCACCGCCAGGGAAGGTTGTATAAAGTGCCTTTCTCAAGGGCACAACGTCGGGGCATGGTGAGTATCGAACCCGGGACCTATTGGTTCTGAGTCCAACGCTCTAACCATTATGCCATACCGACGCCACCGGTGAGTAGGTTTCATTCGTTTTTCCCAACAGCCTCACAGTTGAGCTACTAGTTCCAATTAGATGGTAACTTTGAGACCCAGCTGCAGCTTCAAATCCTGGGAAGGGGACATCTTGGTTGGGGCTGCACCTGTCTTTGGAAGGGACATAAGATGGGGGTCCAGTGTTTGAGGAGGTATCTTGTGCACTTAAAAGGGGAAGGAGGAGAAACCCCTCCCTGTAAAAACATACCCTTCTACCATGTCTACTGAAACAGCAAGGAAACTTACTGCCCTATGTGTCACTTGGTACTACTGGGTTAACAACAAAGGTTGTATTCACATGGTGTCATGTGGTGTAAGTATAATGGTTAGGGTCTTCAGCAACTTAACTTTACCTTATGTCCAGGCTCCGATGACGGCACCATCCGAGTCTGGTCGGCGAACACGGGCGTCCACCTGACCAGGATGGACATGTACGTGGGGATCAGAGACCTGAAGGTGCCCCTGGACGGAACGCACGTCATCGTGCACCTGACCGACAAGGCTGTGGTGCCGATCCTGCAGCTGCTCAACGGGAAAGTCGAGGAAGTCAAGTTCAGTAGCGAGACCACTCTAGATGGTAAGACTTTATAGAATCAGCTTCTATGAACTTAACAAAAATAAAAATTCTATACTTGTGCTTTGAAATTCTACACTCCCCAAAGAGAATTTCTGTATCACAGTAGGAACATGCTGTACTAGATAGTTAATTCTACAATCACTCTAGATGGTAAGACTTTATAAAATCAGCTTCTATCAACTTTTGCTTAATTTTTGGTACTGTTCAATAGTGTTGTGGTATGTGACTATAGCACTGCCGCAAAATTAAAACCATCGCAAACACTCCATTTTCCCCTTTAATAGCACGAAATAAAAACCACTCTAGATGGTAAGACTGTATAGAATCAGCTTCTATTAACTTTTCCTTAATTTTTGGAACTGTTCAATAGTGTTGTGGTATGTGACTATAGCACTGCCGCAAAATTAAAACCATCGCAAACACTCCATTTTCCCCTTTAATAGCACGAAATAAAAACCACTCTAGATGGTAAGACTTTATAGAATCAGCTTCTATTAACTTTTCCTTAATTTTTGGTCTGTAATAGGGCAGAAACAGCTTCAGAAGCCTGTAGGTGAAAAACAAAGTTAAATTTTTTTCAACAAGCTTGCATATTTCAGGGGTAAAATGTGTAACACAACTTTCTAATGTATGGTACACATAAAATGGGTATTTTGAACATTTCCTTCATTTTTGGTGCCGTTATAGGGCAGAAATACCCTCAGAAGGCTCTAAATTTAATTTTTACGGTGAAAAACAAAGAAAAATGTATACTTCTATCAACAGATATCTGCAAGTGAAGTTCTTTATTCACAACCACATGTTTACAAGGTCAAAAGTTTCGGTGACCATCTGTCACCTTCCTCAGGGCAATAATGACTGCTTCTATTGGTTCTTGTTGCCCAGGGAAAGGTGATAGGTAACCGAAACATCAACTGTAGTAAAGATATGGTTGTGAATAAAGAGCAGTGTTATTTACTCATTTGCAGCTTGATTTACCAATTGTTAGACTCCAGAACAGCACTACTGTAAATGCAGAAATGTTCGCGGTGGCTTTATGTTCGCGGTTTTCGCATCGACTGTTTCACCGCAAACTTAAAATCACCACGAATACTTTTGTTCAATACTGTTGCGGTATGTGACTATAGCACTGCCGCAAAATTAAAACCACTGCGAACACTCCATTCTCCCCTTTAATAGCACGAAATAAAAACCATGCAAACTTAAGTGCATTTACAGTATACTGGTTTCCTCCCTTCCTGATTACCAATATCCATGGTCTTTCCTTTCTTGTGTCTTCCTTCTTACATGCTTGTTGAGCTACTATTGCCTGCTTTGCCAGAATTTGTTCACAAATTTGATAAAAATAAAATGCGCAAAAATTTTTGTCTTTGCATGCCAATTAGAAGAACTGAAAGTCAGGTAGGTGTTTAACATGGGGTTTTTCTTCGGAGCCCTTTGAGTTTGAGAAAGTAGAATTACATGAAGATAATCACTATATCAATTATGATTTGTATAGAAAAGATCTTTCATTTAGTTGAGTAGCCCCAGGAGACCAAACTGTATGTAGGCCACACCAATTTTGTTTCTACGTCCTTGGGGTTGGTAGAAAGATCAGTCCAGTCCAGACAGCAGAAAAGCAGTCCAGTCTGGCTGGGATGGAAAAAGCAGTCTGACCTTTTCTACCTGGAGCTGTGCCCCTTGCAATTCTATCACTTTCTGCCAGTAGGCACATTTTTAGCACACACGGAAAAGGTTGGACTGCTTTCTCCACCCCCTAACCTGACTGGACTGCCTACTCTGCCATTTGGACTGGACCGTTTTTTCCATCAACCCTCTCTCCTTGGACATGTAAAAAAAAATCTAGCAAGAGAATAAGATGAAAACAGCACTGAGCAAAAAACCTGAAATTCGTTCTTTTTGCTTTCACACCTGCAGAGGAAAAGAAAAGAAAAGCCAGCCAGACGCAGAAGACGGCACCAGGGGCGACCGGGGGAAGTCGACTCTTCGCCAACGGTAGGAAAAGCACGCGCGGCAAGAAGCAGAGCAGCCGAGCGAGACTCAACAGCGGCGGCTCTGAGTCGGTCAGCTCTGGCTACCACTCGAACAACCAGCCCACCCCAAAACATCGGAAAAAGTCCAAAATGTGCCAGATCGTGTGAGCAAGTAGTAGAGTATGTGCCAAATGTCTCTATTTGGTTGGAGTAGCCAGGCCCCGAATTCTTGAAGCTGTAAAAATGTCAGCAGACATCTAGGGTTGGTACTGCGTACAGTCTCATCAGTAATCTTCTATCATTGTGAGTTTGATAGCGGGTAGTTCAAACCATTTCACAGTGAAAGACGAGGGAAGGAGTTGATAATGGTGCATTTTGAAAATTGCATTGAGCCTATAGCTCCATGTGACTGTAATTTCTGGAAGAGGTGTAAAATGTGGAAATATACATGCAACAAGAGGTGGTGGTGTATTTATTTAAGTCAACAGAACATACAGAAAAAAACAGTTTATTTTCCTTTTTGTGTGTTAATGTCAACTATTGAATATAATGTTGTAAAATATATATTATATATCTGTATATCTATGATAATATATTTCATGTAGTTATTCAGTAGACGGAGAGTCATAGTTGTGGGATATGGTAGCTGTCTTAAGAATTGTTATAACAGATACTATTAGGTAATCCTGAAAATATTACATGAGTCATACTTAATGTGTCTTTGGCATCTACCTATGGCAAAAATAAGAGACAGCATAGTCATTCTTACTTCCTTGTTGCAACAGTCTTATAATAATTATTTTCTTGAACAAAGTTCAGTATATGCTGCACATGCAACATTGTCCAAATCTACAGTATTAGGAGATGTGATCTTACTAGTTGCTGGGTGACTGGTAGTAATTTTTGTTTGTTGCATTGCAAAATGTTGATGATATGAACAATGTTCATATCGATAGACATGGAGGAGTTACAGGGACGAAGTTAACGATGATTTTTCTTTTATGAAAATTCAGATCTATTTTCTTTTCCTTTTATTATGTGTGAAAATCATAGAATTAGGTAGGGAAAATGACTTGCAGTCCAGACAGATTACAAGATGGCAGAGGTCAGCATGTTTTAAGCTAAGTATTGAATTAAATCAAGCTACAAAACAAGTTACACAGCACAAGATCTATTACAAGTGAGTCAAACATTTCTTGTTTTACTGTTTTTAATCTTTTAGAAAGACTTATGAGAAAATCAAGTGATCCTACAACTGTTAAGTTTACTAATAGTCATAACCTTACATTGAGACAATAAGTATTTATCACATTTTTATCAAGTTCTGAAACTGATAAATGTAATGATAGTATCAAATTTTGTATTGCATCATCTAAGAAGCTTTCTTTGATGGAAAATTTCTGTATGATTTATTCAAACTATGAAACCCATTTAGGACCTCATTTTGTTTTTCTTGATTGATGGATTCAGCAGCTTGCCAGTTGATGCACAACATGGAAAATTACAAGTATTCTGTGGTCAAATTTTAATGCAGAATGTGTCACACTGTGAACATGTCATGTATATCAGTGCAACTGTTAATCTGGTACTAGTATCTAGACATACCCTGGATATATTTTGACTTTAAGAAGGGTTTTCTCAATCAATCATTTGGTTCAAAGATATTTATGTTTTATCTTTGCATCAAGTATGCGAATTAATGAAGGTAAAATTATATTTTACAGACAAGCATTCAGAAATGCATGTAATCTTTAAGATATACATTTCATCTAGTTGAAGACCAATTTGATATTATTTGGACAAAAATATGTTAAATTTGCCATTCATCTGTAAAGTAAAGTTTGCTGGACATGTTTTTGGGTAGACAGAAATGCATATATATGATAGACTTGTCCAAAAAAAGTGTCTTCTTGACAAAACAAAAATAGAAATTCTATACTTGTGGTTTGAAATTCTACACTCCCCAAAGAGAATTTCTTTGAAAAAGGACTAAAGATTTTGCTTCAAGATGAAAGCCATAGTGACCTTGATAAAAAGCGACATAGATGTATCTGAGTGAATATTTTTCTGTGGAATGGGGATTGCATGTGTTGTAACTGTTACAGTAAGTTGCTGCAGCAGCTATGGTTCTTTGAATGTGAATGTGTGAATGTCCTGTTATAGATGTAGAGTCATCAGAAATAGTTGCTATGGAAATCTGTTGCTATGGTAATGTTCTATGGAACATTCCCCTTCTGTATCACAGTAGAAACATGCTGTGCTAGATAGTTAATTCTGCTATCATTGTGGCATAGTTCTGTACTTTGTCATAGTGTAAATTTGTTTCATCATGTATTTCAATGTTCTGTTCTCTCTCATGCACTCACATCAAACTCAGTCAGAATGTTTCCATGACTCAGTGCCTCTCTATTTCTTCCTATCCTCTATTATATTACACCAATTGTCCAGGTTTGTAAACTGATAAGCTGATGTAGTTTTTTCCTGGCCTTCCATGACTTTTCCTACCATGAGTGGGTTGTGACAATATCAGTTTATGTATAACCAGGGCCATACTCTGCCAGAGTGCCCAATGAATTGTAGTCTTCTTTTTTCTGATCATTTGACTCAGGAGTGGTACATAAAATGTACACCAAATACAAATTAGCACTGTTTTACAGCTTTTGGTTCCACTTAGGGATTTTGTGAACATTTTAATGATTTTCGTGTTCACCCAGTTTAAGCACATCTCTAGGGACCTTGCTCTAGATTTTACGTAATTCTACACTTACAAAATATAGAGTCTTATATATATATATGGTTGTAGTCAGAGTAGACTGCTTGATTTTTGTTGTCACAACACAGTTGCAAGACTCTACCAGGAATACATGTTGCTAAGGTTGCAACTACATGATCCAAATGCAGGGCTTCTAAGTTCATTGCTCTACATCCACAGATCTGTTGGTATATGCTGTAAAGATGTCCCTTGTTGTTGTGTATAGTAAGAACTCTCTTGTGGCTGCTGTTCTAAGTGAAAAATTCTGCTGCCATGGTTGCAAAGTTCTTAAGTCAGTGAGAGTTTCAGTACATTTTATAGTGTAGACAACAGAAACCAAATTGTGCATTGTGTATCCTCTAGCCTGTTAACGTTACACACTGGTATACTCTAGTTTGAAATATTGTACAGACAGAAATTTAAACACAACGGGACAAAACTGACTGTTATATATATATTATGTAGTCAAGGGAAACAATGTTGATGGTAACTATGACCTACACAAATTTGGTGCATTTAAAAGCCCATGGCATGGAAAACGTTCATGTACCTTAGTGTAAAAGGCAATGTGTAATGAATAAAAGTCAGGGCTGAGATCTGTACAACAATACCTTCATTAGGCCACACCAGTTTATTTCCAAGGTTTGCGGACATTTTGAACTAAAAATTTAGCAAGCTCTTGAGATGAAAACAGAAGGCTTGGAGGAAAATTTACTACATTGTATATTCACTCGCTGAAACTGTGTATATCAAGGTACAGCTTTCAGGTTCTGTTTTCAAGTTTATACTTCAATTCAGCACAACATTGATTTAAGTCCGTGAACCGACAAATGAAATTGTTGTGGCCTGAAAGAACAGAAGGATTTGTCGGTCAATGTCAATATGGATACTTGTCAGGTCTTGCTGTCAAAAAACAGGATGTATTACACATATAGCAAAGTAACTTTATTTCTGCTGAAATATAACTGACCGGAAAAAAATTATACGTGACATAAGAGATCCAGCTGGTAGTAGTGAGTGTAGGCTGTGTAGAAAATGTTACAGACATATGTGAAAACCCAATTTCTCCCTAGTAATATGGCGCCTGAGAAAAATTGTTCTTTTAAGTACGTTTTTAATTGACCAATCACTGAAAGAGAGTTTCCCCTTGCCTTCAATATGAAGAAGTATTTTACATGTAACAGCTGTTAGCTTTCATTTGTTTGAAATGTTCATGCATAAAGCTGTGTGCCAAAATTGCTAACTAGCTGATACTGCGTACCAACTCAAAGGCACCTGGAGAACAATTGTAACATTACTAGGTGCATTTTAAGCTGTTTAACTTTTGTGAATACTGTGGAAAACTTCTTGAGATATTTTGTGACATTATTACACTCCTTTGGAGTATTGATGTTTAAAAGTGTAACCGTGGTGTGTTCAGAGACTACTGTGATGTAACATAAATGTCTGCAGTTGTATTTATTTGGGCTTGTGCAATTCCAACAAGTTAAACAAGAAAATGTGTAACTTGCAATATTTCTGTGTTGAGTCATTAAATATAAAGTGAGATTTGCGACTTTTCTTTTGTGCTCATTCTTTGCAAGATTAACCTAAGGCCTTTAGCCTGTGTTTACACAGTCTCTCGCTGGCGGAGGTTAATGACCCCCTCCGTAGGGCCGACCGCTAGGAGCGCGATTTAGTCAGGCCTCACCAATTCACAGGTCCGGGGTTTAGTTACGCACCACTACAGGCACCCCATTATTACAATGGAACAACCCAACGAACTTGTTCTCAAAGCCATTTGGAAGAACAAGTCAATTAACGATAAGGAATTGCTGTCCTCCTGAATTCATCATTGAGCGTTGCCAACCCTGTTAGGCATACCCTTAAGCGTTAGCAGGATCCCTCATTCAACCCCCCGTTTTCCCACGGCCAGACCTACGCTGATTTTTCCTGACACGAAAAGCTATCTGCACCGAAAATCAAGACCACGACATGTCCAGGACATAAGATACAAAAACCGGAAATTCTGCTGCAGTACCAAGGACAGCCACCGGCCAGGGGGTCCTTAATCATAATCAACGTTGATCTTTATCTTCCCCAGACCTGCCCACATACCAAATACATTTTGTATCATCACAATCCATCCACATCTCCTGACGTCATGGTGACCTCAAATATCCGGACACACACACACGCACGCACGCACGCACGCGCACACACACACACACACGCACACAAATGTACACACACACATACACATTCTACACACACACACACACACACACACACACACACATGCGCACACACACACACACACACACACGCACACACACACACAACCTCAAGGTATCAACTCAACACCACGTGTACCACTGAGGCCAAATTTTCGCTGCGTGTCAGGGGCGTCACTAAGCGGATTACAAAAGCACTGCAACGTTGTGATATTGCCAATGCGATTTTGCAATACCGACCCGAGGTGTGTAAATGGTTATTTCTTCAAAGTACAGAAGCTGCACCACGGAATATGTAGCTACAATCACAATCATTAAGCGAAAATGACATAAAGCGTTCATGGGTTACATGGAGAAATTCCAATGTCATATTTACCATTCGATTTAGTAATAAGAAGCGTTTATCAGTCAATAAGATAAATGCTGCAGCTCGAGATCAACATCATGGTAGATGCACATTTATTGGTCAATGTGTTTGCTGTACGAATACACCTATGTACCGCATGTATATCTGAATTGGTGCTGATTGGCCACAAAGACAATGAAAATATCAACCAATCAGAATGGACATAAGAAATGTAATGTTGATGGTTGGAAATCTATCAGACATCCCATTGGTCTACAGCAACCGCGTTGCACCAATATTCAGCTCATGAATACATACAGTATACAGGTTACTAGGTGTCATATTCCCGCATGGTAAATATGATTGTACATTGATTGGTTGATACTTTTCGTCAGACCAATCAGCATCCACCTTACGTGGATCACATGTTTAGGTGCAGTTCCACTTTATTCCGCAGAGTAATGAAGGAGCCCCTGCGCTGCAACAAGGAAGAGTACTAACCACACACATTACAACAGTTTAACAGGAAAATTGAATCTATAGACTGGCAAAGAGACAAAAATGCCGTTGCACGTGTTAAACGTCTTCTCTTCTCAGATAATATGGTTGACATTTGGATGTAGCAGCCCTTCAGAACGTGACAATTTACAGGAAATGTAACGTTACACTCTACCATCACTGTTAAATGCGATAAAACCATATCATGTATGACCTATGAAAAAAACAAGATTCCTATATTTTCAAATTTTGAGATCATAAATCTTGTTAAACAAGAATTGAGGCGACAAAATATGATATCACGATCAACGGTTTTTTATTCTTGTATTCAACCAATGAGGCTTCATATATAATATAAAACTTCTTTGATTCAACAGTAAACATGTCCTTGTACATGTGTATACATCTCAATAGGCTAACTACAACAAATGCAGAAGAGAGCTTGTTGTACCTGAAGCAATTACAATGGGTATTCATATGCCATGAAACACCTTGTGTATACAGCTCAATTAACTAGAACCAAGGACATTATGTTATGTCCTTGCTAGAAAAAAATGCGGAAAACAGCTCGTTATACCATCATGGGCATGCAGGAACTACACAGGGTATTCATATGCAATCAACATTTACGACATATTTGCCAATTTTTGGCATGTTGACCACCGTCGGAGGACAATTAAATTTTTGTTTTTTTTTTCACAATCAGGCGAAAACTAATGAGCTAATGTCATCCATAAAAATTACTTGCTGTGGCCTTATATGGCATCCTGTTCTTTGGGAAATGTCTTGAATGTTGTTCTTCTCATGTGTGTCCCTTTAGTATGATCCATATCGAACCCTTGTATCACACAATAAAATCATAGATTAACCCTGCATTTAAAGAAAAGGTTGCACCTGCTAACTTGTCTTATAGTTGATCTCAATGACGTCGCTGGAGAGTAAGGTAAAGCTTGTAGAAATACTATAAGCATTGTAAAGATTCAAAATCCATTTTCTTACTTAAAAGTAGGATTTGGGGCTATCCGGACGAAAAAACTGATGCAGCTAAACATTTTTCATGCGATGATCATAAGATAGTACATAAGTATAAATTCTAAAACATAGTCTTCGAAGAATGTCAATTTGTGACATATTTCGGAGACTAAGAAATGTACAGTATATGTGTGTGCGTGTGTTTGTGTGTTTGTGTGTGTGTGTGCCCACGCATGCGTGCATTTTATTGTGTGATACCCTTGTATCACAAGGGTATCACACAATAAAATCATAGTCATAAATTAACCCTGCATTTAAAGAAAATTTTGCACCTGCTAACTTGTCTTATAGTTGATCTGAATGACGTCGCTGGAGAGTAAGGTAAAGCTTGTAGAAATACTATAAGCATTGTAAAGATTCAAAATCCATTTTCTTACTTAAAAGTAGGATTTGGGGCTATCCGGATGAAGAAAACTGATGCAGCTGAACATTTTTCATGCGATGATCATAAAATAGTACATAAGTATAAATTCTAAAACATAGTCTTCGAAGAATGTCAAATTGTGACATATTACGGAGACTTAGAAATGTACAGTATATGTGTGTTTGTGTGTGTGTGTGTGTGTGTGTGTGTGCCCACGCATGTGTGCATTGCACTGCTAACTTCACATATGTAACGTTATATTTACAATAGAAAGAAGAAACCAGAAAATGCTTCTAGAATTGTCGACTGACATTGTACTTGTGATATCTTGGGCTGCATCATTACAATCCCCTCTAGACCAATCTCCCGTTGCTATTCTCAAACCTCAGCTGAAGGTAACAGAGTTTGTTCCACTGGATAAAGAACCAAATTACCACACAAAGGATCCTCCACCATTCCATCATGAGTCTGATAACAATATACTCTTGTTGATAAGTGCCAGTATGCTTTAATTTCAAAGTCTTTGATGGAATCGAAAATTATATTTGGTATCGTGATGTGGTGCTTGTATTTGATTTAGCTCTCTTCAGGGTTAGATGAAGAACAGTCAACATTGTAAATTTCCGAGAAACGATTTGTACCGTATTTAATCGGCTTCGTCAGTCAACGAAAGGTTCTTGAATCTACTTTCACACAGCACTGTACCAGACCGTGGGACTCCTTGCGACCAACTTGGCTGGTGAATTGTTTGCAGTCATGAAGAATTGAAAGCGTATTGCAAGTGCCGTAGGCAAGTTGCAATTACATGTACCATGAGAAGGACGGACAATGATCAGTGTCAAAGTCAACTGTCGGCAATAACTAGACACCTTTAACCATTGACCAGCACGGTACCTCAGTTGCAGTATGTTGTCAGTGTACACCAGTTGTGTCTTGTAGTTACAATAGAATCCATCGGTATTTCTGTGGGATGTTTGGTCAACCTTGCATGAGAATTTCTTGCGTTGCATATGATATCTTTTCCCACACAATATTTGTAGACTATACGCGGGACATTCTCCTTTTATACGCGGTCACGATCTTAAATGATACGTTCTGTTGAAACGTTTTTCGCAGAAGGCTATGGACTACCTTTACATTTCTGTAACCTTTGGGTAGTATTCCAACAGCATTTCAAACATAAGGTTGGCCCGTTGTCCGAGAACAGATACAGATAACTGTTGCTATGGATAATTAGCCATTTCAAAGAATATGCGTTTGTCTGTATAACGAATGAGATTCGACTTTATCAAAATTCAGAATCTATGGACACTCAGCAAGGCGACCCAATCATTTTCCAAGATATGCAGCCATGTAGTTAATGTAAAATTAGTATCTTGTAGTCATTCTTCGAACAACAATGCTGCCTTATTGGCAATGCTACTCGTCTTTGTAGGGGTCTAATGAAAGTTGAAGTAGATGTGTATTGCTGTAGGCTCTAGTTGGAGGCTCATTGTTGGAATAGATGAGTACGCGAGGAAGCCTCACGAGTACAACGTTCTTCGGTAATTAAATATACATGTGACTCTTCCTAGAACAATGGAGTAACATAAATGGCATCATGTAATAACTGTAGGGGATGTCAACCTGTAGCAGAACAAAAACTATCCGTAACTTAATGGTAGGCAGATATGGTTGACTCTCTGTTCGTTGGTTTATTTGTTTGTTTGTTTGCTGCGTTAGACCAGATTGTAAGGCTTGATCCCCACGGGGAAGGACCCCTGCTGTTTTTGATAAGTGTGTTGGGATCTTTAACGTTCTCATGGTGGGGCTCTCCCCAAATATGGGACCTTCAGCAAGGTACTCATTTTTACCTGAGTCGAGTAGGGAATAGGTGTTAAGTGCCTTTCCCAAACACACAACATTGAGTCCTGTCAGAGATTCGAACCCAGAGCTTTTAGATTCTAAGTCGATAATACACAGTAGTAACCACAAAACCAGTCTTGCCACCTATGCGTTGCTTTGATATGAGTTTCTACAGCTTGAGTGCGCCGCCATATTGCTCTTGTTGAAACTTTTGATGTCGAATTGAATTGGAAAGAATGAGGTCACCGAATTAACTGGCGAACATCAGAGAGACACTACAAAACGTGTCGAACGAGCTTGGAGTCACGACTGACCTGCATGGCGACTACTTCATCCATTTTTGAAGCCATTAAGTGTGGCCTAGTTTCTGTTTACGTGGTCTAACGTACATCAAAGAGATTGTAACAAAGGGCGAAGTTTATTCCAGTTATCACACACGTGGGTCATCAAAGCATGGACATATCTACTGACGCACGCACTAAGCGGAACGGAATTAATAGATAACCGCACCGTCCACGTTTCTAATGATGTGTTCAAGTCTGTTTCTTCGCTTCCGAAGATCAATGGAAGTCAGTCCTCCTCTGCAGGCTCTCATGTGGCTGTGTAGCCAAATCCCTGATGCTGCGGGTCGGGCATATGAAGCCCTGTGTGGGTGGTGACTGGGCAGTTGCACCTTTCCTGCGGCTTCTCTATTGGCTTCTCTTCTCTTCAGCAGTCTCACTTCGAGCTGTTTCAAATCTAGTACTGTACATGCATTTAAGTTCGCGTGCTTTTTATTTCGCTGTAGGGAAAAAATGGAGTGTTCGCGGCGGTCTTAATTTCGCATTTGAAACAATAGTAGCGCTACAGTCATAGGTGGGCAAAAAGTTTCGCGGTGGTTTTAAGTTCGCGCTGAAAGTTCACCGCGAAAACCGCGAACATGAAACCACCGCGAACATTTCTGCAGTTACAGCACCTAATACGTTTCTAATACCTCTGTTTAACTTAAATGGCAGTTCTATAACCCAAACGGTCGCATCTGGCTATGAATGCAGTGTATATATTGATATGGTACCTTAGGTAGGATGTCCCCATCTTTATCTATCAAGACCAAACACCCAGCTTTAATCATCTTCATATGTACCAAGGACAAGTGGGCTGTGGAACTCCCTCCCACTGATGTATGTTCTCCGACTGGGAGTGAGTTCCTCAGCCTACTTGTCCTTGGTACATATGGGGATGAATGGTGAGTGTTCCAGTCTTGGCTCCCCTATTGCAAATGTGATATTAAACTTACTGTAGAATAGCAATATAGAATGATTTTGTATTCACGTATACCTTTGTTTTACCTTACATTTGTATTTCGACATTGTTGTCAACATGCAATTAGCCTACGGGCATGAATTTGCAATAAACTATTATTAATGTGATATTACTTTTAAGACAGTTAACAGTGTCCTCTTCTTAGGGTTACTTTTATCTTTATATCAACATGTATGTTTACTGTAAAAGAGGTAATGAAATGCCGATGCCAATATGCAATGTGAATGTAATTTCGAGGCAAGATTGTGACGTGATACATTCTTTTTTGTATTAGTACTATAATTTGTATTATTCAGTTACATGCATGAGCCGCTTTTCATCTGTAGTGATGGCAACAACAGGATCTTGTTGAACTGATTTAACAGAAAAACGGTCACATACGCAGTGGTATTGTCGCACGGCTACACACTTGGGATAGTCTTCCACGTGTCGTACAAAACGTTCAGCTGTCTTGTTCCAAAGAAGGCAGCATCAGATTTTTGCCGACGGTTCGTTATGTTACAGCTTGCTTAAACATTCTACGGATCAAAATCGTACGATGACCTACGTCTACGTCGTATTTATCCGCGCCGTTAGCGCTTGCTTCAGATGTATACGAGTAGGTAGGGTAAGTCGGACATTTTCTTGTAGTAAAGCCCGATGGTATCCAGGTATTTCGATGCAAAAATGTCTCTCTCAATTGCTCAACCTAGCTTTTTGCATCATTCCTTAGCATCAAGACTGAATTACAATGTACTCGATATGCTCTGGTACCTTACGAAACATTGTTGGAAAAGGACAGACAATGCTATTGCTCAATTCATTGCAACATGGGTCCTACTTGTTCTAATGATACTAAACGACATGTTGTGGGTGATTTTTTTCCATCAAATTAACACGCTGTTCATTAAAGCCAGGACGTGGCTACTACTGACGCACTGGGATGACCTAAATAAACAAACAGTCACGTAGTCCACGTTCGCAGTCAAACGGAAGTTTCTGTAATAACAGAGAATCAACATCGAAGCATTTGGGTGTTTGTTCAGTGTATACATTGGTACCTTAAAAGAATGTCTATGTTTCCACTTACTTATAGAGTATGTCCATCATGTTTTCCTTGGTTCACAGTTGGAATAAAGCTTTTGTGAGCTACATGCGTGTGGCAACGACGGATCCGTACCAAAATGTCGACAACGTGACGTACATTCGAAATCAATCATTTTTGGGGTCGTGTGTCGTAACGGCAGGGTGTTCGGCCCAGAACCAAGAGGTCCCGAGTTCGAATCCCCCTGACGCCACCGATGTTGTGCCCTTGGGAAAGGCACTTCACACGACTTTCCTCACTTCGCCCAGGTGTATAAAAAAATGGGTATGTTGTTATCTGTACGTGGCACTGTTGATATAAATTATAAAAACTTAAGTGCAGTCAAAAACCGTCGAACACCCTGCCGTTACGCCACACGACCCCACATGGTAGAATGGGGGTGTAATGCAAGTGCTGATTGAATGTGAGGAGCGATAGATCATGTTATCTCGGCATTACTCCCCCAGTCAATATTAGTTAACCTGTGACCCCTCCAGAGATAGCCTGAGATCGATCCAGCGGGTTCCTTTCAGGACAGAGCTGCCTGCTATCAAGTCATCATGTACCAAAGTTAAAGTCCTCTCCGCACAAGGCGGCGCCCATCTTTGTTTCGGCAGCCCTGGGCCACACGACTTTGTGCAAGTCACTACAGCAGGGGGCTAGTCCTCTGGTAGTGATGTGTGTGTTTAACTACCATACTCTTTTCCAAATGCTGAGTGCTAAGCAGAGAAAGCAGTATGTACCATTTTCCGAGTCTATGGTATGACCCGGCCGGGGATCGAACTCACGACCCACTCGGCCATTGCACTGATGTACCAATGTACAATGTACACGAACGGAACGTTTTTTGTGCTCCTGGCCCTGACACTTGATTCTTCAGTGTCAGGGATGGAAACATGGTAGATTTCAGCAGGTACCATAAAGTAAAAGACAACAAAAACATCTAGGCCATTTCTGTCCAAGAGATGTACAGACCGCCAAATCCAATAGTTCAGCACCAAGGACATGCATATGCTGATATTCACTGACAGCCATTCAGAACATGCACAAAGTAATCCACGGAAAGAAACGTCAGAACCTACGTTGTTAAGCTCATTAAAGTTATTATTGAATAGCCAGCCTCCAAATCAGGGTTTTTCCTTGGATGGTCATCGGTACACAACCACATCCAGGCTTTCAGCACCAAGTACATGTACATGTTGATATTCACTGACAGCCATTCAGAACATGCACAAAGTACTCCACGGAATGGACAGGAAAGTTAGAACCCATGCTGTTGAGATCATCCATGTAAAGCCATATTGATTTTGTTTTATGGATGACATCATCTGGGCATCCCAAAACTGATGGGGGCGCGCGGAGGAAAAAAGTTGGGCTTAGAAAGTTCCCTTTATTATCACATCTAAGTGGTCAAGAGAATCGAATAAAGGACTGAACGCACCGAACACGATATACCAAACAATAATGAAGCATTTATTTTTGTTATCAATATCATTAGTATCTGTTTTCCCGATATATTCATTGTGCAATTTCAGGCATATATTTGCTAATTATAAATCTTCCTTCTACGATTGAGAGTATGGTCGAAAACGTTTTTTTAGACGAAGTAGTTCATCACCTTGAACAATACAAGAGCAGTGTCAACTAAAATTCTTCTTAACATAAGTACTAATAAACAAGCACGTTACATGGACTGAGCTTTTGCATTTCTAGGAGATAGACAGCAGTCTTTAAGTGATCAGAATTCTAGTATGTTGCAACATTTCCGGTCATCGCGATAGGCTTAAAGCTGATAATCACAGTACATAATGCTAGACTCACGACATTCTATTTTTCACTATTCCTTGCAGTAAACTAATCCCAGCTAGATGCATGAACCGTGCATTGACGTGATTCAGAATACTTAAACTTAAGTCAGAAACAACAAGAGCAAAGTGACTCTGAATGTATCATACACTTGACATCTCAACGTTTATAAATATGTGATAACCGTAAATTTTCTAACCTTTTCTATAATGCCATATAAACAAACTTTCTTGCTGACACTAAATCAAGTCAAAGCACAGGTTCTATCGCCTGCTTCTTACTTCTAGGTACATGTGCCTGTGATGGAGCAGTTTTGCTATGTGAGATTTCTTTGCATTAGGAATGTCAATTCAAATGTACAAAGTGGAATTACTGAGATTGGGCGCGTCTTTAAGGGCGCACATATCAATTCTCGGTGACAGTGCAAGTTTATGCAAATCTGACATAAGTTGAAGACTGGGTGAACATTATAGCGATCGAGTTCCTGAATTCCCCGAGGATCCCTCCAACATTGTCAGAGTTCAATGTTTCTTACAAAAGTACCAAAATCTCTGTATTTCCAGACGCGATAGTCTTCAAGCTTAGATTTTGTGTACCGTACTGAATGTGTGTGAGTCACTCGACTGCTTTCTTAAGCTCATCGCGTCTACCGTTAGCGAGAAACCGTGCTCGAAGTTGGCCATGCAAGGACATAGAAGCGGGTCCGCATGTGGGTACATGGATTTAGAAAAGGATTATTGTCGAAAAGACAGCTGGGGTAATTCAGCCAGTCGTCGGGTGTATTTGTATCCCCAAAAAATACATACTCTATCAGAAGATAATACACACTTCTGGAGTGGAATGCTCCTTTATAAGCTAACAAGGATTGCCTCCAGGCTATCCGTGATGTAACAGGAAAGTCTTGACCTTGTCGGAGTGCTGATGGTTTTGAAGGCTCATCAGAACGCGCGCCTGGACCCGTTTGATGTGAAATGAGCTCATTAGGCTCACGCAGACGTGCGACGACACTTTGAAGAGCAGCCTGGGATGACCCCGCATCTTGCAACGTGGGCTGGAACACTGCACGAAATGGCCTCGGATCCTGACGTATCCGGACAGGAGAAACGGGATCCGGAACCTCAGATCCGTAAGAATCCGGACGGGGTACGGATAGTGGGGCCGTATTGTACGAAAACACCTCAAATTTACCTACATTTACCTACCTCGGCAAGTGGTACCCTGATGTGGTATACCATTTGCACATGCAAGTAATTGAGTTGTTTTCGTACAATAGGACCTCTGTATCCTTCCGGATTCTTTCGGATCTGAGGTTCAGGATTCCGTTTCTCCTGTCCGGATACGTCAGGATCCGAGGCCATTTCGTGCAGTGGAGACTCTGCCAGACAGGAGCAAATAGACGGTACGAAAGGCTGTGTTAGTTAACTTCAACATCCTCTCTGACAACGTTAAACAGCTTTTAATTCTACGATAGATTGCTCTGTTCTTCTTGCATCAACTCATTTCAACTGTGTAATAATATCAACCACACAAGACTACAAACAAAGCGATGTTAAGTATGCATGTCCCTTTTGCTCGTTTTCTTCTGGGTGGGAAGGTCGGACTTTCGTGCCAACGAAGTATTTGTTCATTTATCATTCACAAATTTCAATGTCTCGTCAAATATTCTATTTTCTACAATGTACAAGTGGCGGCGAGAATATAAGTTGTGTACAACTTGAGTCCGCCATCACTTTGTCTTAGTCCATTTCTTTGTATTATTTGATGTTTCTTTGAATAAAAAAAAATTAAAAAAGGTTGTGTTGCTACGGCGGAACGGCTACTCTTGGCGGGAATGACGTCACATGTCTCGTTCCCATAACGACAGACGTCTCGTTCCCATAACGACAGACGCCCCGTTCCTATAACGACAGACAGGGAATGTATTCTATGCTAAACTTGCACCATGAGAGCTTTAAAGTCATAAACGGTTAAAGATGATCAGATTATGATTACTGACACATGCGTCTCACTCATATATATTCAGCCAAGCACAAACTGAAGTGACGAAATGCATTCGAAATATTCCATGGAAGCCCGGGTGATACAACTCTAGAACCTCGTGTGATACGGATAGTTATCACACGGTCCGGAGTACCCGTATCAGGCCCAGGCATGACATAAAGGCTTGTATTAAGAGGGTTTCTCAGAAAGGACCAGCTGCCACATTAATAGTGTAACACCGTCACAACGACGTGAAATTAACAGACATATTCTGGATGCCCGACTGTTTCTAGGGCCTACACAGGCCAGCTCCTCGGCTCCAGGGCCAACATGCCCCCAAGGAAGTTTTCCACAGCACCCCGCTGACAACAGATTGCAACCAAAGGAAGCTGCTAGGGGGCCCAAACCTACACCACTTCTTAATTGCATCACAAACTATCTGCCACCCAAAAATCAAGACCATAGCACGTCCAGGTCAAAAGATACAAAAATTGAGGTTCTGTTGCAGTACCAAGGTCACATACCAGGGGGCCCAAAATCGACCTTGAATTTCGGCTTTACAACACTCGCCTACATACCAAATATCATGGTAATTCATCAAAAGGCTCTTGAGTTATGCTGACTAGAGTAGTCCGGAAACATAACCAAACAGACAGACAGACAGACACACCCAAAACAATATCTCCATTTTTCATGGAGATAATTGTAGATAATTATGTATAAGATATTAAGACATGAGAAATTCTTAACGAGGTTTTGTTTGTTTGTTCTGATGATTAGTTATTCTCTTATCGTTTCCCACACGACTGCATCTCCCGACAGCTAATTGGGGAATTAAAGCGGTGCGTAGACGTAATACTTTCCAGTCCATTGGATCAACAAATCAGTGTATTCAGGGAAGATTTATCAGTAAGAAACAGACTTTGAAAATTTTACGGCAGGATTTGATTAGGTTCACGCCATAATAATCTGCCAGATAGATTCTACCATCATCATTATAGTAGTAGTACGGCAAGAACTTTCCTACTGCCCAGGTAAATCGTAGCTTCCTCATGCTTAGGGCACAATTTGAAAAAAAGGCCCTCTCTGGTAGTTCACAGGCTATTTTTGGCGCTTTCGGGCGTGACCCCTACGTGGCCCCGTTGGACATCCTGTGGCCACCGGGCTATTTTTGGGCACGGCCGGGGCCTTGGAAGTTTTTAACATGGACTTAAAATCAACGCAGGACCCGGTAACAAATAGGCGTCGTGAGCTAATCGTGAGAACAGTGAGAGGGACTCTTCTGGTGTCCGGCAGTCCACTGGGACAAATATGTGGCTTCGGGGCCCGGCCGGGACTACACCCTCGACGGGCACCGGTGCAAATGGGACCGTAGCATTAGCAGGCTCTACGAATCGTAGACCCTGCTAATGGCATATGTAAGTTCTATTGCACCCAGTTTCTCACTACAAGCCCGGCCATAAGAAACTGAGTGCAATAGAACTGATATCATCAGAAAGAAAACGCCCGACTCGTAGAGTAAATTGCAACCCCCTTTTTTAATTAGCTAAAGTCTTACAGCTGATCTACCGAGGAGAAGACAGTACCCAAAGAGCCAAACACTTTTGGATACTGTCTGACTAAAGAGAAAGCCTGATAAAAGAAACGTCTGAAAAACCCCGACCAAAACAAACCGGAACCTAATCTCCGCTTGCAGTGTTACGTATTGCCGTGTCCTTACGAATATGCTATTAATAGTTTTAGCAAAAGATCCAAGGGCGCCTTGTTGTTAGACTGAGCTGCATTGTAAATGGTTTCCCGCCGGTAGATTATCTTCCATCGACGCCACGCCGCCAGTGATTTACGTCACTCGCGGCCCTGACATGTTTGGATTTCAGTAATGAAAATTCTTCATGGTGATCTGAAATGTATCTCTGGTATCATCTCCCGTTATGATAGACTTATATTCCGTTTATTTGTTTTGAGTTCCCAGTCGCTCTACGCGGCCGAAGGGACAACCAATGTGAACACAAGATTGATGAATGAATGGATGAAAATAAATAAAGAATTGAATGACATATATGTAATGAAAATTCTTCCCGGTCATCTGAATTGTGTCTCTGATATTATCTCACATTAAGATGGACCTTTCCTTCGCTTATTTGTTATGAGCTCCCTTAGAAAACAGTCTTACACGGCCGAAGGGACTACCCATGTGTACACAAGATTGATGAATGAATAAATGGATGGATGGACGAAAATAAATAAAGAATGAATGACGTGTATGTATGGCATTTGTTAGCATGAGAAAAGAGATGAGAGACACGCCAAATAGCAGTAACTCAAGCAAATGGATATGGTTTTGGAAACGTTCAACGTTTCAAGTAGCATCCACACCTTTTATCAGTGACACTGAGCAAGATTTCGAACAGCAAAATCTTGCTCGGTGTCACTAAAGAAAAGTGGTGGATGCTACTTGAACGTCTTGTTTTCAAAGCTTTATTTCCAACAGCAATGAGATAAGAAGATCTTTCTTGACACAACAAAAGCACAGCGACTTTCGTAAGGTCTGCTATATCTATACATACATACAAACGAATAGGTGCATACACTTGAGTTTGATTACACACAATCATATGGGATATAGCGATATATCGTAATGAAATATACATATACATATACATGTACATGTGGACATAAAAGCAACTCAAAAACCAATGAAACAATTTGCAGCTTTTCTCAGTCCACTAATCTAACAATTTACCTGAAACGTCTTAACGTTTCCAAAATCCGATCCAGTTGCTTGAGTAAGGCCACAGCAAGTAATGGATGACATCAGCGCGCTCATTAATTTTCGCCTGATTTTCTTCATCTAACCCTGAAGAGAGCTAAATCAAATACAAGGAGCACATCACAATACTAAATATCATTTTCGATTCCATCAAAGACTTTGAAAGGAAAGCATGCTGGCACTTATCAATAAGAGTATATTGTTATCAGGCCCTTGATGGAATCTTGGAGGATCCTTTGTGTGGTAATTTGGTTCTTTATCCAGTGGAACAAACTCTGTTATTTTCAGCTGACGTTTGAGAATAGCAACGGGAGATCGGTCTAGAGGGGATTGTAATGATGCAGTCCAAGATATCACAAGTACAATGTCAGTCGACAATTCTAGAAGCATTTTCTGGTTTCTTCTTTCCATTGTAAATGCACATATGTGAAGTTAGCAGTGCAATGCACACATGCGTGGGCACACACACATACAAACACACGCACACACACACACACACACACACACACACACACACACACACGCACGCACACACACACACACACACACACATATACTGTACATTTCTTAGTCTCCGTAATATGTCAGAATTTGACATTCTTCGAAGACTATGTTTTAGAACTTATACTTATGTACTATCTTATGATCATCGCATGAAAAATGTTCAGCTGCATCAGGTTTGTTTTCGTCCGGATAGCCCCAAATCCTACTTTTAAGTAAGAAAATGGATTTTAAATCTTTACAATGCTTATAGTATTTCTACAAGCTTTACCTTACTCTCCAGCGACGTCATTCAGATCAGCTATAAGACAAGTTAGCAGGTGCAACATTTTCTTTAACTGCAGGGTTAATCTATGATTTTATTGTGTGATACCCTTGTGATACAAGGGTATCACACAATAAAATGCACGCATGCGTGGGCACACACACACACACACACACACACACACAAACACACAAACACATAAACACACATGTACTGTACATTTCTTAGTAGCCGAAATATGTCACAATTTGACATTCTTCGAAGACTATGTTTTAGAATTAATGATTATTTACTATTTTATGATCATCACATGAAAAATGTTCAGCTGCATCAGTTTTCTTCATCCGGATAGCCCCAAATCCTACTTTTAAGTAAGAAAATGGATTTTGAATCTTTACAATCCTTATAGTATTTCTACAAGCTTTACCTTACTCTCCAGCGACGTCATTCAGATCAACTATAAGGCAAGTAAGCAGGGGTAACCTTTTCTTTAAATGCAGGGTTAATCTATGATTTTATTCTGTGATACAAGGGTTCGATATGGATCATAATAAAGGGACACACATGAGAAGAACAACATTCAAGACATTTCCCAAAGAACAGGATGGCATGTAAGGCTGCAGAAGGTAATTCTTATGGATGACATCAGCTCATCAGCTCATTAATTTTCGCCTGATCTTGAAAAAACAAACAAGAAATTTCATTGCCCTCCGACATTTGTTAGTCTATTGAGATGTATACACATCTACAAGGACATGTTTACTGTTGAATCAAGGAGGTTTTATATCATATATGAATGTATACAGGACTAAAAGGCCTGTTGGTCATGATATCATATTTCGTCGCCTCAATTCTTGTTTGACAAGAATTCTGATCTCAAATTTTGAAAATATAGGAATCTTGTTGTTTTTTTGGCCCGGCTTGTTTTTTTTCGCCCTATCTCATTAATTTTGGAGTCTGCGGAGGATGCCATCCATAAAATTTACTTGCTGTGGCCTAACTGCTAATTGGCGTATCCTATTACCTGGATGTCGAACGTTCATCCACGAGAGATGAAATGCCTTGTCTTTGAGCGTTTTGCTGTGGACAATCCACGAGGACGTGATGTTCATAAGATCAATATGTGAACAATATGGAAAAAATGTGGTCATTAATACCTTCCCATCTCTACATTTGTGATCAGTTATCTAGGAATGAAATATGATATTTTTAAAGTCAATCTATACCACAGGACAATTTTCTGAGAAAAAACCGTTCAGATGCCTCACGAAGAAGAATTCCGGGTGGCACTTGAAACGTCTGCTATGTTTATAAAACCTATCCAGTGGTATAGATTGAATAAAAAATATTTTGATATAACTTCCCATTTCTGCATTTAAATGATGGCTGCCAATTCGTATCTTTGTAAGTGCTAAAAGAATCTAAGAATTGTGTATATTAGAAAGGACTATTCTTGTCCTTATTTGAACCACCTCTGAAGACGGGACGGATGGTGAGTGGGTGGTTTAACAAGACAAGACAAGATAGAGACCGTCTAGAATTCATTCTACATAGGACGTCGTTCATTTCTATGGTCGCTGCACTTCAAAGACAGCAAGAAGATTGATACACATGAGCGGGAAGTAGGCGTACCCCAAGGCCTCATCATAGGGCCAATCATACAACCTATCACTTGATCGTTGCGCATCAGACCCGTGCTGAGAATGCGAATTGTGATTATACCATATTCTCGTTGTATTTACTTAACAAGGGCTATCTGCCCCTCAAAGCTCACGACCAAAGTATGTCCAGAACATAAGGTACCAAAAACTGGGGTTCTGCTGCAGTATCGTAGAAAGCCGCTAGGAGGCCCATTATCGAGCTTGACAGTCTTTTTTCGACTTCTACCGACCTTCCGAATATCATGAGGATCCATTCACAGCTTCTCGAACTATGCTGTCCACAGACAGACAGACAGACAGGCAGACATACAGACAGACAGACAGACAGACAGATTGACCGACGGATGGACAGACAGACAGACAAACAGACAGACAAACAAACGGTACCGATAACATAACCTTCTCGGCGAAGGTACATTGTAATTAGCAGATACATTTAACAATACATGCAAAGGAAATAGTTTTTAGAATTATGCTGTCTACAGACAGACAGACAAACAGACAGACGGAAAGACAGACAGACAGACAGACAAACGGTACCGATAACATTCATTCAACAATATATGCAAAGGAAATAGCTTTTCGATTATGCTGTCTACAGACAGACAGACAGACAGACAGACAGACAGACAGACAGAAAGACAGACAGACAGACAGACAGACAGACAAACAGACAAACAGACAAACAGACAAACAGACGGACAGACAAACAGACAGACAGACAGACAAACAGACAGACAGACAGACAGATAGACAAATGGTACCGATAACATAACCTTCTCGGTGAAGATAATTAACAGATTCATTCAACAATGTATGCATAGGAAATAGCTTTTCGAGTTATGCTGTTAACAGACAGACAGACAGACAAACAGACAGACAGACAGACAGACAGACAGACAGACAGACAGACAGACAGACAAACGGTACCGATAAAATAACCTTCTCCGTGAAGGTAATTAACAGATACATTCAACAATAGATGCATAGGAAATAGCTGACCCGCACAGCCCTGAAAAAGCTGGACGTGACCACCTGAACAAATACTCCAAATCTGCTGATGAAAACATTATTTTTGCCTTAGACGGTAGCAAAACATTATTCTTGTCTCTCCCGGAATGGAACAGATTTCACGGGTGGCCGACTTTCTCGCGCGGGTTGATAAGTTGGTACAGATTTTAGATATGAAAGTGATGAACATTAATGAGAGTACCTCAACTGCAGCTACAGGAGAAATTATAGATCCACGCCACTATATAGGCAGCACATTGTGGTCTTTGTTATGATTCGGTCCCAATTGGAAAAGGTTGGTGCGGATTTTTCCGTACCAATCGAGTAGTTCACGGGCTTTTTTTTGTTGCACTTTCGGGCATGACCCCTACGTGGCCCCGTGGGACGCCCTCCGGCTGCCGGGCTATTTTTGGACCCGGCCGGGCCCCGTGGTGATTTTAACCTGGACTTAAATTCAACGCGGGACCCGGTAACAAATAGACGCCGTGAGCTAACCGTGCGAGCACCGGGAGGTACCCCCGTCCCCGGCAGTCTACTGGGACAAATTTGTGGCTTCGGGGCCCGGCCGGGACTATACCCCCTACGGGCACCGGCGCAATTGGGACCAAAGCATTACTTGGAGTTCCACTGCACATGCATGCAACACTGTTGGGGTTTCCACATCGTACATGCTACATCAATTGTACAAGTAGATTTTCATAGATTATGCATCATATTTGTTTTGATTATTATTACATTATTACCCCCATGAAAAATAGAGGTATTTTTGGTCGGTCTGTCTGTTTGCTTGTTTGTTTGTTTGTTTGTATGTGTGCGTGTGTGTGTGTGTGTGTGTGTGTGTGTGTGTGTGTGTGTGTGTGTGTGTGTGACCAATGCAAAACTGAAATGCCTCTGACTCTGAGCAAAGGTAGCATCTCTTGTCCTTCAGAATAGAGAGTTTATAACGTTATGTGCGAAGCTTAGTGAGGCTTTTAGCAAAAAAGACGAACCTTAACAGAGCTATCTGAAAGTGATCGGAGTGCTTGTTACCGGGCTGCACTAGCTTAAGGTACAAAGGTATATCCACGGTTGCGTTGGTAACAAAAACGCAAAAGGACGGGAAACAAAATCTGTACAAAATTCAATTATCAACTATCGTCCTTAGGCAAGATTGTCTTGCGCAAATAGTTTTGTGGCGTCCGCACAACAGGCACTTCAAACAAAGCAATCTTCTAATGTATGGACCACCAGGGGGAGTCTCCCTTTCAACCGTAGCATTTCTCATTTCTTTTGATAATCCCTGGGAGATTTGTTTGTAAATTGTTTTGCTCCATTTCAAACGTCGACGTGGACGTCAGTAGAAACTTGAATCGAATGATGAATGATGAATGATGATGTATGATGACGATATGAAACACGACACTTTCATGATACCGACTTGACCGCTGGTAGCCTCTGAAGGTAAATCTATGCAGATGATCAAGTATAAGGAAAAGTAAAGCAGGCATCCTCAATTGATGCTTTTTCAAGTAGCTAGAAGTAGTGCAATGTGGCTTCGCTACGGCTCGCGTTTTTGGCCAAGCACACCGGATCACCCCTACTCTTCTCGATAAGTGTGTTGGGTTCTTTAACGTGCAGAGGATTGACGCTGGAGGCTTATGCCTGAAGCTCCCTCACGGGGCCACCGGCTTTACGTCACCATCCGAAATGACGAATGCAATCCCTTACAACATGTCCTAGCTGGAGTCGACCCTAGGATCCCTAGGATTGTATAACTTAGTCTTAGAATCAATGTGTAGATTGTAGTATAACTAACCAGTAGTTTTATACAAGGCTTTACCCTACATTAACGGTGCAAAGGCCGAGTGGGTAGAGTGTTCGCCTTGCATACGGTAGGTCGTGAGTTCGAACCCCGGCCGGGCCAAAGACTCTAAAAATGGTACATACTGCTTTCTCTGCTTAGCACTCAGCATTTGGAAAAGAGTATGGCAGTTAAACACACACCACTACCAGTGGACTAGCCCCCTGCTGTAGTGACTTGCACAAAGTTGTGTGGCCTAAGGGCTTTGGAACCGGAGATGGGCCTTATGCACCTTTCGGTGCGGAAAGGTGCATAACTAACTTTACCCTACATTGTTCCTAGGCTATAATTATCATGCCATAAACGTTGACGTCGCTTTATCTGACAGTTCTAGGTGGCCCGCTGTTCCATCTTCTCTTCCGTTCGAATCCCTTGCAGGTCCCAATGGCGTGCCCTCTACGCCAATTTCCTATCCCGACTCAGGCGAAAATGAATTGTTTAGGGACATCCGGCTATAAGAAAGGTCCCATCCCAGCCGGAGGTCCTGTCTTTGAGGAAACCCACGTTTGGGCAGTCGCCGGGGTTCCTTGAGCGGCCCGGAAGTGCTTCGGGCGCTTCGATGATGCAACATGTCGTTCCAAGAACCAGTCCATTTGTTGTGTCATGCCTCGGTCCCATTTCCAATCCGGGGCCCGGTCGGACTGTTTCCGAAAACGAAAAATAAGAAAATGCATATCAAGGAAATACACAGTTAAGAGTAATTCTTTTACATTTTGTGTCTTTTGTTGTCTTTTATGTGATATTTTTCCCACAAGCTGTCGGGCCGGGCCCCAGGTTGCAAATGGGACCGACGCATGATGCGGGGGATCCAGGGAGTGGTCCGGAGGTGCCCGGGGTTTTATTAGGGATACCTGCCACTACCGTATTGGGGACGAAGTGACGAATATCTACATATCACGATTCAGTCAGTCTCAGTGTTTTGTTGATCAGGGCATTGGCTAGGTAGTCTTGCTTCCCTTCCACACGTGCTGTGCTGCACACATCCCAAGGTCACATGTCTAAACCGGGGCTCGGCCGGGCAGTTTGCGGGAACGGAAAGTATGACGGAAAATACAACAAAACACACAGAACGTAAAAAAAACAGACGTCAGCGTAATTGCAGTTTATTTCTTGATAAATACTTTTGTCTTTCGCGAGGTAACATCTACTCGAGCACCTTATAAGATTTATAAGCGGTCAGACGTTTCAGGAAAGCATCCACCACCTTTCTTCACTTGCGTATTTATTACCGAGATGTCTAACCTTCATCGACGTACTTTTATTCATTTTTCGTTTCCGCAAACAGTCCGTCCAGGCCCAGTTTCGAAATATACCCCTAGCAAGAGGAATCGAAGTCTTACTGTTGCCAGGTACTCAAGGTTCGTAGTCTCCGAACTAATATCTACCTTTTAGTTCGTTTGTCCACTTTCTCAGAGAGCTAGCTTTAGAAAGGGATCGGTGTATCGTTTTCATTAGCCTTTTAGAGTGGTAGCTGCGTGGAGAGTAGTTTTTCATTAGCTGTCTGTATTTGTTAATGGCGGTCGCGACGATGTTTTGCCATCAGAGAATGATATGAGTTATCGCTCATCCGTGTTGGTAGTAATAATAATACAATGTTAAACTTTCTTCCAACACTAAGGTATTCACGGATCAAATTTTAAACGACCACTGTCGCCTTCTTCAGGATCAATAATGACTAATCACTTCCGAACGCAAACTCGCGAGAGTTACAGACACGTGACGTGAATACCTTAATGAATACCTTAGTGTTGGAAGAAAGTTTAGCACTGTATAATGATACGAGTTACCATATTTTCCAACCTTCACCTATTTCAACAGTCCAAGTTTAAAGCATCCGTTAGGCCTTCGGGCATAAACTTGTAAATGGGCTTTGTTGCAAAATATCTAGAGTTGTAATGGTTATGAAATTTGCACCTAAGTTACTTCCTGTATTTCCATATCCATTAGTTTCAACGTAACGTTTCCGCAATGATTTTAATTTAGGCGTGACATCAGGCAACTCAAGTGCCTATCTTTTGATGAACAGTTGAATAGATGAGTTCCAAACAGTGTCGATAAATGCAGAATAAACGAATGCTCCTCTTAAGCGTTATGAAATATAGATAGACTGTTTAATGTGTCTCAGAAGAAACTTAAAGGCTCTTCCTGGCGTCGGTAGGCCTTTGGGTTTGAACTTCAACGTAAGCATCTCATTCGTTTCACGTACGACGCCGTCTTTTTTCTTGGCGTGACTTGAGACGAATGTCAATCGCTTGAACCACAAAGAGACCCTAATTTCCCTACGGGGGAAGTAGCTAGGATCGCATCATGCATTATATATGCCGACTGTAAGTCCTTGCATTTTCTATCAGCTCAAGTCGCCTCCAGGCAGATCAACAGCTTTGTAGAGGTTATGGAATCCGTTGTACCGTTAAAGTTGAGACCAAACGCATTAATGTGGCGGAGAAAAACTTCCTGACTCGACAGATTCATTCAATCAGAACTTCTGCACAGTCAGCTGTATGGCGTGAGGCCATTAGAGAGGAAAATTACGAATCCGCGCGCCTGCGAAGCTGGTGTGTTGCGCCTAATGGCGGTTATACCGGCTATATAGATACGGATACAGACACTAACGTTTAACGTCCTGAAACAATAGAGTGGGTGGGTAGGGATTCTTTTCTTTTCCTATTGTCTTTCCAGATTTCAGCCGATGTGATCTAGCAAATACAGTTTAACAACGTGAAACTGAAATGGATCAGAACACCGATGTTTTCAAGATCATGTTTCAATTCTTGGGTCGGCAGGTTTTTCTAGAGTCGGTCGGGTAACCGGAAACACAACTGTTTTTTTTTCCTGGGCCTGAAGAGGATTTGCATGTGTGAGATGGGCGGGGTAGATCCTTTTAATGACTTAGATACGTTTTAGAACTTCGCTTGGATGGTTTCAATCTTTTGGATCCACCAGGGAAGAATTCGAAGGGATGCCCCTATCGCTCAACTGGTAGCAGCGTCACAGTTGAGCTCCTGGTCCCAGTTGGTAACTGGGAGACCACATTTCAAATCCTGAGAAGGGGCATCTTGGTTGCGGCTGCACCCGTCTTTCGGAAGGGACGTAAAATGGGGTTCCAGTGTTATAGGTGCCCCGAACACCTTAGAATGGGAAGGGATAGCCTCCCTATAAAATATACCCTGCTGCTGAAACAGCAAGGATACACTGACTTGTGTGCCACTTATGGGACAAGGAAGCGAGTGATAAAAAAGCTGTTTCTCGACATAAGTGATAACTTGCGCCAGATCTTCTTGGAGGATGTGTATACGTGTATGATGATATTGTCCGAGGTTTTTCATTTAAGACTGTCATTCACACACACACACACAGACACACACAGACACACACACACACACACACACACACAGACACAGACACACACACACACACACAGACATAGACACACACACACACACACACAGACACACACACACAGACACACTCACATACACACACACACACACACACACACACACACACACACACACACACACGTGTACCCGGGGCGTGAGACACGTTTTTCCGCCCAACCTGTATTCTGAATGTTACATCATGCCGCAAGATAGTAATTAGGTTTTAGATGGTAAGAAAGGACACCGCATTATAAGAGATGGGTAATTATATAAGTAGAGACCTTATTGCTGTGAGGTACAAGAATGAGCCTTGTATGGATTGGATCGAGCTGTACACGTGTTGAATTTCAAACCCTACAATCAAGGATCCGGAAATCATAGGATGCAAAATAAGCATAGGTATCCCCTTGGCATGAAGTGGCATGAATCCGACAGTGACACACATTGTACCCATTCTTCAGATACAATTCAGTATCAAAGGTAAGGTTAAAATGTAGTATTACAGGAAAGAGTCGGACGGCAGTAACAGCATGCTTGGTGATAAATTGCAGCATTCAAACAATCAAAGCACAGTAGATACGCACACGTGCACGTAGAGTTAACCTTTTGTATTTCGTGTCGGCGACGCTATATTGAAGAGAAGAAAGAAGCCCAAAAGACCAAAGAAATGTCTAACGGCTCTTTGCTTTGAATGACTTAAATCCGTGGCTTTGTTTATGTGATTTGGGATGTTTGTCGGGCACTAAATGGGATCAGACAGCGGGCATTAAAAGAAAGATATGTTTTAATCCTTTCTTCGAGAATACAGCAGCTGCTGTAGTACCGTAAATGCATTTAAGTTCGCGTGTTTTTTATTTCGCGCTAAGACGAAAATGGAGTGTTCGTGTTGGTTTTAAGTTTGCGGCAGCGCTATAGTCACATACTGCTACAGTATTGGACAGTAATGTTCGCGGTGGTTTTAAGTTCGCGTTGAAACGGTCGCCGCGAAAACCGCGAACATAAAACTACCGCAAACATGTCTGCATTTACAGTATACAAAAAACAAAAACGCCAGCGGCGAAACGGAAGCATGCTGGTAGCAAACGTGAGAGATGCAAAGAGCTCTAAATAACTACCCTTCGGTGTAACACACCGGCTTCGCATGCACGTGGAACGACAGCACCTGGATATATTGCACTGAATGACGCGTCACATCTGACTTTTGCACATCTAGCTGTAAGCTTTTGGATGCTTCTACAGAGCTTGGTGGCTGCTGCAGGTTAAAGGAACCTTACATAGTCATTGCCAAGTATAGAGGAAAGCGTTCCTGTGCCCAAGCGGTATGTACACATGTCATATTGCACGTACACATCGTACTAGTAGTTTTGGTTGAAAGCTTATCACACCTTCAGAAACAATACAATGATTTCCCTGTGGCCTTCGGCTACCTTACAATCTCCGACAGCAGAATTACGTTTTGCATTATTTATGCCAGTGGTTACATCTGGAAGGTCTTTCCTAGGTTAGCCGTCGTTTGTCATATTTCTTCACATGAGATCAACTTTTCTGCACCAACAACACTTAGCAGAAGATATCAAATCTATTGTTTTTTTGCCTCTTTATCTTATTACCTCTACCTCATTTGCATAAGCAATGAGAAAAGACATTGATTCCATAGTGTTAAATGTGTGCAAGTTGATATTTGCGACATTAGGAACCTAAGAGAAGTTGAAAATCATGCAAATCAGGGTCTCATTTACATGATTACTAACTTTTACCACTAGCAGAAGATAACAAGACTATTGTTTATTTTACCTCTATACCTTCGCCACGAACGACAAGAAGGTTATGTTTTATGTGGCTTTTCTTTGCCTGAGTGCGTGTTTGCGCCAGCATAGCTCGAGAAGCCGTGGATGGATCTTTCTGATATTTGGTATGTGGATAAACGAAGGGTATAATCGATAGCGGGCCTCCTAGCGACTTTCCACAGGATTGTAGCGGATCTTCCGGTTTAGCTATCTCGTAGCCCTCATTTGCATAATCAGTGAGAAAATGGTGGTAAACGTTTGGAATGTAATACTTATGGCATTTGGAAGCTAAGTGAAGTTGAATATTTTAGGACATAAATCATGCAAATCAGGGTCTCATTTACATGATTTATGAGTTAATTCTACATTCTTTGGAAATATGAGACTTTCATACTTTTAACAAGTTGTGTTATCAAGTTATTTGGACCTTATGAGACATTGATTGTAGAATCAATGATAGACATGTACGATAGTGTAAATGCATTCAAGTTCGCGTGGTTTATATTATAGAAAAAAGTAACCGCCTGGGGGGACAAGACATTTACTAAAGCCACAATTTGTTACACATTATTTCATATAAGCACTCTGGAGTTTTAATCACTACTATTACACCCAGGGGGATGAATCAGAAGCGCAAACGAAGACTTCTCAGAAATCAGAAGGTTTTTTCCATATCTTACATTGACAAAAAGTTGTGACAATCTTTGTCCGATTTCTTGCAATGTATCAGTTCAGTTCAGTTTATCCTCTTTTAGAGGTGACACAAATGTTTCCACATGTTCCTGTCGCACATGACAGATCGAAGTTACTCATCTTCAAGGCCAACATCCTCTTCGATTAATTTCTTTAGTGTCAACGACGGGCGGCCACGCCTACGCCTTTAGTTCGGTTTCCAGAGGAGAACCATACCCGCCATTTCCTCGTGGCGCATAACATGGCCGGCCAAAGACAACCTACGGTTGCGAATAACCTTAGTAATCTGTGGCATGTCGCCATACAGCTCACTGTTTGTTATGTGGCTCCTCCAGGAAATGTCGAAGGCTGCACGGAGTAGGCCAAACTAATCCAAACTTCCCTGGCAAATATTCTTCCTACAGCCAGCGTAGTTAGTCTGGTAGAGATTTGATCAAGCACAAGAATATCACAGCGGGTTAATTCATACAACAACATGTTAAAGTACAGAACCCACAATCAAACACCGACTAAATCGCGCTCCAAGCGGTCGGTGGAGGACGGGGTCAATAACCCCAGTCAGCGAGAGATTGTGTGAACACAGGCTAAATCATACGGCAGTGTATGAAAAACATGCAATTCAATATCTGTGATGTTTTCTGTTGTGACCTGTACTAAACCCAGTTGGGTATGTGTGTGCAATAAAGGTCTTCATTCTTCCGGTAAGAGAGACCGGGCGACAAAACAAAACAAAACAAAAAATATCATGAAACGACTTATGATGTTGCATATCTTTTCATCTAGCCAACTTCAAAGAGGCGTCTCAAAAACAACATTTTGAGACTGCGTATGCCCACGAATTTAAGAACAAACACATCGACTTCATTTGCGTTTGCACAATCAAATCATTGAGTTCGTTTTCAGACCTCCGTTACACACTGATTTGCCGACAGATTCTTTGTACCTTACTCCCTAGGCAATATAATCAATATAAATTCCCCCGCGATTGGTCTGTTGAACAAATAGCGAGTGGTTGGTCCACAAGAATAATTCGTTTGTAAGTAAATAGTACATTAGTACGAGAATTGATAAATTGCGCGAATATTACAACGGTTAACCTCATACACCATGTTAAAAGTTGACTAAAAACACCATTATTCGGCATCGTTTGAAAAACATACAATATAATATCATGAAGCGACTTATGACGTTGCATTCCCTTTCATCTAGCCTACTTCAGAGAAGCGTCGCGAAAACAACATTCTCAGACTGCATCAGCCAACCAATTCAATAACAAACACATGGAATGGGCTTCAATTAAGTTTGCACAATCAAATCATTGACTTGGTTTTCAGACCTCCGTTCCACATCAATTTGCCGACGCGTGCTTTCTACCATGTCCCCCCCCCCCCCGGCACAATGATCAATGCACTTTCCCGCGATTGGTTTAACAAGTCCCCTCTATAAGAAGCGGATAGTCCCTCATACACTGGTATATTGATTTGCGGCGTGGTTCCACGCCGCTCGGTTAGGTTGGTGTCTGCTAGCGAGAGATCATCACGAGAGGAACAAAGCGCCTCCCTGAATCCGCTGAAAGGACGAGGTAAGGTCTGGTCTCTGTCGCGTGAAGATATTTTCTCACCTTTCAGTGTTGTTGTGATATGGCCTCCTCCAGTCGATACTGACCGTGGTAAAATCCTAATTCACACCAGCCCTACAGCTTCGGCTATGGCTAAACAGTCCTATACGAGTATGACAGTCTCTGCCGCATAGGGCACATCTGCAAGCTGACTCAGTTCTCTTGCAAAGTTCTTTTCTCCGGGTGCGCTTTTCATCTGCGCTGTGCATCAGTGTTGCATTAATGTCTCTACCAGACTAACCACGCCGGCTATACGGAGAATATTTGCCAGGGGAGTTTGGCCACCGGAGGGTTTCATTCTGAGGCGCAGGGGGAAACGTTAACTTTACCGTGGACTGACTCTTCTGGCAAATCATTCCCTTTTGTTGCCGAATTCTACGACCCATACCACCGTAGGAAGGCCTGGTTGAGGCTAGTTGCTGTACGTAACCCCTTTATATCGTCTCACGTGAAATTCTGTTTCACCACACAGAGTGTTTGCATTCCCGTACTCGCTTCAATCTGAGACAAGCCGCTAGACCAACGCCGATCAACGATGGAAATCACCGAAGAGCCCTACAACAGCTCCAACGCCTCCTCCTTGGCGGGCGACTACTCGACCTACAAGCAGGGCCCGCTGGTCACCCTGGTGTTCATCGTGGGGTACACCCTCTGCTTCGTGCTGTGCGTGGTGGGCAACTCGTTCGTCTGCGTCGTCGTCGCCAAGTACCACAACCTGCACACCGTCACCAACTTCTTCATCTTCAACCTTGCGGCGGCGGATCTGCTGGTGGCGCTGTTCTGCATGCCCGTGACTCTCATCAGCAACATCGTCACAGGTAGGGGGACCGTCTTGTCCAGGTGTCACATGTTATTTTTAATGTTTTTAACTGTGTGCGTTTTGTGCAGAACATGCAATTCAGCCCTTGGGATGCGAAATGCTCTTGAATGAAAATAGGTTTCTGTTTCTGTATCTGTATTCTGTATCTGTAACATCTACTAACATAATTCCACCAGGGTACATATATTTCCGCCACCCTTCAAAGATACGTCCAAACAGATATCCAAACCAACACCCCACCCCCTCGTATAACACACTCCTATGCATACATGGGGATTGGGGTGCTGCACTAGAGATCTCTCAAACTCACTGTTTTTCAAAATGTACATGTAACTCGGCGGATCAATGTTAATGGAGGTTATCTTTATAGCCTTTCGGCGTAACACAGCAGCGTTTTAGTCTCTTCTATACCAAGGTAGTTTTAACATCCTTAACCAGACTAACTACGCTGGCTGTAGGGAGAATAATGTGCCAGGGCAGTTTGGCCACCATAAGGTTTGACTAGCTGGGCAGTTTGGAGGGGGAAATGATAGCCTCCCCTCGGACTGACTCCCCTGGTCAATCATTCTTGCTTTTGCCGAATCCTACGATCCGTACTCCCGTAGGAAGGCCTGGTTGAGGCTAAACCGCGTGTCTCAGTGCCTCAGTCCCCTCCTTTTGTAGGGGAGGCGGATTTCAGAGTTACACCACTCGGAGCTCGTCCATGTCCCTGTTTCCCAAGTGGAAACTATCTTCCCCAGCATAGAGAATCTGACCCATGTTGAAAATCACGAATCAGTGCTCCCCCTCCTACCATATTAAATGGCGATGCTCATAGAAACCCAATGTCCGTTTCTATCATCAGAAACATTGTCACAGGTAGGTGGATCCTTTCCACATCTTAGTTGTTGTTGTTGTTTGTGGTTATGTTATAGTGCCTAGTGGCACAAAGGGCAGCAAGTTTCCCTCCTGTTTCAGTAGCAGGGTATATTTTTTTTACAGGGAGGGGTTTGCTAGCCCTTCTCCTTTAACGTGCATGAGGCTCCTCTTCCAACACAGTGCCCACATTTTACATCCCTTCCGAAAGACGGGTGCAGCCCCAACCAAGATACCCTCCCCAGGATTGAACCGGGATCTCCTGGTTAACAACTAGATGGGGCCAAGAGCTCAACTTCATATCTTAGTATTCCCCTTTATTTTGTAGGGGAGGCGGATTTTAGAGTTAGACCATACGGGGTATATCAGATCGTACTAGCTGACCCGAGATCGAGAAGTCAGGGGTTCGATTCCTGCCATTCCCAGCTAGACATTGCGTCCTTGTAAAATGTACGTTACACGACCTTCTTCACTCCACCAAGGTGTAAAAATGGGTACCTGACTTCAGTTGGGGAGGTAAAAGGCAGTGGAATGAAATGGTTGGGATTCTCCTTCCAATACCGTGCCTTGGACACGGTGGATAACAACGCACCGCACCTACGGTCTCAAAAAGGCTATGGAACTACCTTTACCTTCACCTACCATACGGAGTCAAGTTATTAATTGCAGTTATGTACGGAGTTATATCATCTTTCATCGTTAAACATACGTGTTTATAGTTTGAGACCAGGTCGGACCGTAGGTGTGCAATTCGTCACCCGTTTATATGCACCCGCGCAGTCTCAATGGCCGCGATGACAGAGTGCTCTCCAGTTTATGACCACTGCCCTGGCTGTATGCATGCCAAACGAATTTACTTTTTGGCAGTGATTTCGCAGCGGACGTCCAAATGTACTTTATGTATGGCAGCGACGTGCGTATCAATGAATCTTCTCAGGGGCATTTGAAATCCGTATCATGATCAGACTGGACGGGTTTTTCCGTAACTGTCAGGATGATTCTGTCTCTTTGGGAACGCTGAGCTCTTGTGTATTATATCATTAACAGAAAAGGTTTTAGATGTAGGCCAGTTATGGTCGGCTTTGCGTTCTCCCATTATATCATTACTGTAAGAGGTTTTCGTTGTTAGTCACCGAAGCGCCGCGAACAGTTCCCTCACGGTGATATCAAGTTAAACAAGAGACCGCTGAAATCACGGATAGTACTTTAGTTGTGAAATACAGTAAAAGGAGAAATGATCGCGGTGATGTTATGTTTGCGGTAAAAAACCACCATCTCTTCATTCCTACTTCAGCCCGCATACCCTGCGAACCAGCTTTAGCTTTAGCTCCTATATCAAAACAATAAAAGCTGTTGTCTCTTTTACATCACCCTTGTCTTCGGACTTTGTCTAATTTGTTTCCCTAATGGAATATCTAAAAGTTGTCTTCTCTTTATTTGCATATACATTCATAGTTCGTGGTTAAACCTGCTGTTCGACAGATCTTGCTCAGAGTCACTGAAGAAAAGTAGTGGATGCTACTTGAAACGTCTGAACGTTTCCAAAATCATACCCAGTTGCTTGAGTAACTGTTATTTGGTGTACCTCTTGTTTCAACCTCAAACCCACCGCGAACACTCCATTTTCTCCTTACCGCGAAATCAAAAGGAAGCTAACATTTTTCGCCATCTAAAAGAAACAACACTTTTTCATTGGAACGTGAAGTATCAACATATTTTGTTAGTGAAATCTATTTCTGTCCTGGCGACTGAAATCATGGAAAGTACATCGAGAAAGCCACACACAATGTGAAACTAATCTGGATGTGGGCCTGAATAAAGTTCTAAACGGGAACTATGCGGCTACAGCGTCTTTTCTGAAGATACGGCGTGAGTGTGTACGGTTGGCTTGAGGTTGCCCAGTACTATTTGCCCATGGAAAGTACGTCAGTTGTTAAATGTGCTGCCAACAGAGGAAACCAATATTTGTTCACCATCTAAAACACACTTGTTTCCTTCCGTGTGTGTTAAGGTATTCACAAGTTTTGTACGTGAAATCTAATTCTGCCGTTAAATCCGTTAGTCTGAAAACTTCCGTCGGCGGTAATCCGGATAGCAGCTGTTTTCTCGGACGTAATGGTTTTGGCATTTCGAAGCCACACGTGTGCCGTTATTTGATATCAGACACGTTCAGGTTAGACAAAGGTTTCAGACAGTATCCAGACAGTAATAAGAAAATGTACACCCTGTGCAGGACGGTGTGTAGTTTCAAAGATATCCTAAAGATCGGTTTTTAACCATATGGACTAATCTTTAAGCAGACGAACGAATGGCGAGACAGTACCCGACCGGCCAAACAATATGCAACAAACAAAGAGCTTTGTTCCCCTACTCCATGCATGTAGGTTCGCCCTGCTCTGTGGTTGCCAACACAAGTAATACAGACAAATTCATATTTCTAATGAGTTTAGACAACTCATGAATTTCTAATGAGTTTTGAAACATACAATGTATCGACTGGAGGGTCTATTCCGAGAATAGACCAGCCTGGCGAGCCCTATGCATGTCTGTTGCCGCCATGCATCAGACACTGATGCCTGCGAACGATTGATTGAATGTATCTGGTCTTACATTTTCGTCATTACAAAGAAGCGAGGAGACGCCAGATTCAATTAGATCATGATTCTTGTAGTAACTTGACAATGTATAGATGCATCTGGAAATTATTCTTTTCTTGTGACCTGTACTTAGCCCAGTGTGTATGTGTGCAATAAAGGTATTCACTCATTTATTCATTATCCAACGGGCCAGTTGTATATTGTTTGGGTACTGTCTCGCCACCCGTAGATCTGGTTGAAGATTCCAGATGGACAACCTTGGGTAAACCTCGTAGAGCTGCAGGTTTGGTTTGGCCTTGGTTAAAGGCCGGATAGCAAACTGATATTTCCGCCTTAACGCAAAGTAGCATTACGCCCCATTGTCGGACTCAAGGCTATTTATTTTAATGCGTTGTGGCCTTATGTAAGCTTTACATAAAGCCGTTCATATCAAAGGTTTGCGATTTTAACTAATGCGTCACATCTGGTATCCACGGCAACCTGAAAACTTCCGTGGGTGGCTGATTTCCGTTCTGGCGAAACCATGATTGCAACTTTCATTTGTTTGCTTTTCAATCCCTGTGTTAAATATCTGATAATTATGGCAACGCAGAAATACCGATGTGAGCTCAATTTAATTCTTTGTAAAACCATGACTACTATTATTTCAGTAGCCTTGGTCAGAGGCATTGGCGGTGGTGGAAATAACATCTAAGTTTCCTGTCTATTCACAAACTGGACAGACATAATATAGAAAAGTCGTGCGCACGTCACGTCACAGCTGGGTTTTTATTAGCTCCATGGTATGATTACAGATGACAGGTTATAGCCTGTTTACTGAAGTGAGTAACAACTGTTAACATAATTAAAAAGGAACAAAAACTGTTTACATCATCCAACAAGTGAAAAGGGCCAATGCCATAGTAAACAGTGAACATCGATCACGTAACTGGGAGACATTCTTAAAAAATACCCAAGGAGGTACGGCATTGCTACGCAGGTTACTTATCTGTTGCAAAACGTTCCTTTATTTCTTATCTTACGATCGCTGTGTTCAAATCTGGTAACTACAGCAACGTGGAAATGTCCGTGTAACTTGATTTGCGTCTTTGTGAAACCATCATTGCTATCATCTCTTTTTCTATCTCTGACTCGCTTTGTTCAGATCTGCTAACTAAAGAAACATGAAGAAGGCAATGTGAGTTTGATTTGCGTCTTTGTGAAACCATGATTGCTACTTTTCCTCTTTTTATCTTTGGATCGCTTTGTTCAGATCTGGTAACTAAAGAAACATGAAGATGGCAACGTGAGTTTGATTTGCGTCTTTGTGAAACCATCATTTCTATTTTCACCTGTTCTATTTCTGGGATCACTGTGTTTAAATGGAATCTGGTGACTAAGGCAATGTGAAAACGTCGGTTTGAGCTTGATTCGCGTCTCTGTAAAACACTACTTGTTATTTTCACTGGTTTTATTTTGGGACCGCTGTTTTTCACCATTCCACAGCCTAAAGGTTTTCACTCTGTAGCTTCCTGAGGATATCAGTTTTTTCTTTGAAAGGTGAAAAATCATTTCCGGGTGGGATGTTCATATGCGGCTGGTACAGAGGCGTAGGTGTATGGATGGGTGGAGCACAGTTCCGTGTACGTGTCCAGATTATCTGATGTGATGACATTAAACTAAAACAGATACCGTTATACTAGTATTCTGTGGCACGGTTGAAAAGAAATGTGCAGAATTTCCTTAAAAACACCAAAGCGATTTCCTGGAATCTTTCAGTAATATATGATATCCAAAAAAATATATATTTGGTTTCTTTGCCATGATGCTGCAAATGCATTTAAGTTCGCCAGGTTTTAGTTTCGCGGTAGGGAGGAAATGGAGTGTTCGCGGTGGTTTTAAGTTTGAGACAAACGTAGACAGTTGAAGGAGGGTCAACAAATTTCACGGTGGTTTTAGGTCCGCAGCGAAGAGCTTACCGCGAAAACCGCAAACATAAACAACCGCGAACATTTCTGTATTTCTAGTAGTTGATGCACCGACGACATTTGGTACAATCAGGTAATTTAGCAACCTCCACACACCCTTGTTTGAAGGTTGCTAAATTACATATTTGCACCAGATTGTTGACTGTCTCATGGTCCTTTATAAAGACATTTTTACCAAAAAGGTACAAAGTAGAGTCACAGCAAAAAGCTTCAAATTAATCAGGCAACAATTCTACCGCATCAGTGGAAACCACTGTACAGCCTAGCCTGACAGAGCGCCAAAAATAGTTACTCAAGCAACTGAATAAAATTTTGAAAGTCAGACGTTTCAGACAGCATCCGCTGACGTTTTTCGTCAGTGACTAAGACCAGGTTTTATTATACCAATAGCCTAGCAATGGTGTATTTATTAGGCGAGCTACAAGGCTATCCTGTGCATTGTTGTTTAGTCAAGCCCACTTTCATCGTATTTGTCTGTCAATTGGAAAATGGCTGGCCACAAGTTTACCGAAGCACCACCACGCACTCGTCGCCCTACCATACGTTTTTTTTTCAATGTTTGATTATTCGGTAACATACGCACCCGTTCAATATCACAGTAGGAGGAAAATCGAAGCGTTCGCGATTCTTCAAGTTTGCGATAGGCAAAGAGAAACTAAATTGTCAAAGCAAATCATGAATCACAAACCTTTTCAAGCGAGACCTTGATGTAACTTCAAAGCCCTTATCACGACTTTGTTTTTAAGGTCACATATAACAGACATGAAGCATGAGTTCTTGGGGAGGGGGGAACTAAGCTTAAGTCCTTCCGCACTAGATAAGATACACAAAGAGCAATAGGGGCCCATGAAAGTTGCCAAGAAATTATGGCTTGGTCAGCACTTCACTAGATGCAATGGAAAGTTTTGACAACATCAAACCAGTTGTCAATGGCCGCCTAGATGCCAACAGTGCGATAAAGTACTTAGGTACAGATAAGTTACTCTGCCCCCAAGGCTGAGATCAAATAAGCCGTGAAGGAAAATCTGAAAAATCTGTCAGTTGGAACTACATCATTGTAACCATGACGTGTTGGGGTCTCTACAGCTCCGAAGATAATACTTCCGTTAAGGCTGACTCAACAATCTGATATCTCAACACACATTAAGATAAAAAGCTTTTCTTTGATATCTGTGTATACACAGCAGAAGAATGATATCGTGAGCGTGTTATATCTATATCCCAGTGCCTTGCCTGTGATCGATGTAAGTGAGGGTTGCAGGCAGTGACGGCGCCATATAGAAAACGGATCTGTGAGACATTACTCTCAGGAGGGAAGGAAATGGGTTATCGTATTCTCAGAGGCACGGAGGGGGGGGGGGGTTGGTACACACAAGGGCCAGCACTTCTGATGGTCCCTCAAAAACACACAGTAGCATTTCACACTTGATATGATATTGTCGACGACGTGACGTCTCTGGAACAAACAGAATAAATGACATTATTACCTCTGTTAAACGGAGGTATTGTTTTTGGTCTGTGTGTTTGTTTGTTTGTTTGTTTGTTTGTTTGTCCTGTTGTGTGTCCGCAGTTCTTTGAATGGTGTAGAGTGAGGCGAACGGTGGTGTAACCGGATACCGGCAGGGTGCAAAGGTTGGCTTGGTCCAAAGTTGGTCCCACTGGCAGAAAATTGTAAGACAGAAGTAGCGAGAAATTTACAGATTGAAATAGAATAAGAAATTCACAAAGACTTTAGATATTTATAAAGATCTTTGATTCCTTCTTGTTGCTTGTGTTGTCCTGAAGTCTGCTGTAGGTAAAACTGTTACTGTACCCAGACACTAATATAAACATAGTGTTATCAGAAAAACAGGTGATATACTTGGCGTATACTTCGGGTAAAACGAAATTAAAGTGCAAGTAGATGAAACAGTATGTTGGTTATCACAGACGAACGGACGCCTTGTAATATTGGGACGCACGAGAGTCCGCATACCCCCACTTTCACGGCCCATTCGCTTCGCCAGTGGGCGGCGAGCACGTACAACACATAAAGGTACAGGGCTTTCCGTGCTGTTCGAACCGACATGGAACGGGAGGACATGAATCATTGGTTGGAACTTTAATGTTTTACGTGAGGCGATCTTGGTGCAGCATTCACAGTATGGTGCCGTCCATAGGGAGCATTATGTAAGTTGCTCCTTATGTAATCTGTTCCATAACAGCATTGATGTTCAGCGGACCGTATTGCATAATGGGGGGATATATTAGCGTTAGATGTTATATTTTTAAGCATCATTGTTTTGTTATGTAATATACAAAACAATGGTCTCCAAAACTAATCCGATCTGATAAGCGATCTTTGATAGAAGACTAGAAATTGGAAAGATGGCACGAGATGATATCTTAATGTTTTGAGTTCTGGATGGTTGTGTATCAATTGTTATCACACAGTTTTGCAAAGTTATGTTCCCTTAAGAATGCAGTGATAGTGGCACAATATGTGCATGCTTAACTACTTCAGTGTCGTCAATATGCATCTAAGCATTTGTTACACGGACACACAAATACATATAGACACATACATACAAACATCAAGACATACAGCCACTGTGTACATACAAAAAATATTTATCCTCTTGTACATCATTACATAAAATTGCCGATTAAGTCGATCATAAATAGTCCATTAGACAACAAGCAGTCCTTGGGAAGAAGAAGATTACGCTCGCTTAATCTCATGAAAGGGGGAATCTTCCGATTAAAGTCACGTAATCCTACAGAATCGGGATCGTCCTTCATTAATCCGGACGATTCAGAATTAAGTGCGGAAATATTAGTTGTGATCCAGCGATTTGGGTAAGATAAGCAAATATTAGGTTTCATTGTTTACACTGATCCAAGGATATACTGTATCGTTTAGTATTTACATTGCTGAGAATAAAAACAAATACTGGAAATTGGATTCTACCGTTCTCATGGCAACATTCATACAATGAGTCCAACGATTTTCAAAATTCGCTTGTGAACCATGTAGTGCCCATGAAAAATGGAGATATTGTTTTGGGTGTGTCTGTCTGTTTGTCTGTTTGTCTGTCTGTGTTTCCGGACTACTCTAGTCAGCATAACTCAAGAGCCTCTTGATGGATTATGATGATATTTGGTGTGTGGGCGGGTGATGTGAAGCCGAAAACTAAAGTCGATTTTGGGCCCCCTCGTATGTGGCCTTGGTACTACAGCAGAACTTCAATTTTTGTATCTTTTGACCTGGTCGGTTATGAAAGAGGTACTTCATAATTGAGAGTCTTGTTGCCGGCCATCGAAGGCAACAAGTCACAACAATGTACATCTTCGCCGCGTACCTGCGAAGCTGGTGTGTTACGCCGAAGGGCGGTTATACCGGCTATATTGATACAGATCAATGCTATAGCCTCCCTCGGTAAATACTGATCATGGTAAAACCCCAATTCACATCGGCCATACAGCATCGGGTATGGCGAACGAGAACTATACGAGAATGTCTCTGCCACATAGCTCACATCTGTAGGCTGACTCAGGTCTGTTCCAAAAGGCCCCCTCTCATTGGGCTACGGTACTGTTGCGGCACTGCCACGGCAGATTTTTACGGTACCGTTGCGTTTCTTTCACCAATTTTCATTTGCACTCTCACTGACGTGCGGCGCATTTGCGTTTGAAGTCCAGATGAGCAAGTTATTGAATGAACTTTGTTGTTCGACAATCGTATATGGTACAATATATGGCACTAAATCAACAATACTGCAAGGCTAACCTATCCTACAATTATAAGTACAAAACATTATCGATAAAAGTGTATGGATTACAATAAAGCCATGTATGGATTATTTTTCCCTCGCTTTTAGGATGAAGTATAATAAAATTGACTTATGTAGGTGGTATAGGAGTTGGACATGACAACAATACATGGGACATATCGTTTTGAGTACCAGATAGGGTGAAGTTTGTCTTCAAAGTTAGTAGTAATACTTTGTAACAGCGCATCTGTCTCTTTGCCATAAGTGGGACAGGCCATGGTAATCACAAATTGAAATTTATCTTCAATATTTTCATTACATGTGGGACATAATCTGTGAGTGCCTGGTGTGTTGTGGTGTCGATCCTTTTCAATTTCTAGACAATATGCGCTGATTCTCAGTTTAGGTATGGTTTTTACAAACGGTTTATTATGATTTGATGTGATATAGTCTTCCCTGCCAAAGTGATTTTTGATTTTATAATATGTGTGGAGTTTACTAAAATTTCTAAGTGGTTCCCTCCAGCCAGGGAGAAACGTGAGTTTCACACTTTCTTTAAATGTATATCCAAAACGGTTGGTACTAACTGCGAGGCTAAGCCAAACATGTCTACATAGCATGTCCTGAACGTGAGTAGCCCAGTCATTTTCTTCTTCGAATGATGAAGTGTCGTATGTTTTTTTTAATAATCCTGTTAGTAGGTAAATTATCTAATCTTAGCGAGAGTATCTAATCAACTATGTTTGACTATTCTTCAAATTCACCCATACGGCGAAATATTGAGGAAAATTTGCGATACAGTGCCTGACTGGTACATCAAGTTCAGTTACTGTATTTCTTGAATGGCACAAGAGCAGGGCGAGTGCATGTAGACAAGTGGTCTGATTCCTTTCCTGAGCGACTAGGCTATCAACTTCCGTACTGGAATAAATGTACAATGCAGAGATCTAATTTTCAGTGGGATTAAGCAATATCCCAATGAAAATATCAGAGGATCTACAGCTACAATCATCAACCTTACTACAATGCAGTCAATTAGGTTTAACCAAACTCTTAAACAGATCAATAGCTAGGGAAATGGGCCGATTGCAGTCTGATGGTAGTGCTTTCAATTAATCAGAAATCGCAGTGCTGTCAATGGATCAAAATACAATGCAAAATTATAAAAAAATGCATCAAAAATTGATTTCAAGTTTTAAAAGGATTTTCACTTATGACACTTGGTGCAACAAAGGTAACATGCTATAGAATATACGTATAACCTTGAAACTGACATATCACTTTTACACAATAGCGCGTGCGGTGAGCTCCCGGTAAGCTCCCGGCGAGCGCGCGGCACTTTGCCACTTGCGTTTTTTTTCAAATTTTGAAAAAAAACGCCATTTCAACCGGCACGCCGGCGGTGTGGACCGGCACTGGTACGGCACTGACACGTCACTAGGACGGTACGCTGAGGTCTGTGCACGGCACTGCGGCGGTAGCCATTTCCACGCTACCGCACGTTACCGCAACAGTACCGTAGCCCAATGAGAGGGGGCCTAAAGTCCTTCTCTGCGGGTCCGCTTTCCTTCTGCGCTGTACGTACATCAGCATAGCTTCTCCTGATTTTAGCTGCCCGGACTGTGTACACCTCCATCTAATCCCCCTCTCACTGGACCCGCGGCACGCTGGCGGCATCGCTGCGGCCGATCGAATTGACAAAGCACTCAACGAATTTCATCGACAAAAAAACGAATCTTTTAAAGCTTTGTTTGTTTTGTTGTCTTTTTTGTCGTACGTTTTGGATGATATTCCCATTATAAAGTCAAGGGTAACACAGATCCAGTTCAGGATGCAGCGACGCCGCCAGCGTGCCGCGGGTCCAGTGAGAGGGGGGCTTCTGGAACGTTCAGTTGCAAGGCTCCTCCAGGATCCTCCAGTGCTAGTGATCCGTGTTAATATGGTACAAAACATATTTCTATTGGTTTGGCTCCGAATGTCATGCGTTGTCATGGCTAGTGGCTATAACAACGGACCTGCCCTGTTGACAAGACAATGCAAAGTGTCGTATTTGAGTAGCATGTATACAACCGTATCTATGAGAGGTCGTATGCTTGAAGTAAGGGTTTTTTAAGCCCCCCTCTCACTGGACCCGCGGCACGCTGGCGTCGTCGCTGCGTCCTAAACTGGCTTTGTGTTAGCCTTGACTTTATAATGGGAATATCATTCAAAACGCACAAGTATGACCAACAAGACAACAAAACACACAAAGCTTTAAGCACTCTTTTATGTCGATGAAATTTGTTGAGAGCTTTGCCAATTCGATCGACCGCAGCGACGTCGCCAGCGTGCCGCGGGTCCAGTGAGAGGGGGGGGGGGGCTTAGCGATGTCGTGAGTTTCCTTTTGGAGAAGGCAGTGGTGGTGGCAGTACGATCGACAGCAGGTAGAATGTGTCTCTGTTGATAAATGATTCTCTTAGCTACGGCGGAAAATATATCTTGAAGACTTAATCCCACGCTTTCTCCAGAAGAAATCGTATTGACCATCCCGATTTCACGCGGTAATTGGAAGGTTTTCACAGCGTGATACATTCGCTGCTGGGGTGCGAAATAGCTCTCATCGCCGCTATTCTCACATCTATAACTACATGGACAATCTTCGTAATGAGAAGCCTGCGTCGTACGAAGCAGCGAGCCGGTCGTTAAAGTAAACCCCGGGCCCTGTCACTAAGAAGGTATTGATTTGAGTTACCGGGTCGGCGTAGGCGGTGATTGTTATATACTCATCTATCTTACGTCGTAACCGTCAGATCTTCCCTTTTTTTAATGAGTACCTTTTTTCTGCAGCGGCTAGCAAAGCCAAGGACAGAGAAAGTGGACAGTTTAAAGATCTTGCAGCAATGACTTAGAAAATCGCTTCGCTACGGAACGGATTATAGTAATTGAAACTGTTTCTAATGGCCTACATGGAGACGCACCACGCCTTGCTGCCTCCCACCCGCGGATATTCCATTCAACAAATACATTTTTGATGGGAGTCAATTTACCGCTAGTCAGCAGAGGTTAGTTAAGGTTGGCAGATTGTGGGCAGTTGACCATATTTCCTCTTACCCTATCCATCATAGCTGTACCCAACTTGAACAATACTTGATTAATATCCGAACAATGTAGCTTTCATTGATTTCAACATCTGTCCGCACGCCCCGTTTGATCTGATCTGCCATAACTTTGAGCTCAAGTGATAGCCCAAAAATCATATCAGATGTATGTATAGTCACAAATATGTTAAGATTTTTAGTTCAATTACAAATTTAGATAACAATCATATGTGCAATAATTTTCAATGATATCTCGGTAATATCAGATGATTTTAAAATGAATGTGTAACCGTCCTAGTGAATTGGTTCCGTGTAGTCTGATTGTATGTAACACACAGTGCAATTCAGCTAACTATGTATGATATATACTTGTTGGCTGCGAGACTGAATATGTTCATGGTGTAAATTTTGAATTTGAATAATACACTAAATCATCAAATCATCATCATCATGAACATGCTCTTTTGGAGCGAGCAGCATCGCTGAGTACTGCAAATGTACTGTTCCCGTGGTCTTATTTCGTGGTAGAGAGAAAATGGAGTGTTCGCGGTGGATTTAAGTTCGCATTTGAAACAATTCTCGGCTTTCAGTCACGTGACCCGGTCTTAGCAACGATTGCTATCCGCCATCTTTGTGCCCTACAACTGCGTTGTGGTGAGCCATGGTGCACTGCATTGTTGTCGGTTGCGTTTCGAAAAGCGACAAGAAGGAGGGGATAGGTTTTTATTCTATACCTAAGGTGGTTACCGGTCAAAGAGAGGATCACGAGAAGCTCACTGAAGAACGGAGGAGATTGTGGATTTCGGCAATCATCCGCGCGGACACGGAGACCAAGAACATTCTCCAAAGTGAGCGGGTTTGTGGTCGCCATTTTATTTCTGGGAAGGCTGCGCCTGTATGGGACAGACACAATCCTGACTGGGTCCTCACGCTGAACCTTGGAAGAACAGACTACAGGGACGAGGCGGCGAAAGAAAAGCAACAGAAGGAGGCAGGTGCGGGGGCTAAAAGGGCTACAGGCCGCAAGATCAACGCGGCGCTGAACAACATGAAACTCCGGCTGCAGCTAAACGGGTGCCTCAGCTACAGTTCTTGGTGCTGAGTTGTCCCAAATGTCTAGGGGCCGAGTTGTCCCAGGCGCCAAGTTATCCTGATACCGCTACAGTCATGTGGGCAAAAGTTTTGCGGTGGTTTTAAGTTCGCGCTGAAGAGTTCACCGCGAAAACGCGAACATAAACCCACCGCGAACATTTCTGCATTTGGGTGTGTCCCGAGGAAAAATGCCAAATATCCGTACCCGTATCAGACAGTGTATTCCCGATGTGTTCCTTCTGGATCAGACTTTAACTGTAATTTACAGCACACAAGAAATGGACTTACCCCAATGCAACTTTTGAACTTTTTTTTCTTTACTGGAACAAAACGTATTCACTAATACTTTCCAATGTTTCCACTGGTTGACTTATCGCATTCCTTGAGAGAACATAATCCCATTCCTCAGAGTACACGACAGTGTGCTTAGAATAAACAATCATGGATAGCTTTGCGCTTTAGAACTCTAGTTAGCATTTCATGAAGGTATTATGTATGTCACGTGACGATGGCGTAATTCAGCGTCCGACTTGTCGAGAGGTTAAGGGCGCTTTTGAAAATGTAGCAAAACATTAAAGTTCCATCTAACTTATATCAGCTTTTTGTCTTAGAAAAGTACCAGATCATGAATAATTCCTTTTTTTCAGGCTCAGAGTCAGTGAGTTGAGAATGAACGGTTGTCATCTTGGATCTACTCACTCTACCGACAGTGCGGCTGCGGTTCTTTTGATTTATAGGTTGTGACGTCACAAGAAAACACCCTGCACAATGGACTCACGTAGTTACGGCGAATCGCCGATAAGTCCCGGCACGAAGCAGAGTAATGTATTTTGTATATCGCCGCTCTTGCATCTTAAATGAAATAATCCTGGGGATGGGTGGCTATGTGCGTAAGCGGACATCTCGGCGGCAGCAGCTTTTCATACGTCTACTGAAATCAAATCAACTTGAATACATGGAACGATGGGATGTTGAAATAGATTACCCGGATTAGAATGCGTACTTGAGTCCGATACCTCCACCTTTGTGACCTCAGCGGCGGTAAATCAAGACGTGAAGGTCAGCTCAAACTCATCTCTGGTTCCTCCCGGCATGTAGGGCAGCAACAAAAGATCGCCAGCTCCTTCGGTCCTGGGCGACCCTCTGGGTACTATTCCAAGTATGGTCAAAGCACTCCAGTTTCCCTGCCACAGTTCGTCGCCATGTATTCTTTGGTTGGCCTTGCTTCCACTCTTGCCTTCTGGGGTCCAGCTCAGTGCTACTCTTGCTATGTATGATCTTTCCTCAGTAGGTGTCCTATCCATTTCCATCTCCTTCGGAGGACGATGGTTTCCATACACACTTGTTTCATCTCTGGTTCTAAAGCGGGTTTATAGATCTGGGTACTCGCCGGGTGAAGGTCGTCAGGGCTGAACCGATTTTGGATAAATGCCATTAAGAAGTTTGCCTTTTTTAATCATCAGATTTCACACACTCCCGTTGACATTTGCTTTGATACAATTTTTTTTTGAAAGCCAGTATTACTAGTTTAGTACATAGTTATGGTACAAACTTCAGGGGGTATGTACAGGGTGGTTATTACGGGAAAAAAATACAAAATTTTACATTTTCATATTCATATTCAGATAGACCGTCTCCGTATTTCTAGGTGGGTATTTCAACAAAAACTGCACTTTTGCGAAATAGCACCTCCCCCATTGCCGGTACGCCCGACTGCTTGACTCCCGGCCACAGAAGTATATTGCATGTTACAGAGATGAATGGTTCCCTCTCAGGCGATAATCCCGTGACGCAAAACGGATTAAAGTCTTACCAGCGCCGAGACCCGCAAATGGCCGAGGTCCTCAAGTCACGTCTCCAAGACCAACGAGGTTCTATAAAAGCTTATGAGTTGTGATCCTGGATTAATCGCGCGGGACCCCGTCAGAAACCTTTCCCGACCTTCGACAGCGTCTTAAGTCTCCAGTATGACAAGGGCAGAAGTATTGAACCCTGTCGGCTTTCTTCTCACACTGAGGATCACCGCCTTTACGAAAATCGAAGACTTGCTGTTCAAGGCGGCCTTTTATGGCTTGTGGTGCAGGCGGTAGTGATGATAAGAGAGGACTTGATTATTGCAAAGATGAAAGCAAACGCCTCGGTTGCTTGCATATATGCTGCCTATTTGTAGAATAGTAGACAGAGGATTCTTGATGGAAAGTGAAGACAGACACCAATTATCGTGGCCGATGGAAGTGGCCAAGTAACTCCCGCCCTATTCCTATTGTCAATATGTCTTCTCTAACATCACAGTGTTTCATAAGTTCCACAGCAGACGTCTTCTGGCAGACAAAGTAATGATTCTGCATTCTCCAAGATTAGTCATAAAGGGATGAGGTTGGAGGAGTTGGTCTCTGGGGTACTGGTCACCCAGACACAGTCCTGTACATGCTTGGTAATGATCAGAAAGGACTTCATTATTGCAAAGACCAAAGTAAACGGTTTGGTAGCTTGAATGCATGCTGCCTATTCACTGTTTTACATTTTAGATAGTTGTCGTCTCCACTGGACAGATTAAACCTCTTTATCACGAATATCACGTTTTTATTCAGATTTGTCAATTTTTTGGACACTCAACAGTCTCTGCACGGTTTGCCTCAGTAAAATTCCCACTTAACTTAACAGAGTTAAACAAGCTGTCTGGGGGCCCAAACCTACACCACTTCTTACGTACATCAAACGCTGTCTGCCACCAGAAAATCAAGACCATAGTGTATCCAGGACAAAAGATACAGAAACCGGAACTTCTGCTGCAGTATCAACGTCATACACATTGACAAGCCTTGACCGTCTTATTTATTTTCTATTTATCTATTAATCTTTAGGGTAGTCCCTTCAGTTAACAAGTAACTGATTTCCAAGGGAGCCCTACGTTACATGGCAAATCATAACAAATCAGGATACAAAAGGAATAACTTAACTTAAACTTCATGAGTGATCAATTACACAATCATATAACATGAAACAGGAATGATAAAACATAGGAGTAATAAATTAAACAACTCAAATAATTCAAGACAATAACAACTCAAAATCGCAAAGGTTATACAACTGAGGGTCAGAGGTCAGATGTCAAAAGTGAAGATAGCACAGTGCAAATGACCTTTGTCTTCACAAGGCCTACCCACATGTCAAATATCATTAGTCATTACAATCCATCTATGGGTTTTAGAATTATGCTGAGTACAAATATCTGAAAGCACAAACATACAGACAGACAAACACACGACCCCCCCCCCCCCCCCCTACACACATGCACACCATGAAATCACTACGTTTCATTTTTGGCTTCCAGTATCATAATCAAGACAAAGTAGACCTGCTGCTTTACTAGTTGGTCTTTCTTTCTTTATTAGATCCAATTTGTACATCGTATCTAGTTAGCATAGTCTGGGTAATTTGTCTTTATCAAGCTCGCTGTATGATTGATGATTCCTGACCTCCGCTTCCTAATCTGTCTTGTTATTTAAGTTCTTTCGGCTGGTTATGTAAGCAGCACTCAGTCCCTGTCATGAGCACTGTTTCTTCTTCACTTGTCTTGTTATTTAAGTACCATCGGTTGGTTATGTAAGCAGCACTCAGTCCCTGTCATGAGCACTCTCGCTTCTTCACTTGTCTTGTTATATAATAACTTTATTGCAAGTTCATGCCCGAAGGCTAATTGCAGACAAACAAGTACATGGAAATACATAGGAATCAAAAATAGTTATCTAGACTACTGTAAAATTTCTAAGTTAACTAAGGTTGACTATGGTTGGGTTTGACTTCTTTTTTGAAGGCAGTGGAAAATGAAGAGACCCACGTTTTTAAGTACCTTCGGTTGGTATGTCATTGGCACTGTGCTATCGTAATAAGGCGATTTCAAGAGAATTTCAAGAGATTAAGTGAGAGATCTGTGAAAGAGCTTTCATGACAGTCATCTAATCTTAGAGACTGTGTGTCCGTCTTTTAAGGGAATCAATCGCCTTTAGCATTTTAAAGATTCCGTTGACTGTAAATATCACTTGCCGGTGTAAATCAATTGCCAGTGCATCATAAATTCCTTCCATGGCTAGTTGCATGCAGACTGTTATGGCCTGCCCTAGACCCCAGGATACTTTTTACTGACTTCAGAGTGGTTTTCTTTTAACATCGTTATTGAGTTAATGGATGCAGCATTCAAACAGAAAGTAATGAAAACTCCGCGTCGTGTATCTTCTGATTTCGAGACGACTCTCTTTGATACATGACTTATAACATAGCTTTGCTGATGAAATGTGGCAAGGATCGAGGTAAGGCTGCACCAAGTAATTTTTATGGATGACGTCCTTTGGAGACCCTAAATCTAATGCGAGAGCGCGAAAAAAAAACAAGAAGGACCGAAAAAAACAAGATGCCTAGATTTGAAATATAATAGTCGACGACACATGTTAGAACATAAATTGAATGAGAGAACACAGTGTAACAACTAATAATTATTCTATTCATCACGAAAACAGCAATGATTTGAATAAATCAGTTGAAGTTGAACAGCAGTTGTTGTCCTGTCCTGTTTCTTTCCATATCCCATTGATTTGCGGCACTGTCGTAACTCTTTGGTCATAGTTACAGGAAGTGGAATTTCTTGTTTTTTTTTCTGGGAACAGACCAAAATCAATGCGCGCGCGGACGTCATCCATAAAAATTACTTGGTGTAGCCTAATCTGTAAAAGGCAGACATCAATTTCATCATTGAGTTAATGAATGCAGCATTCAAACAGGTTAGAACAGTGGCGTTTTAGAACACCAGTCTGTAGCATTACTAACAAATACACCAAGCACACGACGCACCATGTACGTTTACGGTCTTATTTTCTAGGTCAGCATTCAAACCTGTATGAAAAGTCAACCTAGAAACCCTGATACTGTTAATTTACTTATCAAGACGTTCTAGTGACTTTTGCTCTTAGCTTTGTATGAATACTGTCGTCGCTGTTATGATGCAAGCGTTTTGTTATGGTTAAATAGCGTATGTTGCTCATGTACTGCATTATTGTGTACAAATCAGCGCAATTCAGCTTGTGTTTCATGCTGCAAGGTTGATTTTAATAAACTGAATTGAATTGAATCATAATAGCTTTGTCCCTCGCTCCATTGCTATTCGCATGGCGCTCGTAGACGAAGACATGGTCTTGGAAATGTAATTGAATTTTTCTCCTCGTGGCCAGCCATACGATGAGCAGATTCACGCCGTGATAAATGATTCTCATTACGTCCCTCCTCCTACCGTATCGTTAATACCTGGAAGATTGGGGGAGGGGGGTCGGATCTGTGCTCTGGTTCTAGATTGCCACATATATTGTAGGACCCGCGGTGACCTCAGCCCAGCGGGTGGTCTCTGTGGAAACTGCAGGTCATCTAAGGTCAACAAGCGGTTTTATTTTGTTATCTGCTCATCGACAAACGTCGTCAGACTTTATCACTGAACCCATCATTCTGCCTCCTCGCTGCCAAGCTTCACTCGTGGACGTTTCGCATCTGTACTGTACTTCAACTTGGCCTAACTTGAATTTTGATCAGATTTGTATTTGTACTTATTGACAATGAAAGACAAGTCATTACACTGGGTCAGCCTAGGCAGCTTTTGCTGGTAACGGCTGACCCACAAATACAGACGAACATACAGTAAGATCATTACACTATCATAATACAAACATAGTTAATGCGATACAATACAATGCATAAATATAAAATCATTTGACTCAGTAACTACCATGCAAATATATACATTAACATAATAAAGTCGTTGGGGGAATGGTTAACAATAATATGATCTATAGCATTGTGGTGGAATAGATGGAAGGCTGATAGGAGGTAAATTTAAAATCAGGACAACAGGTGGGATTTGCATTGGGATAGATAAACTTGGGGTGGTCGCCATGTGTCCTTGCAAATGCTCCTCGTCATTGATGAGTGTAATGTTCCGGTTGTTTACATTTTGAAAATGGTATTATCATATTGCACTTCCTAGTATTGTAATATTTCTGGTCTTCGTTAATGATAATTGCTTACGTTTAATCTGTAATATGTCATCAGTAATAGATTTTTCGTTATGTATTTGTTCCTTATGTTCATTTGTTACACCTTTGTTTGTTATTCATCATATCACACTTGTATCATAATTTACATTTGTTAACTTAAATAGAGGAGAGTTTCATATAAGCCTTGCAGGCTTTTTTTCCTCCTGTACGTTTTTTAGATACTTTCAATTATTTCACTTTTGTTTTTTTATATATATGTGCGAATGAATAAAACAAACAAACAATGGCAGAAAAGACTAGCAACATCGTTCAGATCCAGATTTTCTTCGATTAAGTCAGCAAACTTTAACGATCAATATGAATACAGCTTCGCATCAAGCTCCAGAAATGATCCATCATGAACCGCAATGTCACAGTTGACATTGACGATGGGATAGTTTGAAATTAGATTACCATAACTGGCATGGCATGAAATTAGATTACAATAATTGGTCTTAGTTGATTTGATTAGCGATGCCGTGGTGATTAATGACTTAGATTACGATTTAGATCACCATCCTTTATCTTTAATGACATAAATTTTGGTCTGGAAGGAGCAAATAATCCCCAAATGAATCATTTTGAAGTAGCCTACGCCCAAAGTGTGAACGGAGTCCTGTGGGAATATGTACCAGAATCATTTGGTTTCAACACGAGGGTACAGACGTCCAAAATAAACATTCGTTAGTCTGAAAATCGCTAAAGATACCAGAAAATTGATTCTGGGCAAAAGATGCCTGCATATAGTATACTTCTTTGTAATACATTAAACTACATGTGTGCCAACTTCGGTGCTCTCCAACAAATTTGCACAATTTTCAAGCTATGCAGCTGGACAGGTAGCTGTCTTCCCAGGGAATCATTCTGGAAGATGGTCTGTTTTGCCAGTCGTTACCAGATCTTCTTTCAAAAATATGTCCCAAATCTTGAAAAGATTGCAAGAGCTGTAAGAGCTCTAAAGGACAAACGGTTGAACACGCAAAATGATTACAACATACATCTCTCACTTATACCTCTGCAAAGCATGATGTTTTTTACGTTGATGAAGGTTAGACATCCAGGTAATAAGATACGCCAGAAATAGCTAAAATTACCAGCAATACAAGCAACTGGATAAGATTTTGAAACAGTCAGACGTTTCAAAAAGCATATGCATCCGCTATCTCCTGTCCAGTGTCCAGTCACTGACGAAAGATAGCGGATACTGTCTGAAACGTCTGACTGTTTCAAAATCTTATCCAGTTGCGTGCGTAACTATTTTGGTTCATGGTGTTCTTTCTAGACGATTCTGACAGTGTTGAACTTTCATCTTATCATCATATCCACTCACTCACTCACTCTCTCCCATAGCTTATCATCATATCCATTGACTCATAATCGTCAGCATTTCCGTAGATAGGAAAACATTGCTTGAAGAAAGTGTCGACATACCAAAAGTGTTTAGCAGAAAACCTAAACAGTGGACTAACTATGTCAGTGATGAATGTTCAAATCGATCATGTGCGGAGTAGACGTACCAATAAGGAGTAATAAATTGCCTTCCTCCTCGTATGAATGTCATTTGCGTCCTAGCCCATCCTTCAAATGTGTTGAGAACGATTCGTATCGAATGATGAATACATGTCTGGAATTCGCTCTCCGTTACACCACGACCTCTGCATTACATGGCAACGTTTCGAGTTCGATCCACTCTTGAAGTTTTGTTCACAATGCTTCATTTATATCTTCTTCCAATCAGGAGTTGTCTTGTTGCATTCATTTTCATACAAATGTTGTTTCCGCCTGAGTCATCTTTTGAAACGATTTGGACGTTAAGATGAAAACAGCATCTACTTCTCAATCTCCACAACCTATCAGACTAGCCTCCTTCGCAGACTTCCTAGAACGGTGGCGTATATGTTTGGGGGAGGGGGGTGACACAATTTCTTACACGGGCCAAGGCCGGCAAGGGAGTTTCGCTGCCGAGGGAGTTATGTCGCCAAGGGACGATCCCTCGAAAGGCTTCCGCAGCCTTATAACATTTACGAACATCTAGAAGGCAACGATATACAATGATGATCGGCTTTAGGAATCCGATGGAGTTTTAAAAACACCTTTTGTACCTTATTCCAATCAGGAGTTGTTTTGTTGAATGATTTGGGTCTAAGCTAAGTCTTTAAACCTTTTTGAGAACATTTGAAAGATTCTAGACGGCTACAACCCTCATATTTGTATAGAAGGCAATGAATGTTACAAGTGTGAACCACAAAATGAGGCCGGTTAAGAACTTCTTTAATCTTGATCCAATCAGGAGTTGTAGACTGTTGCCGCCAAGCCCATTCTTTGAAAAATCTGCATTGAGCGATAAAAACACCATCTGGTCATGAATCTCTAGTACGCCGCAACCTTCACATTCACAGACGGCAACGTTACAAGTATGACGAAGTTCGTTTTCGTCTGAGCCCATTCTACAAATCTTGTGATAACACCATCTGCAATTTAGTCGCTAGAAAACCGCAACATTCACATTCACTTACGACAACGTTACAAGTATGACGAACGTCATTTTCGTCTGAGCCCATTCTACAAATCTTGTGATAACACCATCTGCAATTCAGTTGCTTGAAAACCGCATCATTCACATTCCCAGACGGCAACGTTACAAGAATGACGAAGTTCGTTTTCGTCTGAGCCCATTCTACAAATCTTGTGATAACACCATCTGAAATTCAGTCGCTAGAAAACCGCAACATTCACATTTTCAGACGGCAACGTTAAAACTGATACACTTTAAAGGCCCCGGTGTCAATGAGCCAAGGGTATGACTGCAGATCGGCTACATACGTGTCTGAAGACGAAACGTGGACACTTTTCCGCTACCTCAAATATATCAATAGTAAATCCTGATGTAGTGTTTCATTGGATGTAAGAACGCTGCACTTTGCCTGGATGTCTTTTTATATGACTCAGTTTTGATTAGAACAGGCTTAAGGTCAGTGGCTATCTCTAGACACAGCTGTGTATCAGATGCGTCATCCTAACATCTTCTTAGAGATTAGTAAAAAAAAATACCCGGCTCACTCGCATCGCAATCTTAGTCACAAAATAGAATTACCTGGCAATTCTGTGATGCTCCTGGGGCTTAAAGCGCCTTTATCGTTATTACGGGTGCAATGTCCTGGTGGGTAGAGTGTTCGCCTTGCATTCGTGAGTTCGAATCCCGGCCGGGTCATATCAAAGACTCTAAAAATGGTACATACTGCTTTCTCTGCTTAGCACTCAGCATCTGGGAAAGAGTATGGAAGTTAAACACACACGCTACCAGTGGACTAGCCCCCTGCTGTAGTGATTGCACAAAGTTGTGTGGCCCAATGGCTACTGAAACGGAGATGGGCGCCGACCTATGCGCCATCGGTGCGGGAAGGAACTTTAACTTTGAGTTTGACTTTATCGTTTTCCAAATTCAGTACTGTAGATAGGATGTGTTTGTATGACACTTTCGCGCTATCTCAACCGTACCGTTGCTTTGTTTTCAAGCACTCTGTGGTAAAGAGTTCCATGCATCTTTGGCCGGCAAATTGCTCTCCTTTACATGGGCTCATTTATCGATTTTGTGGACAAGTTTAATTTGCGGTCGAAAGTGACTCATTTCTTTCTCACTACGAATGATCGCCCTGTCACACACTCAGACGGTTGTTCATTACTTCACACAACATCGTGACAACTTTTAGGACTCCCATATTTCACGTTACGTTTGTGAAGGTTAGACATCCAGGTAAACAATATATAAGGAGAAATTCAAACTCTACAACTGGATAAAAATTCGGAGATTTATTTCCGGACGTTTCGAGTGACATCCATCACTCTTCTTCAGCGTCACTAAAGTGAACTAGAAGTACTGGTTCGTTCTGCTAGTTCACTTAAGTGACGCTGAAGAAGAGTGATGGATGTCACTCGAAACGTCCGGAAATAAATCTCCGAATTTTTATCCAGTTGTAGAGTTTGAATTTCTCCTTATACATATTTCACGTTTTACGTTGGTACTGAGTCGAACTTTTAGAGACAACCGTTATCGTAAGATACTTTTATCGCCATTTGATATTTATATCATGTAACATGACCCATTGTAATCTTTGCGACAGAGGATTACACGTTATTCGGCGGAACACATTGTTTCGATATAGATTGGTGCCTAACCAGATAGAACAGTGTTTAACCGACTATAATTAAGTCTTTGATTGCATGATTCCGGCTGAGTGGGTTCGGTAGTAAAGCAATCAAGTCATGATAACAAGTAGGTTAAAGGGTAACATTTGCAAGCAAATACATAATGTTTACCTTCACGTGGTCTAGACTCACAGACTACAGCTGTGAATGATTTGTTACTCAAACACATAAATATTCTTACTAAAACACATTCATATATATAGAAAACGGCCCCTCCAACTCTGTCCTGCCGCTTACTACATCATGCAATCGAACACCACAGGGTGTCTGCTACTTAACCAGCAACCACGGTGAGAGTAGCCTGGATACCAGATCTTTCGCGCGATGCGATGATAACCCCTTTTGGGCAGGGAAGATCTAGTAGTAGGGATAGCGTTGGTACCCGGGAGCGCTTGGCAGCCGAACTCTGATGGGCCGTGTGCTATCTGTGGCGGCGGAGCGAGTTGATTATCCGGCCGAAGGATTAGCTCCAGGAGCGCGGTGGTCTGGCACCCGGGCTGCGATGACAGCTGTCTGGTTATTTACCTTATTTGTTTGGAACGGAAGAAAAAGAAGAGGAAGAAGAAGAAACGGAAGAAGCAAAAAACTTGACATGTTTATTACATTAATGTACAGTTTGAAACATTAGAGATACAACTGATAAGATATTTTATTATGTACCCAAGTCTTGGCCTCGGTCCTTTATAACCAAGGAGCATGATACAAAAACACTTTTGTGAAATACAGAATGATCTCGTAATGTTCATGCTAACCGGAAGCATCTACTAGTAGGTCTTTTCTTATTCTATTGATCATGAGTCCCAAGTAAGACGATTTTTTTCTTATTCAATCAGTAATCAAATCAAAAGGAAACTTACCTCATATAATAAGCTTTTTCAAATTATCGCACTTGAACTTACAAACTCGAAACTAGTGTGTTTGACAATTTGGTTATACGATATCATGCACACATCTTAACTTTGAACAAGGTCAATTTCCCATTTGCCATGATCATATGGTAACTGCATACATACAGCAGCTCTACTTGACGTTATCGGGTGAAATCAAAGAATCTTGTAAAGGATGAACGACTGGAATTAACTCTTAAGGGATCGAAGAAAGTATGCCGAGCTGATGCTTGGCAGTAGATTTGAATGCGTCGCCTGAACAGTTCAGGCGTTAATGAGTTCGTATCAGTTTCAGATCAAACGTCGCGAACGACCACCCCCCGTTTCATCTACGGACATCAAAGCGCACCTCACTTTTAAGATGTTCATGAAGATGTAAATAAAGTTTAAGATGAAACAAAGTTCCGAAGTCGATGATTAATAGGGAATGAGTAATAACCCCGTGGCAGCGGAAAAACTGCATATATTGCCCGGTTGATTGATAGAGAGCTTGTGCTGAACGAAGCATGGGTTATTAAGTATTCTTTGGTCATTTTTCAGTCCACGTAGATTTGTCGAGGTATCATAGATCCAACATTTGACTGATTGGAATGTCAGCGGAAGCTTTGATTCTGACAAGGCAACTAAGGCCTTGGTAAAAGAATGTTACGGTTATTGTTATTTACAATTTAACACTTACAAGTTATTGTAGTTTTGTTATAACTTTAGTTTTGTTATATCTTTAGGACTCTCTTCAACCAAAGAAAGGAACAACAGCTGCTTTATAAAGGTAATTAGCGGCAAGGTAATTTTGAGTATTCTTCTCGCGGAAAACGGTTACGACGCCACAAAAATGCCACCGGTCTCAACGCCACGGGCGGTCCTTTAGAATTATATATTTTTTATATCAACAGGACAAGAGAAGAAATGTAACATGTATAGCATCAATGAAAAAAGGTAATCAATAATATTAACACGTAGTAGAAAGAAAAGATGGTTTATTGTTTTGCCAGATTGTTGTCAATTGCCTCTTGCCAGAAATAGTCCCAGTTAGTAGTGAGCTATAGCGTTATATTCGTAAATACAGTATCAATATGATCTTGAAAATGCCAGTGTATTGACGCATTCCAGTTTTACGGATGAGCTGTATTTTTGGGATCACTTCGGCCGAAATCTAGAATAACAAGCTGCTAGAGGGCCCAAACCTACACAACTTCTTTATTACATCACAAGCTATCTGCCACCAAAAAATCAAGACCATAGCACGTCCAGGTCAAAAGATACAAAAAAATGAAGTTCTGCTGCAGTACCAAGGTCACATACCAGGGGGCCCAAAATCAACCTTGAATTAACCAAATACCAAATACCAAATATCATTATAATCCATCCAGAGGTACTTGAGTTATGCTGACTACAATAGTCCGGAAACACACACACACACACATAAACACACACACACACACACACACACACACACACACACACACACACACACGCACACACACACACACACACAGACACGCCAAAAACAATATCACCATTTTTCATGGAGATAAAAAGGGAGAATACCTACATACCGACTATAACTTTTTTCAGTACCGTTACCGGAAACATAACGTTTTTCCTTATGCCTAAATACGGCAGCGCCTGGGAGTATATCACATCGACTGATATAGGGTTTTCCGGATGATATGTTTCTTAATTAACATTTATTAGTCATATAAAGATGAATAACGTCTGAGTTCGCTCGTAAATCTCGGGCGCGCTGACTGTTTGGTCGTTATTCGGTCGGTTGAACATCACGGGGCTATGCAACATGTACCTTGAGTTGTGCAAACCGGATTAAACGGTCGTGCGGGATTGATTTAGTGTGGTGTTGAAAATCGCTTTTCCAAAAAGGTGGGAAATGTTAATCAGAATCTCACGTATAAAAGTCATTTCCGAAATGTGTGGAGCATTGATTATTGGAACTGTGCGTCTGCAGTACTCTTAACTGCGTACCTAAACGTAACATCAGGTACAGGTACCGGTACAGAGGTTTAGGTACAGGTCCGGACCTGTACCTGTACCTGAACAATTTGAAAAATTTACATGTGTTTTTATAAAAGTCATTTCCGAAATGTGTGGAGCATTGATTATTGGAACTGTGCGTCTGCAGTACTCTTAACCTTCCAATCCACCTCGCTGAGACGGCGCTGCGACCGAGCGATTTGACACAGCGCTCAACGGGAATTTCATACATGAAAAACGATTTCTTTACGCACTGTGTGTTTTGCTGTCTTTTCAGTCGTACCTTTACGTTTTGGATGATATTCCATTTATGAAATCGAGGTTACACTTCATTATGGAATGCACTAAATATGATGGTCTACGCGATGAGTTATTCACCTCTCTCAATTAAAGTACTTCAGATTTTAAGACACTCAATGCCACAGATAGATTTGACTACATATTTAAATGCAACAGCTCATACAGTGTTAAAATAGGCAAATATACAAAAGATTGTTTTGTTATTAGAAAAATAATGATACTCAAAATTATCCCAACTTGAATCATGTAAAACCTAAGATAGTCATTTTGTTTTAGTGAATAGTTTTATTCCATACTTATGTCTTGTTCTATGTTTACTGTTGTTGCCATACTTTGTACCTGCTACAATAGTCGCGCAATAAAGTTCTATTTTATCTAATCGAGGTCACAGCGAGGTCGCAGCGCGATCGCCGTCTAGAGGAATGGGAGCCAGGCGACGGAACTGGAGCGTGCGCAATTTGAGGCGCCACTTTAATTAACGTCCCCAGCGTAACGATGAATCAGTTCTTAAACCTGTCCACCCGGTTCTCTTATTTCCAGACCCTTTATAAGCAATCTTTACTGACACAACAAAAGTACAGCGACTCTCGTAAGGTCTACTTAATCTATACATACATACATACATACATACATACATACATACATACATACATACATACATGCCAACAAACAAAGTTCATACTAATGAGTTTGTTTACATACAATCATATGAAATAGGGCAACATATTGAAATTTAGCGTGTCGTATACTTATACATTACTTGTTCTTATGTCCAAACATTCTTTGATGTATATACCTTTTTGAACACAGTATATGACTGGTTTATTTGCAACACACATACCATCGCAGCCTTTCCTGGCTGAATTGGGTATGATACATAATTCATTAAGATTCATTCAATAACTGTACACTTCTTACAATAACATTATAACACTACACTTCATAAAAAAAACTACAATTCTTCAATAAGTCTACACTAAAAGGTTAGGTAGTATTTCTAAATATAGAAGTTCTGCATCTGAACTGTGTGAAGTTGTCCTTTGTCCTTAGATCTCTACTGTGAATGCTTCCCCGTTTCGGAGGGAGCCAACTAGAGAAGGCGGGGGGGATTTAGAGATCGACAGTGCGAATTTTGTACACAGATTACGGCGTATAATGCATCGGTACACCATAAATCTATTGTTAAAGACGAAATAGTTTTCTTCTTGACTTTACACGTTAATTTATTATCTTAACTGTATTGTGTGCATGTACGAACATGACATTTTAATCTTCACTACATATATGATTTATCACATGTAACTGTGTTGTGCGCATGAGAAAGTAGGACAATTTGATCTTTTAATCCCTCGTATCAAGGATGTACGATTTATTGATGAGAAAACCGTAATCATGTCTATCTATATCATATAATTGCATAATCAGTAAGCCGTCGCGCTGTGTTATACACTGATTTGGTACTTAGATTTGGTACGAACAGGCCACGTAAAGGTCTAGCTAGGGTCGGTCACATTCGGCGTACGGCATGTTTTCGACATGTTTACGGTAGGTTTACGACATGTTTACGGTAGGTTTACGACATGCTCACGAAATTCAGGGCGTTCGCTGGATAGTCGTGATGTGTCTTAACAAATTCATGTATCTCGTGCGGTCGGTTCTATGTCTTTAGCTTTTTGATAGAGACAAGGGCAATGTTACACTGCACTCAAGTTAATAACTTATTCTAACGGTGCGCCACATACAAAGAAAAATGAGCTTGATGAGGTAGAGGTCGTCCCGTAACCTTTTTGAGGCCGTAGGCGTAAGGGCAGTAGGCTGGTATCGACTGTGTCTAGATCACGTTATTGGAAGGCGGAGCCCAACCCTCTGCTTCCACCGCCTTTTACCTCCCCAACCGAGGTCAGGTACCCATTTTACCCCTGGCTGGAGCGAAGGAAGTCGTGTAAAGTGCTTTTCCAAAGGGCAAACATCAGTGGAATGCCATCAGCGGAATATCACCATGCTGTAAGGATCTAACAAGTCTCGAACCATAATCAGGGGGGTGCCTGACCTTTCCCAAAAGTCAGAAAGAATGTAGTCTTCAATATAGGTTGGTAATTATGATACATGGGGCCGATGGCCAACCATATCACCTGCAAATGTCCTACAACCTTTATCAGCGGCGGGCATGAAGTTCAAACAATACCAAAAATAATTTTTCTTGTTTTTCTAGTTTTCTTGTTTTTTCTTAACTCGTGGACAAATTTTCCTATATTAAGAATTTCAAGAATGAATAAGAAAGAAAAATTGATGAATTTGTCTGATCGTTTCCATGGAAATTCTCATTACAAGGAACACTTTCCTAATTCTATTAAGTTAAGAAACTATTTCTCAGCAAGTTTTTAACCATTAAGAATTTCTAGAAATTCAAGTCTAAATTTCTTGTTTTTATTAACTTCAAGATTATTTTTCTTGTTATGTTAAGAAAATATAAGATTTTTTTTCTCCCCATTCTTGAATTATCTTGCTTCAAGACAAATTTTCTAAGAACAAATTACTTAAGAAAGAAATTCTTAACTCGTGGACAAAATGGCTTTCTTAAACACATAAACTTTTCTACTTTTCTTCTTTTAAGAACTTTTTTCTGTGTATAAGAAGTAACAAGAAAAGTAAGAAAACGCATTTTTGGTAGTGAAGTCCTGTAATCTTGCACATACAGATGGGATGTGTGGGACTGCATATATCTGGACGGCTTCACTGAGCATTGCGGAAATGAATGTCCTTCACACTGGCCATACTCGAAAGTGGTCAGCAGTTCATAAGGAAGCATAAAGCTAATCTCCAAGCAGATCTAACGGTTGCAAAGACCGTCTCCAACTGGCAAAAGGAGTTTTTATTGCTCCGGTTGCAATAAAAACTCCTTTTGCCAGTTGGAGACGGTATTTGCAACCGTCAGATCTGCTTGGAGATTAGCATAAAGTTACTTTCTGCAGAAAAGAACCATCACTGAACGCTGGGCACCTGGGCGTGTCTAAACAATTCAAACGGACGTTTTAAGACATGTGTACAGGTTTTGGAGATCGTAAGTGAGATTGTTCATATGACCTCCTCGGCAAGTTTCCTCGCAATGGTCAGCACTTAGCGAGGAAAGTTTGACCTTCCCAAACGAATAACAGCGCAGCCTCTCTCGTTTACCGCTACGTACAGGAATTCTAATGATAAAATTCTAGATTTGTGTCGAGAGTCTCTCTAGGTCCTACAACGTTCTGCAGTTAAAATGCTTGTCAAAAACTAAAGACCGTGATAGTGCCGGAGAGTGCCAAATACCGAACCATTTCGCGATGGGTCCGTTTAAGTATCACTTGAGAAACGAGGACACATCATCCTTCCCAGTATGGTCCTACACCATTATCGGACAGTACAGTTATCTAGCAGCACTTGAAGATAGGTCCATTAGAGGATCACTTGGGGGAGTATCGAGCACATGGTCATTGACCCTTTTCAAACAGTCAGGTACATTTTTGACACTTTTGGTCAATTTGTCACCGCGTTTATTCTCTGCTTCACGTCTACCTAGAGCGCAGCCCTTTTCAGGTATCAAGTGTACCTTTATCCAAGACTTAAATGGCTAGCACATGTATCAATAATCAAATCCACCCACTATTCAAACCCCAACTTCAAGACTTAAGCTGTTCATGACCTGCAGGTCAAAAAGACAAAATAGGATCGGGTGACCTGCCGGTCAAAAAGACAAAAGAGGATCGGGTGATACCGAAGATCTTATTTTCTTCCAACGAAATCTTGTTCTAAGCAAAATCCGCAGGTTTTAAACTTCTCAAACTTCAAGTCAGCCAGGTACTTTGCAAAAGCTGCAATACGTCTCTGTTTGGCATTATCTGTGGAATACGTTAGGTCTGTGAAAGAGACTATGGCAGTGATCTAAGCATCGGTGCTCGCGAACAATGGTCCCCATCTCTATTCCGCCTGCATAGTTGTCGATCCCTTGGTTTATCAGCCAGCCCACGCGGAACGTTAAACGCACGCATAATTGCTTGTTTCACCTTGACATTTCAATCACCGACATGACAATGACAAGTATGAAGATGCCTCCCTTGCGGAAGGTGCATAGACACCAGGTGCCCTCTGTGGTCCCCCAGGTATCCAGCGGAATCTGCCGAAAGTTCATCGGTTAGTGTTTGACAGGACACCGCGCTTTGGTATGGATTAGCGCGCATTCATCAAGCCGGCATCGACTGGAGCGCCTGTCGCATGAAATGAAGACGAAGCGAGGCTTTCCAGCGACTTACAGTTAACTCCAACTCGTCTGCGATTACAATAAGAAGGTCATGATGCATCACAAAGGTTACCAGCCGAGTTTGTGAGTGAGTTGTATGAGATTCGACAGATGATAATCCGTTGATGTTAAGCCCCCCCCCCTCACTGGACCCGTGGTACGCTGGCGGCGTCGCTGCGTCCTAAACTGGATTCGTGTTACGCTTGACTTTATAATGAGAATATCATTCAAAACGTACAAGTATGACCAAAAAGACAACAAAACACATAAAGCTTTAAAAGATTCGTTTTGTCGATGAAATTCGTTGAGTGCTTTGTCAATTCGATCGGCCGCAGCGACATATATATATATATGTCAATCCCTGCTGTAACTGAAAGTAGTTGAAGGACGTTCTTTTTTAACACACTTAACAGCCGTATTAGTGCAAGAGCTCCTTGGGCGATCCACGAGTTAAGTGCATTCACGAAGTAGAATGCTTCTATAATCACGTCAAGAATTCCCAAGTGCTCGAAAGCAATCTATTGCCGCGGCCACGGTGTATCCGAGTATAAAGTCTTAATTCCCCTTAATGAAGCCATGGGGGATACCATTTCCTATTTCAATCACCAGAACCTTATCGCAAGGCCCATGCACGCATCTGCCGTGATTATTCATACTGGCAACAGTGCGCAATCTTGGCACGTATTGAATCATCTTTTGTATCCATATGGCAGAAATGCAGAAATCAAGAAGATTATTTCCAACATGGGTACAAATGTACAACAGGTATCAGAGTCTTTCCGTAGCAGTTTGTTGTCATATATATAATTAAACTTGACTACTGTTTGTCTTACGAAGCATTTATGGAACCAATGATAGGCGTTTCGCATGGTTTGAGAAGCAATTACAATCTATAACTTTGCAACACTGTGCCTGTACTCCCTTCAGCACGCATGTCGTTCTACACTGCTCCAGTCATTGAAAGAAACATAACGACATTTGGGCCTTCACATTCGACACTAATTTTCGGCCCATAACCATTGAAAAGCATCATAATCATGGTAAAGCCTGCACTCTCCATACATCTCTGTCGTAATGTATGTGGCTTCAACAACACCTGCGTCCTTTCTGCCTTTTCCCCTTGGGCAACTGGAGCCTAAATTACAATCTTTTCATCTACGCAGTGCCGATAATGCCTCACTGTAGGCCTTATCATCCTCAGAACCATTTAAAGATTTATGGCACCCCGAAAGCCGTGATTTCAAAACCATCCGTGTTAATGTGCACAGAATGAAGGTCCTCCCCGAAAAGGCGGCATTTCATTGACATTATTTAGTTCGCCGAAGGAAATTTTAAGAATTCAATCATAGACCTTCAGCGTGGATTTTCGACGTACCACGCTGAGAATGTCAAAGCTGTGACACCTCCTTACACTATAGGCTGCGACCACGCTGCGACTGCCGAGCGACCGAGGATATGGCAGATTCCTCAACGGATTTCATAACTAGATAACTTTTTTCAGGTTTTGTTTATTAGGCCACAGAAAGTCTATTGAGATGTACTGTATACACATCTACAAGGACATGTTTACTGTTGAATCAAGGAGGTTTTATATCATATATGAATGAATAAAGGACTAAAAGACCTGTTGGTCATGATATCATATTTCGTCGCCTCAATTCCTGCTTAACAAGAATTATGGTCTCAAAATTGGGAAAAATAGAAATCTTTTTATTTTTTGGCCCGGCTTGTTTTTTTTCGCCCTATCACATTAATTTTAGAGTCTGCGGAGGATGACATCTATAAAATTTACTTGCTGTGGCCTTATGCTGTCTTGTATATTATATCTTTACATCTTGAATCTTCTGATTATGAATTAAAGGGTCACACAAAGCCAGTCTTGGTCACTGTACGGTCGCTCAGGAAAGGGGGTTTGAGTAGCATAGAAAATTATGGGTGATTTTCTACAGGAGTCAATAGGCCGTATTTTGCATCCATTGCAGATTTTCCTGCTGCAAACGAGCACTTAACATGCATAGGTAGCATAAACCGCCAAGTCGAGGATTTAGACGAAGTTAATGGATCGTTCGTATTACGAGTCGTTTTCCCTATTATATTTCTTGGTGTTCATGTACAAGGTTTAATCAACGCAGCGGGTTCTACGGCAAATACTAATTTCGGTAAATCACTGCACTGTGACAGGGAATAAAATCGGAACAAAACAATCTTGGACATGTTTTTTAAGCTCCCGCGTCTAGAATGACCATTTCAGCGTCCATATGGACCATGAAACAAGAGTGCGCTGAAAGCCTTTAACAACATACGTGGGATTATGATATTTAACAACATACGTGGGATTATGATTGGTATCCATTTGCTTGAAAACTATACTGCATATCGTATCCAGGAATGTGTGTTCTGAAGATTCCGGTAAAAGCTTGAGCGAATGGGATCACCTTTAGGTGATTGGACACATGTCCGTAAGTACAGTATAACGGACAGTATAGTATTACGCATTTCTACTGTGGACCGAAGTAGTTTTGGGAGCAAGCGTGTCGAATGGAAATGCTATCGCAGAAGAACATAAGTGGAAAGGTGAACCCGCTCAACACTAGCACTTTGTGTGGTCTTAGATGACTCCTTAAAGATAAATATTGTTAAGTCTTCAAGGACAAAAAATGAAGCTTATCATGTGACTGATCAGGCATAATAACGTTGAAACACAACGTGGTTCAATTCTTTTTGCATGACGATGCAAAGCATAGCTATCACCCAGCGAACTCAAAACGCTTTCAGCTACAAGTTGGGGAAGATTTGATAAACGAGATAATAATAATCACAGTACTAAAGAGGGATTTCATGCCAGGATCAATGGCTTCTTCGTTACACTTCTTCACAGATCTTTTTTCATCTTATGAAATTCCTAAGATTAAAAAACCCTGACCGTTATCACCCGTTCTTTAGCCTTTATTTCCCATAGGTACAGCTGAGGGTGGAACAAGGGTTATCACCGTAAAATAGATGAGCACCGCTCCTTGTGGGGCAGCCAAGAGTTTATTCTCGGCCAAGGGGGCACTTTTCTGACGCCCCTGTCCATTAACGTGTCGGACAAGGCTGATGAAATGGTTCATGGGGTCACCGGGAATAAAGCAAGCCTCGAGAATTTTTGGAACCCTTTGAACTTTCGCATCATACATCAAAATTTGACTAGCATGTGGCTCTGGGTTCCATCCAAATGTAGGCTCTTAGTATTGAACCAAATTCTTTTTTGTAAGATGGTGGTCAATGCCATATAGAATACATCGGGGCTAGATCGCAAGGGTCTGGAGCGACTGCCATTCGGCGCGCAAGTGACCTCAGTGTGACAATAGCCCCATGTGCGGCCATAGGACTGGAGGTTTTGAACCACTCACTCCTTCTTTTTTCTTGTGACGGGTCCTTTAATGTGCTCCAGGCTATTGGCATCTTATAACATGGAACACATCAAATACCGCCATTGATGTAATGGAAGACAAAGGACCAATAGAAAATCACGATACATGTACTAGATGTCATCATATTCCAGATATTTCCGTGTTTAGAATGTGTGCACAAGGAAAGGAAAATACTTAAGTCCATCTTAACAAGATAACGCCATCGGAGCATAGAGTTTATAAATAATGGATCACCGAAAGCCGAGAAGAATTAATTGCACACTAAGAGCCCTAATTTCACAGCAATAACCCTCCTAATATCTCGTTTAAAAATAATTAGATTTATTGCACTCTAAAAGCCCAATTTCACGCCAACTTAAATACTGGTGTTTTGTGGACATAAAATTAGACATGGCTCTCTCTAAAAGCATAAAATTCGTACTGGCAAAATCAACAGTACAGACCTGTACACTTTTTCGTTGGACCATATATTTCAAACTGCGCTAAACGTAGATATTACCTTGCAGCACGCGGCGCTTCATAATAACGTTATATTTGTTTGGCATGTTTCTGCTGCAAACAAGCACTTACCATGCATAGGTTACACTGACCGCTAAGTAGAGGGCGAAGTGATAAAGCTAATAATCTTAACTACAACAGATCGCTATCCATATTACTTTCCATAATGTTTTGTTACGGGCCTTAATGACGGACCCATGTTCTGCTTCACGAACCGATTTAACTTAATTTTCAGCCTTCTTGTTTAGGCAGGCGCGTACGTCTCAGGTCTAGGCTGTGGCATTAAGGAATTAAGGCGAGAAGACGACTTTCACTCTTACTCTAAAATCTCTACCGTGGAGTCATCAACTGCTATGTCCTTGTGAAGGTATGCTTAGGTCCCAATTGCACCGGTGGTATAGTCCCAGACGGGCCCCGAAGCCACAAATTTGTCCCAACTTCTACTAGTATTTGTTACCGGGTCCCGTGTTGATTTTAAGGCCGGGTTGAATGATTCGCGGTCCCGGTCGGGCCCCAAAATTCCCCGGTAGCCGCAGGGTATCCCGCGGGGCCGCGTAGGCGTCACGCCCGAAAGTGCAAAAAAAAGACCGTCAACTACCCGGCGGGGCCCCTTTTTCCAATTGGGACCTAAGCATAACAAGGAGCCATCAATCAGGAATTACTTTAAGATTCGTCGCATGCACTTTTGCAGCTGATCTTTTCCTTTCATGTCCCTTTGTCGCGTTTTGCGTGAGGTATCTAGGGATTTCTGTCTGGAGAATTCTCTTAAAAGTAGTAGCAGATGGCCGTGGCAGACGGGGTCTCTTTGGAAGATATTGGACGTGTCCCCCGGAGAGTAAAAGCCATTTCTCGTGGAGGCTTCAGGGGCTTTGAGGCACGAAACCCTGCGTGTCTAGTGGAAAATACCATGACCATAGGTCACAACCTCATGGGTGCAGACATGCTCGGCACTTTGGGCTGACTTTGCGTGAGTCCTTTCATGTGCTGTTTGATGTCTCTAGCGTCTCCGTTATACTAACAAGAAAAACGAAAAAATAGCTGTTTAATCAATCAATCAATCAAACGATCAAACAATCAAACAATCAATCAAACAGATGAATGAATCACGAATCACGATAGACTTAATCTTTTGAAGCGATTGTGTCTATTTTTGAGAACGAGGGTGGGGCTGGCCTTTCACAACCTGCTTGGGAATTGCTGGAAAAAATCCTTGCAATTACGAAATTACGAAATTGAGATATTGCCTCAAATGATAAAAAGCTGCAAAATATCGTCTGACAAATGATTCTGTAAAAAAAACCCAACTTTTTGTGTTGTAACATACATCATAATGACAGTTTATTTCTAGCACAAGAGTGCTCCTATCTCTTGACGCCAATGCCAAATATAACATGTTGAAGTCGCCATCTTGTGATCCATCTCGTTCTTGTCTACAGACTACATATTAACGTCCCGAGCTATAGCCACAGGATAAAGGGTGAAATAGTGATATCATCACTCATCCGACGGAACCCACGCATGGAAATTCACCCGAAGACAGAGTCCAACTCACGAGGAATTCCAATCGACCCAGAAAATCTGGGAGCAGTCCTCGCCATCATCATCATCATGCCGGGCCGCATGCCCTTAAGCCTCCCTCTCACTGGACCCGAGGCACGCTGGCGGCGTCGCTGCGGGCGATCAAATTGACAAAGCACTCAACGAATTTCATCGGCAAAAAACTAATCTTTTTAATCTTTGTGTGTTTTGTTGTCTTTTTGGGCATACTTGTACGTTTTGACTGATATTCCCATTATAAAGTCAAGGGTAACACAAATCCAGTTTAGGACGCAGCGAGGTCGCCAGCGTGCCGCGGGTCCAGTAAGAGGGGGGCTTTAGTCCACCCGGCTAATGCCCCCATTCCACAAGGAGGCGACCTCGCTGCAACCGCGCTGCGACTGAATGATTTCATAGAGCGTTCAACAAATTGGCAAAGACAAAAGACGATTTTGTTTTACGTTCTGTGTGTCTTTCTGTCTTTTCAGTCATACTTTTACATTTTGCATGATATTCATTACTAGTAAGTCAAGGGCTATACACAACCAATTTAGGCCGCAACGAGGTCTCAGCACGATCGCCGTCTAGTGGAATGTTGGCCTAAGTCTGGACTAAGTCCAGGAGCAGTCTGCCGATAGAAACGTGGACTTAAGTTATGCAGACTGAGGCTAACCCAGACCCATTCATGACCCGAAAGATGATGACGAAGTAAGTTCGTATCTAATGTAGCTCATATTGGAACCCTAGCTTTCCGAGAACTGCACACTGTGCACGACGGTGTGTATGACTAAGCACTCACAAGTCTGTGCAAGACGGTGTTAACCCCCCCTCTCACTGGACCCGCGGCACGCTGGCGGCGTCGCTGCCTCTTAAACTGGATTTGTGTTACCCTTGACTTTATAATGGGGATATCATTCAAAACGCACAAGTATGACCAAAAAGACAACAAAACACACAAAGCTTAAAAAGATTCGTTTTTTGCCGATGAAATTCGTTGACTGCTTTGTCAATTCGATCGATATCATTCAAAACGCACAAGTATGACCAAAAAGACAACAAAACACACAAAGCTTAAAAAGATTCGTTTTTTGCCGATGAAATTCGTTGACTGCTTTGTCAATTCGATCGATATCATTCAAAACGCACAAGTATGACAAAAAAGACAACAAAACACACGAAGCTTAAAAAGATTCGTTTTTTGCCGATGAAATTCGTTGAGTGCTTTGTCAATTCGATCGACCGCAGAGACGCCGCCAGCGTGCCGCGGCTTAAGGCTGTCAAGTGTCCTTGAGACTGTTCCACCTTCACCACATCCCTTCATGACAAATCTTTAAGACTGCAGAATCATTACTCTTTTCTACCAGAAGACGCCTTGTAATGTGTAGAATCTGGAACACAGTATCAGTATGTTAGACAGGACAGACTGGGCATGGGAAGAGAGAGGAGAGGGCATGAGCGACTTGGAATAAAATATCTCCTTCATCGGCCACAACAATCGGCGTCTGTTTTCACCTTTCATTCAGGATGATCCTCTCTCTTTCATTGTACACATTGCTTGTTTGAAAGGTTTCCGTCTGTTTGAATGGAGCGGGCTATGTGTTTATAGTTGCTTATGTGTTTATAAATCTGGCACACGTATCAGAGATCAGATCGTCCACTTGACATGGATAGCATAAATCTCACACACCCCGACAGAGCATCATGGTGGTAATCCAGGATTGGTTTTGGGCGTCAAACCGTGACGTTTCAATTACGCCCGATAGCGCAACGGATTACACCATGTATCGTTTTCCTCCTAACTGTCCATTGGGAGGGATTCATGTCGTATCGTTAGAACAGTGGGAGGCTACCGCGTGCAGGAAGGGGATTAACGATTGATAAACGCCCTTGAGCATCGGTGGTGTGAATCCAGATGCAAAGTTATCAAAGAGAACAGCTACCTGAACAAGACTTAGTCGGCATTACTCTCTGGCGTCGTAGTTTGTAAGGAAAAACACAGCCTTTTCCATTGTTGCTAAGTTATTTTTTGTAGAATGTTTTACTAACTACAAATGAAATCTGTGCCTGAATTCTTTTTTAAGTCTTCTTGACAGCAGTTTACTTTAAAGCCCTTTTAGCCTCTGTCTGGAGCCGCGCCAATTTACAACAGTAATCTGCCAAGACATGTCGGTAATTTGCCTTCACTTCCAATATACTACCTGTGCAAGAGGAAAATGTCTGTAGAGATTTCAGCATTTTCCCTGGAGGTTCTAGCTGTATAATGGAGTTGGCATCTGCCTTAATGCGCGTTCGATTGAAGGCATTGAAGTGGACTTGAGGAGACTTGGGGAATTATTCATTATCGTGCAGGGAGATCATAGCAAGGACTTGCATATAATCAAGTGATTTAAAGAACTGTCTAGCTGATGCAAGAAAGATAGACCTAATAAAAGGTATTAGTCCCTTAAAAGGCAGATGTTGGCTTGCTGGCAAGTTTCACAGCAGTCCTGCATTAGTGTAGTTTAGTCACGCTAGCATCCTTGCCGAAGGGTGGTTTTAAATGCGCCTGAAGTACGCATCGCACGTCCGTTCAGTTAGAAGTAATTTTCCACTCAGTCGAATAATCTTTTTCTTAACGTATGGATGAATCATATCATTGCGCACGCTGTGTGCAAATTTTCGTTCAGCCTTTAAAAAATGGAGATTTATTGCTAATTCTGGAAGCCGACTGAAAACGTTTGCGGCATAAATTGAGATCTAAGTTTATGATTACGCGTACATTGATAATGATATAAAAGTATATCTGATGCTTATTGTACCTTTGATTGTTGTGACCATTTTAAATCAACCTAACGTGTTTAAGCTGAATCATGATTAGAGAGTAATGGTTAATGTTACATCAAAGTTATTTTGGTTTGAATATATTAACATATGTGCACTGAGAATTAAGAAAAGGGTTGTTTCAGAGACTTTTCAAAGTTATTTCTTTCGCTATTTAATTTTGCCATATTACAAATAGCTATAGCAGAAACATACAGATGACTGAAGTTTTCTTCTTCTAGCGACATAGTTGTATTATGGGGTGTTTTATATAGAACCCTGGTTTGCTTTGCAGATAGGATGAACGATGTTACAGAGCACACATGCGACAGATGGGATGTTAATACGGGCGCGACAAGCTGTTAGACGCCCCGACCAATCAAACCACGTGAATCGCATTGAAACTCAGATTCGTATCAGCCATTTCCCGACAAATCGCTTTCTAACTTGCGTTAACGACTACATCTGACCAAAAAAACTCGCCAGTGAGATGGTGGAAGGTGTCAGCTTCCAAAAGACGTTTTCAGATTGACAATTGTGGCACTTTGGAAGTGATTGAATCCGCCCGCGATTTAATTTCTAGTTTCTACTACTTTTCTCTAAACGTTAAATCGCGGGCAACCCTGCTCATGCTGCAATTTTCGGTCGAACCTCCTACAAATCCATCCGTAAGCAACGGTTGACCTTAACCGTGACATAGAATTCATAAAGTCCACGGGTAAATGTGTTTGACGCGACAGATTCTACGGGGACATGGTAGTATATTTATAAGCCTGGTACATGCGGGGATAACGTTGGAGATCTGCCAATTCATACAGTACTTTCTGGACTCCTGATGTAATGCTACATGTAGCTAGATTGAATCCGCTGAGTATGTACCAAGTGGTAGCAAGTCTCCCCATACCCAAAGGACTGATGCGACTTTAGGTTGCAGGTTTATGTGTGTGCTTGGCTAGGGCTGCTCAACAAGTGCTTGCGATGACTTCCTGACATTCGTTCTACGGTGACTGGCAAAGAAATAAAGGGGAAAATGTGAGCTGTTTGCAGACATCATACGCATGCTCCTTTTTTTGCAAAGTATGCGTTTGTAGTCTGTAGTGTAAAGGAAGGCACTTAACTACGGAGTATATGTCCTCGATGGCTAGCTCATTGAACTTGTCGGTAGCATGCTAGCGTTTCAAAGCTCTTTTCTACGCTCAACTACGTCCCCTTGCTGTACCTCTCAGTACTGCATCTGCGCATTATAACCGGTTATTAACCACATGCTCTCTCAATGCTGTGAAGGTGTCGTGAAAATTATACATACATTAGTTTACAAAACCACCAAGCAAGAACTACGCCAGTTCATCTTCACTTCAGTTGGGTCGTAGTTTCCTTTAACATTCTTTGGGACATTATGTACAGTCAGGACTCACACGTTATAATAACAGAACCTAGTAATTTAACGTATTCAACGCTTGTTACGCGGGCATGTTTGAAGGTAGATGTTATTGTACATCAAAGTAGTCTATTATTGAGTTTTATCACCGGCTATTTAGTTACCACAGCAACACAATGACTACAATTAATTGTCTTTTATCTGTTATCATGGTTGCCTCAGTGTGTTTATCACGTTACCACTTGAAGAGTATCAAACCTTCATTCGGTTTTCATCCCAAGACAATTGCAGTAGATGTAATCGAACTGCTCATTATTTGTGATTCCCTCTTATTGTCTTTATCATAGTTACTTTGTTGCTGGGCAATTCTATAACATAATCAGTATGACAAGCATTTCTGGTCAGCCACAATTCTAGAAGAATCGTTTATTCTGCATTTTAGGCCATGTTGATTTCATTATATGGATGTCATCCGCGCCCGCATCAAGTTTCTAAGAAAAAACGGCCATACTGTAAATCGTAAAAAAAAACACGGCCATACTGTAAGTCGTAAAAAGCAACTGCAAAGAGATATATGTGTACAGTGCACTGCAATCTAGCTCTCAGGCTACAAAAGTGTATTTTATTGGGTATGTATAATGAAGCAGCTTACTAACTGCTTAACTTCTCCATGTTTCCCCCAGCCTGGCCGTTCGGAGGCGTGATCTGTAAGCTGTCTCCTTTCATGCAGGGTGTGTCCATAGGGGCGTCTATCTTCACTCTGGTCGCTATAGCGACGGACAGGTATGTCTGAATAAATGAAACGATTCCTTTTTTCCCCACGTTCTTTTTATTCACATTTACAAAACAAAACAAAACAACACAAAACAAGCAGAACAAAACAAAATGCAGACACGCACGGCGCAGGCACAGTAATCAGCACACAATAAACACCTTTACAAAACTACCTAACAGAGACAAAACAAGAACAGAGAAAACATCAATCAAATGCAAATCATAGTAAAAGATAACTTCTTATTAATCAAAAACAACGTTGAATAAATCTAAACCACTCCATAATACAATGTGATGGCGTAGTAGCTACATTTGATCAAAAACAGGTGTTACCCCAAGAAGAATGAAACGATTCTTAGTAATTTTCACTTTACTACACATAAGCGTGATAGTACATATGTTTCGCGTTCAAAATACTAGTATGGGTTATACTTCAAGGAGTAGTAGATAGTTAAAATCCAGTTCACCATACAATGAGGGTCAGTCATTGTGCCAACTGAAATGACTCACCTACAACATGAAGATTGGAAGGGTGGCCTACGTTATCATGTTGAAAATTTATTAAAATCCCTTGTTATGCTTTGGTCACATTTCCAAAGCAAGCCCCGGCCGGGCAGCTTGTGGGAACGAAAAAATATATATGACAAAAGATACAAAACGTTAAAGAATTACTCCTAATCATATACACGATTTGTGTATTTTCTAGATATGCATTTTTTGATTTTCCGTTTCGTCAAACAGAAATTGGACCAAAGCATTAATTATGCAAATTAGCTCCTGATTTGCATGATTACCATCTACCTTACATCGCCGGTGTGTTTTTTTGAACATCACTTTTGTTTTTCCTTCTCCAGATACCTGGCAATTGGAAATTGGACCAAAGCATTAATTATGCAAATTAGCTCCTGGTTTGCATGATTACCAACTACCTTACATCGCCGATGTGTTTTTTTTTTTAAATCACTTTTGTTTTTCCTTCTCCAGATACCTGGCAATTGGAAATTGGACCAAAGCATTAATTATGCAAATTCGCTCCTCATTTGCATGATTACCGTCTACCTTACATCGCCGGTGTGTTTTTTGAACATCCCTTTTGTTTTTCCTTCTCCAGATACCTGGCAATTGGAAATTGGACCAAAGCATTAATCGTGCAAATTCGCTCCTCATTTGCATGATAACCATCTACCTTACGTCGCCGGTGTGTTTTTTGAACATCACTTTTGTTTTTCCTTCTCCAGATACCTGGCAATTGGAAATTGGACCAAAGCATTAATTATGCAAATTCGCTTCTGATTTGCATGATTACCATCTACCTTACGTCGCCGATGGGTTTTTTGAACAGCACATTTGTTTTTCCTTCTCCAGATACCTGGCAGTTGTCCACGTCCCCCAGGGTAAGATATCCGGTCGCCAGGCGGCTCTCTCCATCGCCGGGGTCTGGCTGCTGGCGGCCGCCATCAACATCCCCCAGGCAGTCGTGCTCGAAGTAGCGCCTCATGACTTCGGCAACGGGGTAACCGTTTCCGCTTGTCAGGTGAGAAACGTACAGTCTTAAGCCCCCCCCCCCCCTCTCACTGGACCCGCGGCACGCTGGCGGCGTCGCTACGGCCGATCGAATTGACAAAGCAGTCAACGAATTTCATCAACAAAAAACGAATCCATTTAAGCTTTATGTGTTTTGTTGTCGTTTTGTCGTCAATGTCGCCCCCCGTCCCGGCTCAATATTGTTGTGTTTTCTTTGCCCCCAGGAGGAATGGCCGAGCATGAACCACCGCCGTGCCTACACCATCATGTTCTTTCTGCTGCTGTTCGTGGTGCCTATCTGCATTATCGCCTACATGTACGTCCAGGTGGCCAGCAACATCTGGTATCGGCCGGTGGCGACCTCCGTGCCGCGGAAACTTGCAGGTACGTGCCGCTTCAAGTATCATATATAATACTTAATAAATGTGGTACTCTGGTGTATGAAGTATAGAAGCTTTCTTTACTCACCTACTTACTATGTAGTACCTACTTCTTTTTCATAAACTGATACAATCTTGTAACATACTCTAAACCATCGAAAGTTAAAAGAGCAGCGTGTTTAAAAAAGGGAATGCAAAACGAGGATTCAACATTAGGAATTCAAGACTGAACGAGCGCATATATAAGTACATATACAATATTCTTAATGTAAGTTATGTTATGTTGATGAAGGTTAGACATCCAGGTGATAAGATACGCCAAAAAATAGTTACTCAAGCAACTGGATAAAATTTTGAAACGTTTCAGACAGCATCCGCTCTCTTTCGTCAACCGGTTATGTCTTCCGGTTTCAATAACCTACGCCACGTCCACTGTAGATTTGATTTGACCTGATTTATTTACTTGGCTGTAAAAAAAGAGCAGGGCTACCCAACTAGCCGAAGGCTATTACAAAGGGTTAGCACTGGTAAGTAAACAATATACAAAATTCAATACAAACTCTTCACAACACAACGCACATTGAGACTTTTACTTCGTGTGCTGCCTACAGATTACAGACAACAGTATTGATATTGTATGTCCCAAATATTTTGATGTACGTAATTCACTATACTCAATGCTATCGTCGGATCTACCAGGATTTATCTCAATGTACTTGAATAGCAAATTTAAGTACATAATGAAATGTGACAACCCATGCATGGTATACATTGGGAAGTATATCAAAGAATGTCTAGACGTTAGAAACTCCTCCAATAATTGTAAATCCCATTGTCATCCCATACTACTACACCAAGATAGATTAATTAGCCTAATAGACTGTTATCTATGTACCAGTGAATGCCATACTTTGTACCTTGTACAATTGTTGTGCAATAAAGTTGTTATCATATTTCTTGTTCCAGCTGGGGAGTGCAGTAATATCTTCCAGTTTCAAAGTGTATTTTGTGATTATTGATTCGCAGTTATGTTATATATATACCCTACGTCTCGTCCCCTGTAGATCCCCACCAGAAGAAGAAGACGTGGGTGGTGAAGATGCTGGTTGTGGTGGTGATCCTGTTCTTCGTGTGTTGGCTACCGCTCCACCTCATCACGCTCATCGGCGACTGGTCCGATCCGTACGCCAGCCACGCAGAGGTCGTCTTCGTCTACCTCTACCCGATCGCTCACTGGCTCGCCTACTTCAACAGCTGCATGAACCCCGTGGTGTACGGGTACTACAACAAGAACTTCCGCCGGCTGTGCGACGCCAAGCTCGGCCGCGGCCACGGCGGGGTGGACCAGGATAAAACCAACGGCAATGTCAACGCCACGGAGAACAAGGAGAACCACCAGCTGCAGGTGATCGAGACAGAGCAGCAGCCGACCAGGCGGACGACTGTGTCAGCCATCACCATGGGAACCGTGGCGTCAACGCCTGACAGGGCCCATGCTGACGTAGCTGTGTAGAGCACGACTGTCCGTTAAGCCCCCCTCTCACTGGACCCGCCGCACGCTGGCGGCATCGCTGCGTCCTAAACTGGATTTGTGTTACCATTGACTTTATAATGAGAATATCATTCAAAACGTACAAGTATGACCAAAAAGGCAACAAAATACACAAAGCTTGAAAAGATTCGTTTTTTGTCGATGAATTTCGTTAACCCCTTTGTCAATTCGATCGGCCGCAGCGACGCCGCCAGCGTGCCGCAGGTCCAGTGAGAGGGGGGGCATTAAATTTGGAACAATTAGTGTATTGCACTTGCCTATTGCAAGTACCAAGGCAATGGTTGGAGACAATGCTGCTTGTGCACCACGATATAACAGTTGTTCAAACAACTGGATAGATCTTGGAAACCGTCAAACTTTCAGGTAGCACTACCGTCATCACTGACGGAAGGTAGTGGGTGCTGTCTGAAGCATCTGGGTGTTTTCAAAATCTATCTATCTATGTGGTCAAACAAACAAAAAATCGCCAAAAATAGATATTTCAAAATAATCACGTAGGCACGCATCATTCTTTAAGTATTACTATCATGTACATTCCTGAAAAGTTATATTGATAAACATCGAAGCACAAGCCAAGGAGAGCGTTTTTTCTTAAAAAGGGGCGTGGCCTTGATGACCTAATTATGACATCATACTAATTTGCATAAATCATCACCTTGCTATAAGGTACTACCTGAAAAAAAAAAAAGGTTCAGGAAGGTTTATATAGCTTAAGAAAGAGTTTGTTCAAAAACATCCCAAAATTCCTCAGCCACCCTTCAACAATACCTTAAGTAACTTCTATAATGTTGCTTGTATCATGTGAAACGAAAGGCTACTCTGTTTCAAACGCTAATTGACAAGATCTGGATCAGAAAAGGGAGTAACAAAGATAAGATTTTAATAATCCACTAATGAGAAATATAGTCATTGACAGCATTTCCTAAGCCACCGTCAGTTTGTTGTTAGTTTTGCCGTAAATATCAAAATTTCAACTGAAGTTTAGTGAACTCAAGGGTTTCTTTCTTTCTTTCTTTCTTTCTTTCTTTCTTTCTTTCTTTCTTTCTTTCTTTCTTTCTTTCTTTCTTTCTTTCTTGTACTTGTACATTTCTTTCATAAATCTATATTCAATTTTTCCATGTCTTTTACATATACGGTTGTATTTATTAGCATCATAAAGGTAAAGTGATGTGTTTACCAATACAAAACCCAAAAAGACCACTAGACAAACATTAAGATAGAGAAAAATAAAGGCAGGTCGTAGGTTGTATTAATTTTTGTAGGCTTTAAAAGTTGGAGAAGCTAACATGTGTTAGCCATTGCAATGTGAACGTGTTATTCCACTAGTTTGGCCATGCTGATTTGATGATATGGATGGCATCCTCTGGAGATCCCAAAACTCATGTGAGGTGCGAATAAGATAACTGTTTTGCAAAAAAAAGTTGCCTTCATTGTAAAAATCTACGTGGTCAAAAGGGATGAACAAAACTAACCACACAGAGTACGGTTTACCAGATGATAGATTTTTCATTTAACATCTTTCACATCATTTTTTTCATATTTTGGCATTGATTTGGCATTCTACGACATTAGTATCAGTTTTCCGATTCTTTTGGTTGCAATTTGCAGCATGTATTTCCTTAATTTGCAGCTGCTTTGTACGATTTACAATATTATTGCACAGATGCCATCCATGTAATCAAATCAACATGGTATTGCTACAAATAAATGGGCTGACCAGTTCTACAGTGTGTGGTGAGGAGATAGACTGTAAATAACTATTTCGTGTTAAAAAAGTTAAACTAGCCAAGAAAATAGTAGATTTTTAACTATATTGTAAATATCGTTAGACGTATGGACCTTCCTTTCCTGACCTTAGGATGATTCAGGGTAAGTAAATGGTGAGAAAGGTGTAGTTTTACTCTAGCACTATTTGAAAAAATATATATTTGTGTGTGTGTGTGTGTGTGTGTGTGTGTGTATGTAGGTATGTACACATGTGTTTGTGTGTGTGCATGTGTGTGCGTGCATACGGGTGTATGTGTGTGTGTATGTGTGTGTGCATGCGTGTGTGTATTTGTGTGTGCGTGTTTATGTGTGTGTGTGCTTGTGTGTATGTGTGTGTGTGTGTCTGTGTGTGCATGTGTGTGTGTGTGTGTGTGTGTGTGTGTATGTGTGTGTATGTATGTATGTATGTATGTATGTGTGTGTGGGTGTGTGTGCATAGGTCTATATTGTGTCAAGACTACTGAATTCTACTGCATTGTCCATGTGTTCATATAAGAAAGTTAACTGCATCTTTTACATATATCATAGTTTGCGTGGACATCATTACATACCTTACTTATTGGCAATTGACTCTAAACGAGTATTCATAAAGATTTGGCTATTGTAATTCTAGAATGTAAAATCTTCTTGTCTGTGTTGAACTTTGTCCACTGAATTGTTTGCTTTCTTTCAACTTAAGATTGTATGAATGAATGACGTAAGGCATGATATACATAATCACCTTTAGAACTGCATGTACATATGGAGATATAGTGATACTTTGTGCCTATACAAACGTTTTCTCTACAGCCAGGAATGCTATGTACATAGGCTTTTGATGTCTCTCAGTGAGTAATAACGTGAGTTCTGTGGAATAAAGATGTTGAAAGATTTCTTGATCTCGTTGTTATCTCTTTCCTTTCCAAATAAGGGAAAGAACGGTTCTTGTAAAACTAGGGACGTGCTGATTTGATTATATGGATGACATCATTTGGGACCCCAAAACTGGTGCGAGCTTACAAAGAAAAAAAGCCTTCATTATGAAATTTAAGTGGTCAGGAAGGCTGAACAAATGACTTAAGACACAGAACATGGTATACAAAACAATAAATTCTTTGTTCTTGTTCTTTCACATTGACTTAAACATTCTTCTTGGACTTTGGAACTGACTTCGGAATTTTACGACATTAATTTGTAGCCCCTTTGTACGATTTACAGTATGTTTGCAAACTCCTCTCTGGAAACGGACGAAAATTGATGCAATATATAATAAAGACAGTGTGGCCTAAGCGATCCATTGAGAAAAGATGGAGTTCTAATAATATGTTTCATTACGAAGAATCTAGATAACGAAGAATCTTATCAAAGGCGCATAGGCCAAATTTCTAGGTATCCATAGAATATATAGACTACCCAAAATTTCGTACCTCCATTCTACACTTCAGCCAGAGGTCTAGTTTTTCTAGTAGTGCTATCCTGCCCATCCTCCTAATCGTACGAATGAAACAGTCTATCAAGCCAGGGAAACAACGAACGACATTGTTTCTTGCGTTGTTGTAATCAAAGAGACAAAGAGACATCAGTAGGGTGTTGATGGATGCAGTTCACTCGTACTTTATGTAATGTAAACTATAACTCCCCACCAGAATGAATGAATAATACACAATGGCTTCGTTACAATCCCCTTGTGTTGTTTTATTAGAAACCATAAAGCTAGACGTCACAAAATTAGAATTAGAAATACACAAAATGCTAAGTGAAATGTACGACTGTGAAACAACAATGACTGGGGTCTGAGAACACACAAACTGCAAATAGTTTATCTGACAAACATTGCGCGTTACAAGTTTTCATCTATGAAATCGATGTTGTAAGTCCGACCCGAGTTTAAATGCAGGTGTGTCATAAAGATTTAGTCTCCTTCGCAGACTTCTAGGATCTATGGCGTTGTTTTTTTTGTGGGGGGGGGCGCTAATTCGAAATTGTCAACACGGGTCAGAATCTGTAATGCCGGGGAGGCAGTTTCTCCATGCCAAAACTGTCATAGGCAGTTGAATGTTGCCCCCCCCCCCCCCACCCCCCCTTTTTTTTTTTTTAGTAACGTTAAAGCCAGCGCTCATAGAGGTCTGCGAAGGAGGCTGGTTAAGATTACTTGTTCCCACTTTCCGACCCATGTGCCATGAATCTCGATGTGGTCAAGTTCAGACTCATCCCACACATGAGATGATGAACGTAACGAAGCAAACTTGACCCAATTACTTTTTTTTAGTTGTATGCTATAAGTAAACAATACAATGAATGAATGAATTACCTTGATAGTACAGGTCATAGTGATAAAGCAGAAGTACAATTACAGTGATACAAGAATGTGGTATCTTACTACATCTACAAACTATTGTATACTAGTGCCATCTCCAGTACCGACGACTACACGGCTTGGTAGGAGATTGTAACAGTGGTCAACTTGCTGGTCAGTATGTGGTCACCGGGCGTTCCTTCAGCCACTTGGCGATGCCAGGGTTGGCCTTGACATTGTCGGCCACCTTCTTCAGGTTGGGATACTTGTCCAGACTCGGCAAAGCGATCGTGAGGGACCCCACGGACTCGTAGTTGAAGTAAAGAGCGATGTCAGCCGCTGTCAGCTGGAGAAAAACAATATAGAAATCGTGAGGAAGAGACATTGGCTTCTGTCGTACATAGCAAAACGAGCATTAGATTTATCAAATTTAAAATTCACTTTGTTACGCAGCAGCAAGAAATAAAAAGTTATCGTTCAACATAGACACACACAAGAAGGGAATAGAATTGAATAGAATTAATAGAATTAATAGAATGAATAGAATAGAATTATGAATAAAGTGGAACAGAATAGATAGAATAGAAAACAGTTGAATAGAGCATAAACGAACTGAGCAAAAGGGTATTTAACCGGATATGATATTGATAGGATAGAATAGAATAGGATAGAATAGGATGGGGTAGGATTGGATAGGATTGGGTAGGATTGGATAGGAAGAATAGATCTAGAGTAATAGAGTACAGCAGTATATAGAACATAACATAATAGAATAGAATAAAAGAGAGCAGAATAAAACAGAATGGAACGTCGCAGGATCGCCTTCATTCAAGAAGGCACACGTACCTGATCTCCGACAAAATACCCCTTGTTGCTCGCCAGTTTGTTCAGATACTCCAACAGTTCTGGGGCTTCCTTTTCCTCCAGCTTCTTCTTCCTCGCCGCCTGTGGAAGTAAACATATAACGTTATAGCCGTTAAGATTTGTCTAGCGAGAGCAAATTTAAGACATCTGACATTACAGATAACAATCTAGCGTTACATCAGCCTCAGTGGGAACTAGGATGGTCTGACCACAAATGACAACTGAAAAAAATATAAGGTTGACGGATGAAAGAAAAATATTGTATAATGGACCGTTATATAACATTACGAATGCACTTCTACATTTGTGCACTACATGGCGAGCATTGTGTTTTGTCTATACTCCTGACGAACGTCAAAGAAAACGTAGGAAAAGTAAAACTTATCTTGAAATGAGTATCAAAGGGTTTTTTTTCATTCACAAACAATGAATTATACAAAAGCCGACGTTTCGGTGACCGTATGTCACCATCCTCAGGGGAATACTGACCTGCTCTACTTCGTATTGCCGCTAGGGGTCGCTACTACGACGTTACAGATGCGGTCGCAAAAGTATTGTCATATTTAAAAGGATATTGAAATGTTATGAAATGGTCTGAGACTGGCAGCTTTTGACAAATCTTTGATCGGGCCGCGTTACCTTTTCTGCTTCTGGCAAGATGAAGATCTGTGCAGCCTTGTCAAACAGGGACCCCGCCCCCTCTGTGATCATATCCACCTTCGCCTGGTCCAGAGAACTCTTCCCCGCCAACCCTGCAAAAGGTATGCTGGTGTTAGGCCATACTGATTTGACCATAAAATAAGATTCCTTCAGTATTGACTTGACTTTATTGAAGAAAATCCATTAGCAGTGTGCCCTAAGGCACTTCGCTAGTCTACCTGGACTTTTTATCAACATACACATAACAATACATACTGTAACGATGACAACATAACAATCCAATATATACATTAATTACAGGTAGTAGCATGTCATTAGAATTACTGTCTAGTTGTCGTGTTAACTGAAATTAAACTGAAATACTTGAAAGTCCATACGAGTTGCTTGAAATTCGAAGCACATCATTAATTGAATAAAATCATTTACAATACGATGACACTTCACTTCATTAGTGAAGTTCTTTACCTTACAATAACAGCTCACAGAGTCCAGTTTTAAAAGTTCGTGCAGAAGGGGTGGTCTGTAGTTCTACTGGGACCTGATTCCATATTGAGACAGCTCTGTACAGAAATGTCTTCTTCGAGGCTTTGTCCTAGGTTTGTCTAGTCTAAAGGTTGGCTTGGACGCAAACCGTGTTCTGTGCTTATGCTGTTTGTTGACAGGAAACAGTCTGCTCCTGATAACTAATATCATGATTATGATATCTAAGTGGCAGGGAAGGTTGAAATATGACACAGAACATAGTGACCAAACAATTGATTCTTTATTTTTGATCTTTCACATATCTTCTTTTGACTTTGACTCTGTAGTTGACTTTGGCCTACGACAGTATTTTGCATCTTAGGTCGCAATCCAAAACGGACGGAAATTGGTGCGCGCATGGATGTTATTCATACAACCAAGCCAGTGTGGCATATCATGGGAGCAATCCAACTACATAGTGACGTTTAATTTGACTGTATATTGTTTAGTTCCCAGGCCCTTTGTAATAGTAATACTATTAGTAATAGCCTTCAGCTAGTTGGGTAGCCGTGGCTGTATGTTTTATACAGTCTTATCGAATCAAGACGGACCCGCTTTCCTGATAACACCACGTGCATGCCGTACCTGCTTCCCTGGCGATGTAACGAGCGATGCTGTTGCTCTGACAGATTGTCGTTCCGTCCACTTCCAACAGGGGGAGCTCTCCCATCGGGGTTGCTGCAAAATAAAAAGTTCTTTCTTATTTCCCTTCGCAAGATATCATTCATCAGTAACTAGAAAGTTAACACTTAAAGCAATAAGCAAATGTGACGGTTTTATCCTGGCTCCCTTTTTCCGATACAGTAGAATTATGAATTATTCCGAAACACCAAACCACCAAAAATGAACGATTCCACAATGCCCCCATGGAAAAGTTGCAAAATCATATCACCATTCCAGAAATAAAATCTTTCAAACCAATCTACCGCAGTCCAGTGAAATACCCGCCTTACTCACTTGGCTTCATCCCGGGCCACTTGCTCTCGTGCAGACGGACGTCCTCGTACTTTATCCCGCCGGCGGCCAGCATCACCCGGCTGACTTCCCCGCGCCCGCGCCCGTCAAAGTAGGTAAATTTGATGCTAGGCATGGTGCTGGTCTGAGATCTCGGTTCCTCACGCTGTTACGTGCTTGCAAAGATGCGATGTGTTTGGTCGAGGCACCCATGGCTCTATTTAAACACGTTTGTTGCTTCCACCCTGGCGGTCGTTTAAGTTGCCAGTCTTTCAAACGCGTCCTACCGGGCGTTCTAGCGGTCGATCCAGTTAAGACGCCATCAACAAAAGTGAGTTAAAGACGGCCGCTTTAGCTTATAAGATTAAAGAAATGCTTTCAGACGTGACCTACCGGACGCTCTAGCGGTCGCTCTGGATCTTGCTGATATCAATTACAAATCGTGTCAGAATGAATGAACAAACAAACCTGAGCTTATCTTAACGGCGTTTCGGGTTTCATATGCCATTTTGCCATCCTTTGTTGTGTTTATCATTCTATAGCAAATATCGTTGCCTGTTTAGTGCAGTGCAATGTGTGCAAGATTTTACTGGCGGGACTTACGGCTAATTTAACGTTTGGAAGGAGGGGAGGCGTTGAGAGGGATGCACGAGAGTAGACTTGTCATTCTACAGCACTCGCTCCCTCGTTCTCAGAGCGTCATATGAAAACCCCGGAAGCAAAGCCGAGCTTCGGACGTTCTGTTGGTCATTCGTTCCGCCCGATGATTTCAAAGCGCCACATAGCTTCTAGAAAGAGAACTGCAAGTAGGAGTACTAGAACTTTCGATGCCCAGTTTTTCCATTTTATTCTACCGTTCTGTGGGTCTTTCTGAATCTAGTTCCATTGAAAATACTTTTCTCTCGTCTCGGTCGAAGGATAAATGTTGTGGTGACTTCATTGTAAAATCTCAGTGGTTAGGAAGGTTAAACAAATGGCTGAACACACAAAAAATGGTATACAAAACAATCAACTCTTTATGTTTTTTCTTAGCGCTATAGCTACTCCTTTGACTTTGGCATTCTATAACATTTTTGGTATTTTTTTGGTTGCAATCTATCACATATATTTGCTCATGTTGCATATTTCGTTGTTGTACGTGTATACGATATAACGTTACCCGGTGTGGTCGCAAACTTTTTTATCTGGAAACGGATGAAAATTGATGCGCAAGTGGATGAAGTTATGTAATCAAGTCAGCGTGGCCTAAGCGATCCATTGAGAGCCATAAGTTTCATGACGCAAAATCTAGATAAACAAGACCTGATCAAAGACGCATAGGCCAGATTTCAAGGTACCCATAGAATATATAGACGACCCAAAATTCCGTACCTCCATTTTAAACTTCAGCCAGAGGTCTAGTTTTTCTAGCCTCCGTTGCAGTCCTTTTCCCCGCAGCGTGTTTTTTTTTTTCAATTTTTTTTTGGGGGGGGGGGGCGCCACGTATCTGCTTGGGATCCCGTATCCGCCGTGCCTCTGTGTCAGCAGCGGACACAGGGTCTATAGCGGACACAGAGGCACGGCGGATACGGGATCCCAAGCAGATACGTGGCGCCCCCCCCCCCCCCAAAAAAAAATTGAAAAAAAACACGCTGCGGGGAAAAGGACTGCAACGGAGGCTATAGTTTTTCTAGGAATACTATCCTGCCCACCTTCCTAATCGTTCGGATGGAACGGCATTGTTTGTCATGTTGGCGGAACGCCCGACAGGACGGGCGGCTAAGCCTCCTTTGCAGGCAGTATCTGCTTGGGGCACCGTATCTGCTTGGGGCACTGTAACCGCCGTATTAGAGATATACATATACGGCGGTTACAGTCCTCCAAGAAGATACGGTGCCCCAAGCAGATACGGCACCCCCAGTCAAAGAACCTGGCCCCGATAACTTGAAAAATCGCCGTGGGGAGGTCTGCAACGGAGGCTCACGGCGGCTACCGTACAGCACGCCAAACACAAACGGATTAGAGGGTGTACCAGCAGGACGACCGATAGGACGGACGGCTACTACACAGCACACATAAAAAAACGAATGTTCTGCTGCAATACCAAGGTCACATACTACGAGGCTCCAAATTGAACTTGACCTGCGTCTTCCCAACACCTACCCACATAATAAATATCATCATAATCCATCCAGAGGTTATTGAGTTATGCTGACTACAACAATCCGGAAATACAAACACACAGACACAGAGACAGACGCACCCAAAACAATATTTCCATTTTTCAGGGAGATAACAAACGGGTTAGTTGGTATGCCAGCTGGACGAGCGACAGGCTGCACACGAAAAACAGATTAGAGGATACACCAAAACGACCGATAGGTTGCAGCCCAATAACAAATTCATGGAGCTTTAGAATGAAAAGAAGGAACAATCCTAGTCGAACCTACTTAGCCCGACAGGACAAATCTAAAAGATCAATTTGAGGGCCTTTGGGTTAACTTGGCGACCGACAGGACACCACGAGAAAAGTATTTTGAAGATCTGGAATCAGAACGACCCACAGAACAATAGAATGAGCTAGATTTAGTTCTAGTACTCCTACTTGCAGTACTCCTTCAAGAATGCATGAGGCGCTTTGAAAACCGTTTGGGCGGAACGAACGACCGACGGAACGTCCGAAGCTCGGCTTCACTTCCGGGGTTTTCATATGAAGCTCTGGGAACGAGGGCTGCAGACTGACAAGTCTACTCTCGTGCACCTCTCTCGACGTCTCTTCTCCTTCTGATAAAATTAGCGTAAATACACATTTTTTGCCAAGTAAGAATCTTCAAGTTCGCTTTATTCAACTTCGGATCGATGGATTGACTTGAAATTCAGGATTAATTCATGGGAGCACAACCTGAACATATTCCAAGCAAAACAATTTAGATTCGTGCGGCGCGGACTTCGCCAGAGTGGGCGTTTGCGGGTATTCGCTAAAAAGCCGATGCGTAAATCCCTCTTTATATATGTGAAATTACATAATAATTACAGTTTTAACTGTGCGGACTGATAGATAGCTGCCAACAGATAGCTGCCAGATCACTTGTGCTTATCATATAGATCCTTTAGACAACCGGTTAGTCTCTTCCAGACTCCTTAGCAGACCATCATAGTGTACTCCCAGACCGGCTAACTCCACTGGCATGTTATCTGTCTATTTGACCAATTTCTACTATTTTTCCAGCGGCCTGTGGAGTCTGGTAGAAACTAAGACAAAGCGTATTGAGTCTTGGTCGGGACTGAAATAGACACTGACCTGTTTACCAACAGGCATTCAGATACACCACATTTGCTATAGAGTGAATCACCGGACAAAAACAAAAGCACATATCACGGACAAACGATGGCGAAATGGAATCCGAAACGCCCGTCTTTAACTCACTTTTGTTGACGACGTCTTAACTGGATCGACCGCTAGAACGCCCGGTAGGACGCGATTGAAAGACTGCCAACTTTTAGCATGGGGGCATTAAGCCACACTGACTTTTTTTATATAGATGACATCTGCTATTCTCCAAGCAGAGGTTTCGGTCGAGGGGGCTAGGAGCGGCCGCGATTTTTACCGTTTCTTTCCCTCCAGGAATAATTTCTTCAAGCAGTCTGACCACTTTTTTTTTTTTTACTTGGGTTTTGACAAACAAGGACGACTTGGCACTGCACTCAATTTTTATAACTTACATTAACAGTGCCACGTACAGATAACAACATACCCATTTTTTAATACACCTGGGCGAAGCGAGGAAAGTCGTGTAAAGTGCCTTTCCCAAAGGCACAACATCGGTGGCGTCAGGGGGATTCGAACTCGGGACCTTGGTTCTGGGCCGAACACCCTGCCGTTACGCCACACGACCCCACAAATCTGACCACTTTGATTTCATAATGAAGGCTTTTTCGCCCAGTATGCTCGCGTGCGATTGTGGGTACACATAGCACAGGGGATTTCATTTAAACAGCAATTTTTGAGGTTTGGGTACATTGGAGATAACCCACCATTTTACAGGGAGTAATTGTATCGGAAAAGGTGGGGCGAAACCCTCGCATTTGCTTGCTAAGGTAGATTTTCTGACTGCTACCGTTCAATTGTTTTTTACGACAAGGGATCTAAGAAAGGAAACTTATTGTTTTGCAGCAACTCCGATGGGAGAGCTCCCCCTGTTGGAAGTGGACGGAAAGACAATCTGTCAGAGCAACAGCATCGCTCGTTACATCGCCAGGGAAGCAGGTTCGTTCATTCGTTCGTTCGTTCGTTCGTTTGTTCGTTCGTTCGTTCGTTCGTTCGTTCGTTCGTTCGTTCGTTCGTTCGTTCGTTCAGACCCTTATAGTGTCTAGGGACAGTCATAGGGCAGCATGTTTCCTTGCTGTTTCTGTAGCAGGGTATATGATTCTACAGGGAGGGGTTGCTAGCCCTTCTCCTATAACATCCCTTCCAAAAGATGGGTGCAGCCCCAACCGAGATGCCCTTCCCTGGATTGAGCTAATTAACAGCTAATTGGAAGAAGTAGCTCAACTGTGAGGCTGCTACCGGTTGAGCTACACGGACATCCCTATCTGCATTGGTGGATAACATTTTTGAAAAACTGAGCTCAACTGCATCCAAACACAACAAAGACGTTTTACTGAATATTTGGCTGCCCGTACTGAAATTCTGTTGAGTTGGGATAAACTTGGGATGTAAGATGCAGGGATTATAAAACATCACTATGTAGTTATGGGGGTCAGCAGAAACGACTGGAGGGTCTACACCGGGTCGGCAACCGCCATGCACCAGACGCTGATGCCTGCGAACGATTGATTGATGTAGTTATAGATCTGCTCCTTTTGCAGGGTTGGCGGGGAAGAGCTCCCTGGACCAGGCGGAAGTGGACATGATCATGGAAGGTGTCAGGTCCCTGTTTGACAAGGCTGCACAAATCTTCATCTTGCCAGAAGCAGAAAAGGTAACGCAGCCCGAAGCAAGATTTTATTTATTTATTTGTCTGTTTCTGTTTTCCTTTACCAGGGTAGTTCGAGGATCCCTCAGTGACTGAGCACTGTTTTTCAGGGAGGCTCAGCCAAAAGCTGTCAGTTTCAAAATATTTCAGAACATTTCAATATCCTTATGAATATGGCAATACTTAGGACCACATTTGTAATGCTTTTCAGCATTGGCAATAACGTTAGCTGCAGTAAAACCAGTTATTATAGTTCTGAGGAAGGCGACATACGGTCACCGAAATGTCGGCTATTGTATAACTCATTGGTTGTGAATAAAGAATTTGGATACTCATTTCAAGATAAGGTTTAGTTTTCTTACCTTTTCTTTGATGTTCCAAAATATTCGACACGACACAATGTTCGCCATTTACAACACACCAAAGAATTGCATGAGGATGGAGCTTGAAACACATTGCCAACTACTACAGAGTCCGCTAGTACAGAGTTCCGCCTCTTCTGTACTTGTGTATGAAACTGATTAATATGAATGTCACACGGTAAGTAAAAGAATTGCATTTTGATAGTTAATTACTAAAGGACATGCAGCTGCAATTCATGCAGTCAACACAGTGGGAACCCTGTCACAGATATACGTACCCTGTTTTACACGTGCATCGGCTGCTTGTCAAAAATCGGGCACTGATGGTCACCAACAAGGTAATGCTATGCGACGCAACCCGCTTCCGCATTGACCGAAAACATAACGCCCTCACCGTAACTACATCTACCCCCTCCTCAAACAACCCTACTCGGTGGATACATCAGTCCACAAAGAAGGCATACCATTTTTATTTGGTCCGCTCTGAAAGGGTTTCAGAGCCAAAAAAGCTCAACAGAAGACAGTCTGCATATTCGATAGCCATGCGCGCGCGGCCGTTTTTGTCCGTCAAGGGCTGTTTTTGACGGACTATTCGAAATAGAACAGGGGGCGGGGCTTCTAGTGTTCGAACTGGATCGGTCCATTAAGACAAAACTTAATGTTAACGGCTTATATCTTAACTTTCACAGGCGGCGAGGAAGAAGAAGCTGGAGGAAAAGGAAGCTCCAGAACTGTTGGAGTATCTGAACAAACTGGCGAGCAACAAGGGGTATTTTGTGGGAGATCAGGTACTTTTGCATCCTCCAATGATGAAGAAAGCACTGTTCTGTTCTTTTCCATACTGTTAGTATTTCTATTCTTTATAATCTATTCTTTTTTCTATTATTCTGTTCTATTCCAGTCTATTCTATTTCATCCCTTTTTGCTCTACTCACATTATGCAATATTCTGTCATATCTATTGTTCTATTCTATTCTATTCCAGTCCGTTCCCTTCTTTTGATAAAGTGGTATCATGTTGAATGGTAAGTTTTTATTTCTTGTTGCTGCGTAACAAAGTAGACAGGATTTTAAACATGGTCGGATCCGATGTTTGCTCTGTGAGGTGCGCCTGAAAACAATCTTCCTCACGATTTCTATATTGTTGTTCTCCAGCTGACAGCGGCTGACATCGCTCTCTACGTGAATTACGAGTCCGTGGGGTCCCTCACGATCGCTTTGCCGAGTCTGGACAAGTATCCCAACCTGAAGAAGGTGGCTGGCAATGTCAAGGCCAACCCTGGTATCGCCAAGTGGCTGAAGGAACGCCCGGTGACCAAATACTGACCATCATCAGTGACCACTGTAACACTCTCCTACCTAGCTATAGTCATCGGTACTGCAGATGATACTAGTATACATTAGTCATTGTAACTGTAGTAAGATATCACATTCTTTTATCTGTGTACGTTTACTTCTGCTTTATGTCATACCTGGGCCTGATACGGGTGTTCCGGACCGTGTGATAACTATCCTTATCACCATGACCTGCAATGTTACCTGTAAGAGCACAAACGCACTACAAGGGTCATTCATTCATTCGTTCATATGTGCGTGATTTAGTTTTGAAGTCTGTACGGTTGTTTATGGCAGACAACGCTCAAGAAAAGTAAACGCCATTTATAGAGGTCAAGTTTGCTTTGTTACCTTCAACATCGCATGTCGAATGTTGGTTAGTCTGAAGTTAGCCTGGACGAGATCCATGGCACATCGGTCGGAAAGTGGGAAAGTAATCTCCGAATGACGTAAACATGCCTTCAGTTAAGCACTGCTCGGGTCGGACTTATAACATCGACTTCATAGATTGAAAATTTTACGTTAATTGTGATATTAAGTTTTTGTAGATCTTAAGTTAAAGAGTCATTATCATCGTGGCTGTTGTTTAACAGTTGAACATTTCATCCCGCATTTTGTGTATTTTCCATTTCGTCACGTCTTTTTGTTTACAATAAACCAACACAAGGAGATTGTAACGATTGTAATAGTTTTCTTTATTGTACAACGATAGCCTATTGGAAGCCATCTAACAGAGGTGGTACATGATTTGTGCTTGAAAAAGGAATGGACAGAGTAAATTTTCCAGCAGTTCGAATTCAAAATGGCGTCTCTGGACGTTCCTTCAGCCACTTGGCTATCCCAGGGTTGGAGGTCACGTGGTCCATGACCTTCTTCAGCCCGGAAAACTCGTCCACATTCGGCAGTTTCATGTAGTTCCCCACCAGAGTCGTCATGTTGAAGAAGGTGATGTCAGCCAACGTCAACTGGAAAACATCGCATTTGTACCAATCACAGCAAGTCGCCGGAACGCAATTAGCCTGCTATTTAAACCGATTATATATAACTCTTTGGTCAACGTTGCATCGGAGTAACAGCCGCTTTTTAGATATCTCTTCGGACACAACTAAATGAACCTATATACGAGATATTAACAAGTTCTTACTTACGTTCCGGCGACGTGCTACCAATCACTGACGTCGTAAGATCACGCGATCTAACAGCTTTATAATGGACATTGAAACCCAAATTGACATTGAAGGCCAAATTACTCTATACACATCATTGAATGGCTCTAAATGGTTTAATCCTATGTGAGGGGTTGTAGGTATTGAAAATTGATAGATTTAAGATATAATAAGAGTGTTTTCAAATGAACGAATGATTGTACTACCGGTACCTCATTTCCAACGAAGTGTCCGCTGTCGCCGACCAGCTTGTTCATACAGGTATAGAACTGAGGTAAGAAAGTCTCTTCGTAGTCTTTCTTCTTTTCAGCCTGTTTGGAGTACAAACATATGTTATAGAAAAATGCAAAACAGGAAATATCAGAAGTGGTCTATACTAAATCACATTTTGTTGTTTGTTGTTTTTGCGCATGCGCGAGTTCTCACGACAAGCTACCAATGAAAGGATCGACGATCCATCCTCACTAGACAGCTTTAAAGATCGCTTGCAGCTAAATGTGCAAAGGTTATTATCTCCATGAAAAATGGAGATATAGTTTTGGGTGTGTCTATGTGTCTGTGTTTGTGTGTGTTTGTGTGTGTGTGTGTGTGTGTGTGTGTGTGTGTGTGTGTGTGTGTGTGTGTGTGTGTGTGTGTGTGTGTTTCCGCACTACTGTAGTCAGCATAACTCCAGAACCTCTTGATGGATTACAATGATATTTGGTATGTGGGCAGGTGTTGTGAAGCCGAAGTTCAAGGTTGATTTTGGGCCCCCTAGTATGTGACCTTGGTACTGCAGCAGAACTTCCGTTTTTGTATCTTTTGACTTGGACGTGCTATGGTCTTGATTTTTGGGTGGCAGATAGCTTATTAGCTACTGCAGGTAGTTCAGTGTAATAACCAGCCGCTGTTGGTGTGCTATACCGAAAGGTGGATATACCAGCTATGCAGATACAGAGGCTGGTGTGTTACGCTGAAGGGCGGTTATACCGGCTATATAGATACAGATACAGAAGCTGGTGTGTTACACCGAAAGGCGATTATATACTGGCCATACAGATACAGACGATAATGAGAACTTTACTGTGGACATGGACTCTTAGTAACCTTTTTTTCTTCGTCCTTCTCCCAGTACACACCGTGGCCCTTCTTCCCCAGGTCTTCCATCCCGTCCATTATCATGTCCACACGCGCCTGATCCAGGGGGGTCTTACCAGCCAATCCTATACAGACATTGCAAATCAATCAATTAATCAATTGATTGATTGATTAATGAATAAATTGATTAATCAATTTATCAATTATTTCATTCTAACATTAAATCAATTAAGCAACCAAACAACCAACCAAGCAAGCAACGAACCAACGAACCAATCCATCAATCAATAATTCAATAATTCAATAATTCAATAATTCAATAATTCAATAAATCAATAAATCAATAAATCAAAAAATCAATAAATCAAAAAATCAATAAATCAATAAATCAATGATACAATGATTCAATAATTCAATAATTCAATAATTCAATAATTCAATAATTCAATAATTCAATAATTCAATAACTCAATAATTCAATAAATCAATAAATCAATAACTCAATAATTCAATAAATCAATAAATCGTACCTGCCAGTTTGGCGACGTACCGAGCGATACTGTTACTCTGACACAACATCGTCCCCTCCACCTCCAGAATCGGAACTTGGCCCATTGGAGTCTCTGCAAAAAATATCAAGCAATATGAAGAACTGTCTCTCACTATTCTCTAAGATATAAGCTATAGCTAAGTGTACTAGGCTTGAGGCTGCGAAGGAATTACATGTATTTTACGTTTGCTTTTCCGTATTGTGTTTACCCCCTTTCCCGGCAATAAAAGAATGAAATCTCAAAACAGAATCTGTTTTGGCTCAACAGTTCGTTTAGTGTAAAAAATGCGTAGATTTCTGTTGTGCTGGGCGCGGTGAGTGTTTACACATGGGAAAGTGACCTGTCGGCCGTTAGTGGTTAATCCCGCTAAACGGCACATTTAACAAATCAAGAAAACAATTGTAGCGAAATGAGCGACTGCAATTACTTTATGTGCCAGTCATATTTAATAGTATCCCCTCTCCAAAACAACAAGAATGTTTCTTGTTACTATTTAGCTTTCACCGCAACAAAATTATTGGTTAAGCTTCCCTTTCCCTGTTTGTTTGCATGCCACACCCCTTTTGTCACAGCAAGTTGAACACGCAACCATTACGTTTCTTATATCAGCACGAGGAACTGTATGATGGCCTATGTAAATGAGATTTGGGCTTTGTAAAATAGAAATAAACTGTTTCTGTCAGATATGTACAATATGCCCTTTTACTAGACACCAGGCCTTTCTATGGTTGTATGGATTGTATACTGATTCGGGAGAGAGCGGAATAATTAGCCAGGAGAGTCAGTCCACTGTAGGGAATGTGACCATCATTTCACCCCCTAACTGCGCCAGTAAATAAAACCCTACGGTGGCCAAACCCACTTGGTAGATAATATCCCTATAGCGGACGTAGTTACTACCTTTAAAATCTAGCTACAGGGGGCGTGACTCACTCGGTTTGAGCTCGGGCCACTGGTCCTGTTGGAGCCGGACGTCTTCGTACACGATCCCGCCGGCCGCGAACACCAATCGGACGAGCTCTGCGGTGCCCTTTCCGTTGAAGTAAGTCAGTTTGTAGTCGGGCATTGTTCTCCTGAATCGTCGTCTGCCGTTTTAAATGTATCCTTACGTTACGTTGTGTAAGGCTGGTCACGAAGTTACAGTCACGAACGCGGAAGTGCACAGGAAATGACCTTCGGTGTCACTTCCAGGTCAAATCGAGGTCCGCCAAGGTCATCAGTTACTGACATTGTATCCAGAAAAGGTCGTTATTTAGAATAGGTCAAATGAGGAAATCATTTGCATAATTGATGAGAAAATGCTATAATTTCATGGAGGTATTAAAATGACGGGAATTTGATGCCTGCAGCATTCAAGTTAACTGAACGTGAACATCATCAAACATAATTATGCAAATTAGGGCCTTATTTGCATGACTGGTGATATTTCACATTTTCACACTCTATGCAAAAAAAGAGAAAATATCATACATTCCTGACGCAGCATAGTATCAACGTAATCTTATAGCTTTAGCAGTATTAGCATGCATAGTTAGATTGTCTTTCTCTTTTCATAAAGCAGATTAGTTCCTTAAAATTGCTAGATATCAGCAATAGCCCAACTATAGCTAACGTTATGTATTATCAAGTTGCCATAGATTGTATCTGTTACAATTCTCGCGCCGCCAATAAAGCCTCTCCCTCTCTCTCTCTCTTCCCTCTCTCTATGCTTTACGTTATTGATTGAAAACGCAGATGTTGTTTACGCGGCACAGTCGACGCCGCAAAATGTTTATATCCTCTGACCTGTATACCGTCTCCAAACACTGCTTACCACAAAACCATAAATTTTCCCCTTTTTCACGTGAGAGAATTTTCATGACTCCAGTCCACCTCTTTCGTATACAATACAATACAATGCAATCCATCATCGGTTACGGAGCGCAACAAGCACCGTGGTCAGTTATGCGATTTGTCCCTCCCCAATGTGCACCTGCACACGTACACTTACCTCGAACAATTGTATCTTGTACTATCTATAGATCTAGATACTAAAATACTAGGTCATGCGGCACCACGTATGAACCAGGATGCAGCAATAAAGCGTGCCGTACAACGTTATACATGTGCCTCCCTGACACGTGTAACATCCGTGTTGTGTTTACTATCGCTGTGTTACCCCATTCACAGTCCAGAAATCCTTTTTTATAATTTTTCTCTTGAAAGATTTTTTTCTCATTCTGTGGGTGTTTGGTTTTGCAAAGGCTGTGCCAATGGATCCCTCATTTCGCGTAGTATTTTATGTCCTTTTCCTGACGATGTTTTACAGCGTAACAGACGCTGGATTCTTCTCGGCAGTCGCAAGACTAGGGAAATTAGTGCAAGAAGAGAGGGAGATAGTGGCTGCGGTAAAACAGCACGTTCAGAACGGTGGGAAAGTGTCGGCAGATATGAAAAGGTAACGTCACTCTTTTCGTTTTTTTTCTGATAACAAATACTAGTAACAGCCGCCTTATGGTAAACTTACATCAACAAAATTTCTGTCAGTTTTGAGTAATTCCTTGCGAATACGGAGGGGGGAGGGCTACTGAGGTTCCTTTCGCATTCTACTCAAGATGACGGGTATTTGACAGAAAACTTAGCTGTAGCACACTGAAATCGCTGCTTGGTGGGCCCCTTCTGTTCCAAGTGCTCCAAGAGTCATATGATTGACAGATTGCATTGACATGTTCTGTTGCATATATACTTACGTCTGGACACACATTTGTCCCTATTTATGTATAATGCACATATCCGCCATTGATCCACTTGACATAATGCCGGCTTGGCAGGGGACACAATTCTTGATCACTGGCTAAGAGAAATGTTAACGTTACATGCATGATTTTTTTTAAGTACCAGGTTTTCTAATAACTTCAAATGAATGAGTGTGTACAATGATAAACGAAGGAATAAATGAGTGAGTGGCCTACAGCTTATAACGTCAAGTCCTTTTTCCATTTAATCATACCACTGGTATGACTTACAGGCACGCATGCAAGAAAATGGTCTAGGTTTGGTTGTCAAAAGGGAATGCCTTTTCAGCAGTGAAAATACAAATGATAACTAAGGCCTAACGTTAGCTTGACTTCGACTTACGTTAGAGGGGGTAAAATGCATAACATCCCTTCTGTTCTCATGTCAGATATGTCGACAGTTTTGACGACAACAATACAGTTCCGGAGCCCGACTACATCGCTCATCACCCCGTCAGAGCTTACTTCCTGATAAAGCGACTCAGTAAAATCACTTTATCGGAGACCAAGAAGCTGACAGGTTAGTGGAAACCTGTCAAACACCATATCGAACATAAAGAACCCAGTCGAACACCATAAGCCACGCCCCTTGTTCTATTTGGAACACCCCCGCGTTCGAAATAGAAGGGGGTGTGGCTTATGGTGTTCGACTGGAACGGTCCATTGACTGGTGAGTGTACAACAAACAATAACATAGACATATATAATTGGTTTTCCTATAAGGAAATGATGTCTGCCTTGAATTGTGTATCATAGGGCCACAGCAAGTAAATCTTGATTTTTTTTGCCTGATTTTGGAAAAAACAATTCCGAAAAGGGGGAAATATGTCATAAAACGTCCTAGATACATTGTAAATTGGCTTTTGTACATGTAGGAATGGTGAAAACCCCATACAATTATTGTGTATATAGTTACGTATGCAAGCTTACTTAATTATCGGATCGGTCTACAACGTTTTGTTTGTCAATCAATCACTAACCAACTACTCTCTTATCTCCCTGTATGAAAAGGAAAAGAAGTCCAACTGCCAACCGTTGAAGACTTGCACATGACGGCACTTGCGTTGATAGTGCTTCAAGATGTGTACGGTCTCGACATGCGCAGTCTCGTCCAAGGACAACTTGTGATGGTGTCACAATCAACCAATGGCGCCGAGCCCCAGATAACCGAAATCTGTGGTAAGGATCCTACCTTTACACTGGATCCCTCAGACACCTACTACATCGGGGAGGTGGCGTGTAAGGAAAATAAATTCTATCAAGCCGTGTTGTGGTTCAATCTGACCTTAGAGATGATGAGAGAGAAGGAAAAGTCGTTGTTAAAGATCGGCGATGAGCAGACCGACCGGCCTGGTCCGAGGATGAGGGATGTGCTTCTGAAACTGGCGGATACCGTACAAAAGGTAAGGCCACATTCCACACACACGGCGATCGCGTTGCAACCTCGCTGCAACCTAAATTCGATTTGTGTAAGGGCCTTGTCACACGCATGCGTATATATATATATTCAAGTGCGCATGAGTTGCGCATTAACATTTCTTAGGTTTAAGGAAAGTTTGCGGGGAAGAAGTTGTTTTCTGCGCTGACCGATCGCGACCGTTGCGGCAGCCTAGTTATCGAACCAAGGAAATGACTTCTTGGGCTGAAAACTCAGTCTTGACCAAAAAAATATTAATACGCAACTCATGCGGGCTTGTATATACGCACAAGTGTGAGAGGGGCTTAATAATTGAATTCTTATTTTTGAATATCATGCAAAATGTAAAAGTATGGCTGAAAAGACAACAAAACACACAAAACGTAAAGAGAGTTCTATCTATGAAATTCGTTTTATCTATGAAATGACTGGCTGTACCAAGTTTGACTGTTGCAAAGAATCGTCCTGATTCGGCTAAAGAATGAAAAGACAGTCTCCTATAAAAATTTTAATCACAAGAGAGAGAAAGTATTAATAATCTAGTATGCCCCAAAATACTAGTAGTAGTAACTATAGAGGATCTTATTCTTTGACTTTTCATGGACGAAGTCATCCTTGCAACCCTAAACACCTTCAGTTTTTGTAATGTTAGTTACATAAAGGTTTCATTAAACATTGATAGTGATTATATATAATTTTCTGCCCCTGTCTGTTTAGATCAAGTGGGATCGGGATGTGTTTATGGCCGTGTCCCAGTTGGGTAAGTTTATCTTTGTTTCATGACGCCTCAAGTAGTGTAGTTCTCGGCTGTCTCCGTAGATGAATTTCTTTATAGTGTAGGTAGATGTGTTCAAAAATTCGTATTTTCCTTGAACGATCGTAGAGGGGAACTCGTTGCCACCAAGTATCGTAGAAGCATCCCCATTAGACAGCTTTTAACAATGCATGCAGTTCGATATGCGAATGCTAGACGTGACAGGTCGTTCGGTGTAATATAACCAGCTGCTGGCGCGCCGCGTGCCTGGAAATGATAATGCCATGTTTGTCAATGGTGTCTAACATTAAAAACAGTAGTAGTCACCAGATAAGTGACATGTGTCTGTTTCGGAACGCCGACAGGGTGCATCAAAGCTTGAACTCGTTGAACGCTTTGATGCACCGAGTCTATATCTTTATCATTCGATCAACAATGAGTGACAGCATTTGACAACTAAATTTCAGATCACTTACCAAGCATAACTTCAGTTAATTTTGTTCAATACAGATTTTGTTCCTAAAGGACAGTGACACTGTGGCAACAAGAATGTTGTTATATGCCATGTGGCTGTCAATCATAGGAAGGTGTGCTGCTGATACAAGCTTAGAAGTCAGGACCCTAGCCTCTACCAGGCTTCCATCCTATCGTTGGGAAAATAGTAGAAATCAGCCGAGGTACTTCGCTATACAGGGTAGGTCCGCTATACAGTAAAGTTCCATTTCGATGGACGGAATGGAACTTTACTGTATAGCGGACCTACCCTGTATAGCGGAGTACCTCGGCTGATTTCTACTATTTTCCCAACGATAGGACGGAGCCTGGTAGAGGCTACCAGGACCCTACGCCACTGTAATGATGCTACACTGAAACACTATTTTCTTCTTTCACTTTGTGTCTGTCAGGTGCGACGAAGGCCAATGCTGAAGGATTGAGCCACCTGTCAAACCTCTTAGAAAACGCTGTATCGTCGTTAAGGAAGCCTATAAGAACGGAAATACCTCACATCAATTACGAGAATCTTTGCCGCCTTGGTGTTCTCAAGGTTTGCTACACTTTTGTCTAACTTCTTTTTCCTTTGTCGGACATACTTTGTATAGCTAGTTGTGTACATAACCGGGACATGTAGATCACTTTTGGGAGGGGTTGTGGAAACCCCAGAGTAAAGTCAGTAGTAATCGATGTCGAACAGAATGTCACGGCCAATATGATGTTATAGCCGTCATAAGGATAGCTAATCGAGCTAATCTAAGCTAGGCACTCCTCCCAATGATCTACATAATTAATGCACAAATTATATATCATGTTATAGTCCACGGCCTTTACACTATCCCCTTCCCCCAGTGAGCATACGTCCCGTGTGCTGATTAATCGTGACATTTGCGAGTGGTAGTTAAATCGCACATACATATATACTACTGACTAGCAACAGTGGCAATTAGACATGCAAAGACACGCCATCATTTAAGAACTGAAACATACACACAAACACCAAACGCACGAAAAACAGTATATCCATGAAAAAGCCTTTTTTCATGGAGATAATTATCTTGCCAACTTAGAACCAAGCTCCACACCCAACGCTGACCTGTAGATACGTACGGCCCACCCCATACTTCTACCTCAGCCCGGCCAAGATGGAACTTCTGCACGAGAGAAGCCCATTGGTTGCTCTGTACCATGACGTCATCACTGACAAGGAGGTCAACAAAATGAGGGACATAGCGTTCCGTAGGGTAACATGTCACTTTGCATTTGAAGACTATACTTAATATGTAGCATGAACGTTGAATAGGCAGCGGCTGTTGGTTTGTTGGTTTGTTGGTTTGTTGGTTTGTTGGTTTGTTGGTTTGTTGGTTGGTTGGTCGGTTGGTCGGTTGGTCGGTTGGTTGGTTTGTTGGTTGGTTGGTTGGTTGGTTGGTTGGTTGGCTGTTTGGTTGTTTGGTTGCTTGCTTAGCTAATGTCAAATGTATAGGTAGCTGAGTGAGTGGGTGAGTGTGAATGAGAGTAAAGCCGTCGATATATACATGTAGTCCAGTGGATAATTTAGATTTAGGAACGGAGATGAAGAATGGCCGCTACAAGAAGTTACTTAAATCGTAAAATGAACATTGACTTCCATCTTCCTCAGATGGGCAGATCTCCAGTAGTGGCTGACGATGGTGGGGAGATGTTCAGCAGGTCCAGAGTCAGTGAAACGTAAGAGGAAAAAAAAACTTTTATTAAAAACATAATCCTAACGCACAATCAGCATGTGGTCGTGAACATACCTGAATAATCTATGATATACGTCAATGAAGGTAATACGCATCCAGGTACTACGATGCTCAAGGTAACAGGTTTTAGAAACGGTCAGACGTTTCAATGGACTTCTAAGATTTGTATCAACTTTATTTACATATCAATTCATAGTTTTGCAAGTCACTGACGAAAGGTAGTGGGTGCTATCTGAAACGTATGACCGTCTATCCAGTTGTTTGAGAATCTGTTACCTTACGAATCTATCATATAGATATGTGTTTGTCTCACGATTCCGTCCGAAACTCAGTCTGACTATTATCCTGTTTGCAGTGGTTGGATATTTGATACAGAACATCCGATGATCGCGAAGCTGAGTCGAAGAGTTGGTTACATTACCGGTCTGGACGTCAACTTGCCGTACGGAGAAGCGTTTCAGGTATGAGGACCCTAGTACATACTGTAAATGCAGAAATGTTTGTGGTTTTCGTGGCGACCATTTAAACGCGAACTAAAAAAAAAACCGCGAATAATTTTGTCCGATACTGTAGCAGTATGTGACTATAGCGCTGCCGCGAACTTAAAACCACCGCGAACACTACATTTTCGCCTTTGCGCGAAATAAAAACCACGCGAACTTTAATGCATTTACATCGTTAGTGGCGTCGAATGGCCTAGTGGATAGGCTAGCTGACACGAGCTTTGATTCCTGGCTAGACGCCTTGTCCTTGTGGTCAAAGGCACTTAATACTACTCCCCCCTTTCTACCTAGGTGCACAAATGGGTATCTGACTTCGGTTGGGGTGGTAAAAGGAAAAATGACTCTTTATTCAAATGTATGCAAATTGGGAAATGATGCCACATATAGTCTAGCTGTTGAAAAGTAGGTATGCCAATTATACAGGAAAAGTTCTTGCTTTCCTTTATAATCTTGCGTATGTTTTGTTTTGTTTTGTTTGATATATTTTACAGGTATTGAACTACGGTCTGGGAGGATTTTATGAACCACACGTGGACTACTTCAGGGTATCTTTTGGTTTCTACTTTTGAAAGTATACCTTACGCCTTGTTATGTATTTTATTCGACTGTGTGTAGAGGACTCCAGGAAGAATAGTTCAATGTAACTAATGGAGATTCCTAATAAACAAACAAACAAACAAACGCTATTCATTAATGATTGAATTGAAAACTTTTCTGTAATATCCATGATCAATTTATTCTGCTCGGGATTCATTTGGCCTATTCAATAGATAAATAGATAACGCAAATAGATTAGTTGATCTACTTGATATAAACAAAATCAACTTTCCTCGTCCGTTAATGATGCTTTCTTCTTTGTTGTTTACTACCCTTTAGGATGAGCAGCCGGTGCTATTGACTAACGGCCAAAGGATTGCCACGTTCCTCTTCTATGTAATTTTATATGTCCACATTTTACTATAGCTACAAATACTTCAATAAGGCATCTTAAGCTTCTTCCATCAAATAAAAAGAAAACGCTGACTATAAACTGTTTTTGATATACTTGAGGTTCGAGTGACGTTAGACTGATATAGTTCACTGCTTACCAATATTTTGTGTGCGTCGATTCCTGAGATGGATTTTTTTCAAGGTCTATAGCTAACGTTAAATGATAGCCTACGCTAAACGTACATAACTATAAACCGTTAGCCCACAGAGCACGTGGACGTAAAACAAGTTTTTATAGCACTTCGTAATATCAAGTTAACTTGATTCCAAAACCCACATTTTCGACCTGTCCTCTCGTCATCGTCAGGAGAATCGAGGACCTGATCAGGAAACGTCGACTTCATGATGTAATGTACCAATATGCTTCTTTATCATGTATCTTAATCACAGCTTAGTGATGTCGAAGCCGGTGGAGCAACAGTCTTCACTCGTCTGAACTTGACCGTCCCTGCAGTCAAAGTAAGGAACCACGCACTCACCTCACCTCACTATGAATTCTATTTCATTCTATTTTGTTTATTCGGCTTTTCAGATTATGTATCTGACCCTTACCTCTTCCCTCATGACCTCAATGAAAAGCGGCCTACGTATCATGAATAAACAAAGGTTCAAAAAAAAAAAAAAATTTGAGAAGATCCGGTCATAGAAACTATGTAGTTCACGAAGTCGGATCCTCAAATTATGGCATAGCAAATGAAAGAAATACAAAAGAAAATTGAAATACGAAGGAAAATCAAACATATGACTAATAGCAACATCAGAATACTTAAAAGTGATGATAAGAATTTGGCAAAGTAGTGGGCAACCTTAAGCCAACCGTACACACTCGCGACGTATCTTCAGAAAAGACGCTGTAGCCGCATAGTTCCCGTTAATTAGAACTTTATTCAAGCCCACATCCAGACTAGTTTCGCCGCTACCTTGAAGTTTGCTGTTGAGGTCAATTTCTGTAATTAGTGGACGACATTTTCACAACAATGTTTCCTTCCATTTCTCTGTCTCAGAACAGCGCAGTGCTGTTTCATGACTTGAAAAAGTCTTTAGCCTTTGAGCAGGATTCAGAGCATGCCGGTTGTCCTGTCCTCATGGGCTCTAAATGGAGTAAGTTTAATCAATATTCCTACAGTAGACAATAAATGAAGTGTTGTGCTGTTATGGACTAATTTGTTTTTTGATCTGGAGTGTTGATGGCAAACGCATTTCAAAGTATAGTTTGCTAACACTTTATCTGTTAATTTTCTTTATTTCAGTAGCGAACAAGTGGATACATACACATGGGAATGAGTTTAGGTGGCCGTGTGGTCTCACACCGGAAGAGTGATGGTCTCACACCAGAGATTTGAGCCTGAAGAAAGGATCTTATTTTATTCATCAGACTGTATAAAAATATACAGACAACAGGACTACCCAACTAGCTGAAGGCTATTACAAAGGGATAGCCCTGGTGACTGACAATATACAAGATACAATTACAAGTTGCTACAAGGCACATAAGAGCGTTTACAAAAGACAAAAAAAACCGTGACTCCCGACAGCCTGGATGTAAACCCTCCAAACCTTTATCCTCAATGTCGATCGATGTAGAATTTGCGAAGAAAATGCTATCACCTAGAAGTAGTGGGGTTATTACCGCCTGTCAAATCCAATGATATGTTCAAAATGTACATTTACTATATGAATGTAACTTAGTCACTTTGCAGATCATGCTATATTATTGTATCTTAATGGCGAATTCCAGTCTATTCGTTGCGTTTTTCGGTTCTAAATTAGGTTGGCAAATTAGGTCATGCATTGTATTATGCACATCGATTATAATATTAATGTTCCTCTAGAACCAAGCTACATTTACTGCATTTTTTTGTAAGGATGAAGTTCCTTTTTTGCGCAATTGAAATATTTACCTTTTCCGAATTTGAATAATTTACACGCCGTTACCAATCAGGTCAAAATGATGGAAATCTAGTCATCCCGTATTCCCTTTGAAAGTCTGCAACTTAAAACGCCCCTATAGCTTCAAAGAAAGATGCTAGAGGGCGCAAACGTATGTCACTTCGTCCCGTGCACGCGAGCTATGTATGTGTCACAGTACAGATTGGAATTCAGTACAATCGGGAACTGTCCTAGGACAGATTGGAATTCCAATCTGTCCTAGGACAGTTCCAGATTGTAATGGATTCCAATCTGTACTGTGACATATGTACCACCCACAAATCATGATCATGACGAGATACAAAAACCAGACATTTTGCTGCAGGGGACCCAGAATCTTATCATTTCTTCATTTTGCAAACGCAATGAATGATGACACAGTTACTTACCATACTTAGTAATGGATCCACGACTTCTCGAGTTATGCTGTTGACAAACAAACACACACACACACACATACACACTCACCACACACACACACACACGCACACATACACACTCACCACACACACACACACACACACACACATACACACACACACACACACACACACACACACACACACACACACACACACACACACATACATACATGCATACATATACACTAATACATAACCTTCATGGCGAGGGTAATTAACGCAGTATCGAAGAGAGCTTAAACCGATTCGGCGTCAACGTTATTAACTTATTCCAAAGACGACGTGATTTGGTGGAGGAGCACCTGGTGGAGGAGCGCCTTCTGGCGTCTTCAATGTGAAGTTTTCCGTTTGCAACAATTAAGGGGGCAGGGGGCAGAAGACGGAACAAAATTGTTCTTGGTGGAGAGGTTACCGCGAAAACCGCGAATATAGAACCACCGCGAACATTTCCCATAAGCCTTTAACCACCCCCGGAGTACAATGTACCGTCCCATGGCCTCTGCCCTCTACAGACATCATGGCCGCCCTGTTGGCGTTTGTTGGGGACATTCTCACCAAAAATCGTCAACTTCCCAACATCAACGCGATCGGAAACCCATTTTCTGAGCGGCAACTCGAGCGTTTCTGCTTCCACCACGTGCCAGTGATCGGTGCCCTCAGCTACAGCGCTTTCTCCACCAACATCCTGGCCTACAAGGCTTTTGATGAGTATGTGCTTTAATATTCTTCTAAATTTTCTTTCGCCCAAAGTCGTCTGCTAAACAGCTGTTTACATTCCGAAAACTCGAAGTAGAACAATTTTATAATCATATTTTGAGGAAATGATTATCGCCCATCAAGCTATGAGGAAATGTCATGTTGTCACGTCCGCTGGGCGTCTTCAGTTGGTCTCTAATTGTTAACCTTCCCGAAACAAGTTGGCCTACTTTTCTGAATGTGACCCAGTCGTAAATGGCATCTATGCGTCACGCCCATAGTTTTGGGTGTGTAGATTCACGGCCCCTGTTGTAGAAGTTTCTTACATGCATCATGCGGAATGCTGCGTTGTTGAAATTCTAGATTTGTAACTTTTCTTTGTATCCGAATTCTAATGTCATGGTAGAAATAAAATCATGGAATAAGTTGATAATTATAATCAACGTCGCTGAACTAATCTTTGCTGTAGGGGTAAAGTAGGAATTATTTTAAAGACTCTTATGGGTGATCCTGTCAACAAGACTTTTGCACTATTGACAGGATGATCCTATTCACAGGATGATCCTATAGCCAGGATGGTCCCATTGACAGGATGATCCCATTGACAGGATGATCCTATTGACAGGATGATCCTATTGACAGGATCTTATTGACAGGATCATTCTATTGACAGGTCGATCATTTTGACAGGATGATACTGTTGACAGGATCATGATAAATAAAGTTCAAATTTTGGTACATCATGTATTTAGTAATTAGACATTTTTGTTCTTCCTATTTCAGGTTGTTCACCAGTCGACACCTTGTTGTGGCCAACTGTCTCTTGTTAAACTCCCACCTGGGCATCGGACTGTACCTGTTTAACACTCCGACTATCAGGGTAAGGACTGTACCTGTTTAACACTCCTACTATCAGGGCAGGGTAAGGACTGTACCTGTTTAACCAAGGAGGTTATACTCTTGGTTTAACACTCCTACTATCAGGGTAAGGACTGTACCTGTTTAACACTCCTACTATCAGGGTAAGGACTGTACCTGTTTAACACTCCTACTATCAGGGCAGGGTAAGGACTGTACCTGTTTAACCAAGGAGGTTATACTCTTGGTTTAACACTCCTACTATCAGGGTAAGGACTGTACCTGTTTAACACTCCTACTATCAGGGTAAGGACTGTACCTGTTTAACACTCCTACTATCAGGGTAAGGACTGTACCTGTTTAACACTCTCTCTAAACAAACACAATTAAAAAGGTCCTTCTAGGTCTAGACAATGATTACATTTCTCTTCTCTGTGGTTTTTGTCTTTGTCTGTGTTATATAATTTGGGAACATAAAAAAAAAGAAACAGAGAGACAAACATTTCCTGTGTTTCCTCTAGGCAGCGAACACACGTTGGCGGGTGGCATGGAGCGTGTACGGCAGCGCCATGTTCAACTTTGGCTCCATCCTGCTGTGGGCTACCGTCAAGGAAATAATCCCAGAGCACGCGGCCCTTAGGGTCGGCTTCGGGGTCCTGTCCAGCGTCTGCTTCCTACTGGTAGGGAAGAAGTACCTGGACCACGTAGACACGAAACTTGCCAAGTCCAAACCAAAGGCAGTAGAGCAGAAATGAAAGTATGAGGAAACTTCTAAATCTTTCTGTATGTAGAAAATGTACTGCAAAAGAAACTTGGTGAGCATACGCACAGTTTCATTACTGCACTACATCTTACAAGAAAAGAAAAGCAGATCAGGGGGACACAAAAAAGTCAAAACCAAAGCAAAAATGAAAATATGAGAAAACTTCTAAATCTATCTCCAGCAACAGAAACTTGGTGAGCATACGTGCATTTTCATTACTGCGCCACATCTTATTCTGAAATAAAAGCAAGTCAGGGGGACACAAAACTTGCCAAGCCAAAACCAATGTCCGCAGAGCAATAATGAAGGTATATGAAGCAAATTCTATAGGTTCATGTCGTGGTACGGATTGGTGAGCGTACGCACACTTTCATTACAGTACAAAATCTTATTCTATCAAATCAGGATGTCGCTTAGATATGGACATTAACTGTTGTGTCTGTATTTAAGTACAAAGAGTAGTGACTGTAATGAAATTTGAATGAATCATGCGACACTGCAATAATGACTAGTTTGTAAAGTAAGAAAGACATCATCGACATTAGCCTGGAATCCATCCTATTTAGCTTCCGGCCGCTACCCTAGCTCCGCTGCGCTACCCAAGCTCCGCTGCTGGCCGAATATTTGGCTGGCAGCGGAGCTTGGGTAGCGGAACGGAAGCTAAATAGGCTGGACTCCAGGCTACATCAACATTTGTAGAGCAACCAGAAAACATAATTCAGGCAGGGATCTAACCAGCACTCGTCATTCCATCAATTTTGGTGCATAAGATGGAAAAGAAAACATTTTGAGACCATTCTGTGAGTTTTGACGGATAGAAATGCCCTAGTCTGAATAAATTGAAGGAAATTTGTACACGATCATGGCAAAAAAAATGATTCTATGATCAATGGGATGACGGAAAATTATGTCAAGCGGTCTCGAGCCCTGGTATTTAGTCACTGTATATACATGTACCATTGGCCATAGCATAGACTTGCAGAGTGCAATAAAAGGAGTCCTTAATATCACTTTCTGTCATATGTGTACTGAATTTCAATCATGTCCCATAGAATAATCTTGGACAAAGCCAGATTATTATGACATTGCTTTGATGACATGTAAATCAATCGAGACATTTTCTTGATTTGAACATGTGGTGGGTTCAGATCATCAGATATTGTTACTTACAGATCAGCAGTTTTTAATCTGGAACCCTTAAAAACATGCTTTAAGTGGTAACTCACAGGATCTTGTTAGCTGTCAGATATCAATACTAATTTGTAATAGAAGAAAATTGTGAACTTTTCTGCTGTCCTCCTTTAGTACATCTGGTTAGCAATGTACATCATTGTAACATATCATAGTTTTTGAACTGTCCATGGCATTGGTTGGGTGACAATTAAGCTATAGCAGCAAATAATGTAGCCGTGTCAAAATGTATTTTCTGCTCTGGATACATATGTCTCCGAATGTTGGCATCTGGTTATTTGGTTAAAGCTATTGGAGCTACATTGTACTTAGCAAAAGCCCGAACTTACCACTTATACCTTGTTATTAAGTATATGTCAAAGCAAATTATAATGGAGGTTAAGATTCTTTTTTTCCTGGTTTTCTTGCCGAAAAGATATCAAAGGGTTGCCATTCAAACTGTACTTGTCATGTTAAGTGTTAGTTTATTTTAGATTGTTCTTGTTAGAACGCTTGGTGCCATAATCTATTCATTTACACAGTTACAGTTTACAATTTTGTACACGTCATGTACTCGGTGTTTTAAAACATGTCGAGGAAAAGCAATCTAAAAAGCACCATGCTTCATCTCAGTTGAGGATGCCTCCTTTACCATTAATACCAAGAGAAATACATTGTATGCAATGCTTTTATTGAATGATGTAACAGTGTACATGCAGTGCCCATTTTTGCAAGAGCCAAGACTGATACATTGTAAATGTCAGTCTGGGATACAAGCAATAAACAAACAGGTTAATTAGCAGGTGTCAAAAACCTGGATTGAAAATTAGGTCTAACTTCTGAAGTTAACCATGGTTCCAACTACATTTGTACATCCCTACTTCATGTACTTGTGCAGGCAATACGAGAACCTTTGTATCAATTTCAAAATAAAACCAGCCCTTACTATGCAGATACATGCATATGTCCTGACATTTTGTGCTGAAGCATTCATGGTATGAAACCATACTATCATTACTATTATCAGGTGAAAACATGTTGGCAACAATATTTTATACTCCCATTTCTTTCTGTGATGTTCCATACTGCCAAAGTTTACCCCCAACATACATACACATATGATCTTTATTTCTCAGTCATGGTGATTACATTCCAATTAATTGCTTTATTGAATGTATACTGTTGATATTCATATTCTGTTCAACCACTTGTTCCTTGCATCAGAAGCTGTTTGGAATGTTGCTAGGAAGCTATAATGTCCTTTTCCTTCCATGCATGTACAGGGTAATTCATTCGCCTCCAACCAAACTTGCATAACCTATGAGTGTGGAAGACAAGGCAGTAGACAAGCTAACATCCTCATGTAAATGCTAGTCTCTACCAGACTAACCGCGCCGGCTATAGAGAGAACATTTGCTGGGGGACTTTGGCCATGGAGGATAACATTCCCTATCTCCATAGCCGACTCCCTTCATACAGTTGACTCTATTTGGCCAATTTCTACTACTAGTATTTTCCCAGCGACCTGTGGAGACTGGTAGAGTCTATGTAAATGCTCTCTAGAACATTATATTGGAGCAAAATCTGCTTGCAATTCAAGTCCCATGAAGTTGTATTTTTTCTTGCACCATCCTTGCATTCTGTGAGAGAAGTTGATTTTCATGACTACAGAGTAGTTTGACCTGGTCCAACACACCTCTGCTTGCAAACTCTGCATACAGAACATCTGAGGGGGGCAAAATAGTAAAATGTAAGTTGCTACAGCAGTTAGTACACTGAACAGTATAATCTCTACTCAACATTCAGGTAAAAACAATTTCTTAATTAGAACAAGCAGCTTGGGGCCCAAACCTGCACCGTTTTCTCCTAAGATCAAAAGCTATCCACCACTATAAAATCAAGACCATAGCATGTCCAGCACAAAATGTACAAAAACTGACAGTTCTGCTGCAATACCAAGATCACACCAGGTGGCCAAGAACTGACCTTGATATTCATCTTCCCAAGTCCTACCCACATACATGTACCAAATATCATCACAATCCATCCAGAAGTTCTTAAATTATGCTGACCTTAAATGTTGGGAAACACAAACAAACAGACACACACACAGACACACAAGCCAAAAACAATACCTCCATTTTTCATGGAGGTAAAAAGAGAGAATCAAGAAATACAAGATTAATTTTCCTTGGCCTGAGGTACAGCTCACCTGATTGGAGGAGAGAACTGACCAATGTCATGACGTTACACTGGACATGAGGATCACAGTTCTGGTCAGCCAGCAATCTGTGGATGGCTTTTGTAACTTCTGCAGACTCCAGGCTTCCCACTGTAGATTCTGTCAGGGGAAATGGACACTTTAGAGACACTCAGACACAATATACATGAACTGTACATCACATTTCAGTCTGTTATATCTCTGTATACATGGTATAACTTGCATTGTATTACATATCATTGGAAAGCTTGTTCATCACCCTTAACACATTATACATGAACTGTACATCACATAAAAGTAAACTCAAGTTGACACTAAAACACAACTCAACACAAAAAGTTCAGCAATTTGATTTCAGTCCTTTATATCTCTGTATATATGGTATAACTTGAATTGTATTATATATCATTGGAAAGCTTGTTTAGTACCCTTTACAATGATATTCTGACACTCAGACACTATAGACATGAACTGTTCATCACATAAATGTACACTCAACACAAAGTTCAGCAACTTGATTTCAGTCTGTTATATCTCTGTTAATACATGGTATAACTTGCATTGTATTACATATCATTGGAAAGCTTGTTCATCCTTAACAATGACATTCAGACACATTATACATGAACTGTACATCACATAAATGTAAACTCAACAGTTCAGAAACTTGATTTGGGGTGGATTGATTTAAATTGACATGTGTAGCGTCCCAAAGGTGAGAACACCCCATGCGACTCAAGTGTGAATGCAACCGAATTGATACACGTAGCTATTTGAATCGGATGGATTTGATTTGAAGTGATTTGCATAGATTTCACCGAGTGTGAACAGGGCTTAATAGAAAGAAACAAAATGACATTAACCTGGGCTGACAGTTACGGAGATGATAAGAGCAATCAAAGCCTCATTCTGCATCACTGGGTGTTCTGAGGTTGCCATGGCTACCAAGCGTGCCACACCTCCTTGATTGACAACACTAGATACCACCTCCTCAGACCTGGAGAGAGAATAACACTGATAAGCATATTTTTAAGGTTTGCTATTCAATTTGATGTGTGAAAGGTGGACAGCATAGCCAACATGTTGCAGCAATGGCGTCTTAATATAATCTTATTCATGAAGTCAGTAAGTTTCTTCCACTTTTAGTCATCCTTGAATCCATCCATCCACCCATCCATCCATCCATCCATCCATCCACCCATCCATCCACCCATCCATCCATCCATCCATCCATCCATCCATCCATCCATCCATCCATCCATCCATCCATCCATCCATCCATCCATCCATCCATCCATCCATCCATCCATCCATCCATCCATCCATCGTGCTTCTGACCTGGAATGTTTGATGATGGCTGCCAGCAGCCTGCTAGCCTCCCCCACAACCCCAGCATGTTCCACCACTCCCCCCAGCTCTACTAGTCTCCTCACCACTGATGCATCCATCCATCCATCCATCCATCCAGCCATCCATCCATCCATCCATCCATCCATCCATCCATCCATCCATCCATCCATCCATCCATCCATCCATCCTCCATCCACCCACCCATCCTTCCTTCCTTCCTTCCTTCCTTCCTTCCATCCATCCATCCATCCATCCATCCATCCATCCATCCATCCATCCATCCTTCCATCCATCCATCCATCCATCCATCCATCCATCCATCCATCCATCCATCCATCGTGCCTCTGACCTGGAATGTTTGATGATGGCTGCCAGCAGCCTGCTAGCCTCGCCCATAACCCCAGCATGTTCCACCACTCCCCCCAGCTCCACCAGTCTCCTCACCACTGAAGCATCCTTTCCTACCTGAAGGGCTGTGGACTCTGCAATGAAACAACAAAAAACTATGAAATACATCATTCTATGTATTATGTCATACCTGGGCCTGATACGGGTGTTCCGGACCGTGTGATAACTATCCGTATCACATAGGGTTTGGGAGTGTTATCACACAGGCTTCCATGGAATATTTTGAATGCATTTCGAGCGCGCCGGTTGAGCTGCCGTCAGAAATTCAAATACCAGATTCGGAGGTTAGAATCAAAGTTGTTACAGTTTCTTGTTCGAGGACACAAAACTCCCTCAACTTCTGGCGCATTCCGCATTGAAATGTGTGTTTTCTCGGGTGGTTATGACCAAGATCGGGCTAGTACCGCGGTCGGGCTGGTACCTCGAGTGATACGGAATACCCCTTGTTGTATTCTATATATACCACATAGAGATTAAATACAACACAGTGTATTCTTATTGCCTGAGGTACCAGCCTGACTGTGGCTCAACACGCCCAAAAGACACTATTTTCATTTTCTATAGTATGAATAAGTGATGGGCTTGCCTACATATTGGCCAATAAAGTCATTACTAGGTTGATTTGTAAGTAGAAACAACTATGATTAGCAAGCTAATAAACATTGTCGAGTATATTTAGTTTAACTTAACAAAATTCATTGTAAGTTATGAATGACTTGTTTTCTAAACTTGTTGCACAAGTGATTAAGCTGAGAGTAATTAAGTCACTGTGAAAAAAGTTTTCACCTTGTCCATCTACCAGCATCCTCAGAGTGCCCAGCAGTTTGAACTGCACAGGAGAAATGTCCACATCCAGGCAGCTCAACAGATCCTCCAGCACACCTGCCTTCAGCAGAACTGCTTTGTTGGCAACTGGAAAAATGTGAAAGAAAAAAAGTGACCTTGAACCTAAAATAATAATAATAATAATGTTTTTATTGGTCAGAAATTACCCGCAATAGCAGCCTTTCTAGTGCTGAATTGATGCAGGGTATTAGAGGTTTCACACACTACACAACATATATAATATCTTATCCACACTTGCATTTTGTGTAACTGTCGCAAGGGTCTGGGCGGCTGCCATTCGGCGCCACCAGGTGACCTCAATACGACTTTCCCCAACCGAAGTCAGGTATCCATTTACACCTGGGTGGAGTGAGGAAAGTCGTGTTAAGTGCCTTTCCCAAGGGCACAAGATCGGTGACATGACAGGATTCGAACTCAGGACCTCTTGGTTCTGAGTCGAACGCTCTGCCGTTGCGCCACACGACCTCACACGTTTAGCTCACTGAAGTGGTAATCTTCCACTAGCTGGTATCGATAAATACGACAGACACTATTTTATTGTACAGTATTTACAGGTTAATTATACCGGGGAAATTCCCCTAGATCTTAACTCTTGACAAGTATAATAAACAGTGGACTGCAACCCTTTCCAGTAGCATGCATGTCGGGTGAGCGACACAGCCTGGATTCGAACTCCCAACCTTTTGGTCTAGAGGCAGGGTTGGTAACCACTGGAGTACAAATGCATGCACGGGTTGACAACAGTCAGATAACAACGGTCAAAATAAAAGTACCATATAGGGGATGTCCATGTGAGCACGTTAAAGGGGAAGGGCTTAGCAACCCCTCCCCGTAAAACTAAGATATACACGTACCAGGGTGCTACTAAAAAAGCCAGGAAACTTATTGCCTTATGTGCCACTACGAGGGTCTGAATGAACTTGCTTGTAGCTTGCAATGTAGTTTGTACCTAATCTCCAAGCAGATCTAACAGTTGCAAAGACAGTATCCAACTGGCAAAAGGAGTTTTTATTGCAACCCGAGATCTGCCTGCAGTCAGCTTGACGAGCATTGTAATAAAGACTCCTTTGGCCAGTTGGATACGGTCTTTGCAACCGTTAAATCTCCTTTGAGATTAGATACAAACTACAACCCAGCAAGTTAGATCTGCTTGGAGATTTACCTCCAAAATAGTTTCATCAGGTTGGTAGAACATAGGATGTTTGGAGTTTCTGTGCGGCGAGAACACAATCCCAAAATCCGAGTTCTTGCCGCAAAAGCGCCACCTACATCGGCTACTTATAGCGGCGAGAAGCAGCACTCCAGTCAGAAGCTCTGAAGAAGGTGTCTGACAGACACAGAAACATCGGCAGGTGAGTTTACCTGGTTGTGAAAAAAGAAACTCCAAACATCCTCCATGATTAGTTTGTACCTGGGATGGCAAGGTTCCTCAGGGCGCTCAGTACGCCGTGCTGGATGTTCATGGCCCCCACCTTCCCATCATGCTTGTGGAGGAGTGTGAGGAGGGGTTCCACAATCCCCATGGCAACCAGCTGCACACAGTTCTCTTCTGCAGAGGAAGAAAAGTCAGGAAAGTCAGCGGCAAAGTACATGTAGTCTTGTGGTAAGGTCGTTGACTTAGAATCTAAGACCCTGTTCATACTTAGCCTTTCATAGCTGGTTGAATAAATTAAAAGATTTGACCGGCTATTTAGCCTGCTATCTTGGGTTAATCTGAACACAATTTAACCTACTAAATAAGAGTTTTAGAAAGGGTTTTTCAAACCACCTCCTAATTACAGATGGCCAGCAATACTGTATTTCTTCGCAAAAAATCCTCAAAACTGTGCTTGGAGCATGTCCCTACCATTCCTGGCGAAGTTTCCCACAGCCAGCACACCAGCCACCTGTAGATGTTCCCTGTCTGAAGGCAGCCAGGCTGACATGACTTCCTTCAGCACAGGTCCATCCCCAGAGGCATACAGCAGCTTCATGCTCTCATCTGAAAGGAAACACAAGCAATATTAGGGCCTGGGATATTTGGAGTTTCTTTTAACACAACCAGGTAATCTCACCTGCTGACGTTTCGGTGTCTGTCACACACCTTCTTCAGAGCTTCTGACTGGAGTACTGCTTCTCACCGCTATAAGTAGCCAATGTAGGTGGCGCTTTTGCGGCGAGAACGTAAGGAGTCATTGACTGGGAGGGGGCCAAAGTAATAGACAGAGAGGACAACAGACGCATTCGTTGGATCAAGGAGGCAGTATGGATCAGGAAGTCATCACCAGTGATGAACCGAGACGAGGGGGGATAAAAGCTCAGCCACGTTTGGGATTACGTTCTCGCCGCAAAAGCGCCACCATCATCGGCTACTTATAGCGGTGAGAAGCAGTACTCCAGTCAGAAGCTCTGAAGAAGGTGTCTGACAGACACCAAAACGTCAGCAGGTGAGATTCCTGGTTGTGTTAAAAGAAACTCCAAATATCCTATGTTTTACCAACCTGATGAAATTATTTTCGGAAATATTAGGGCCCCAAAATCGGATTTTTAAGGTCAATTTATTTAGTCATTTCTATACATGATTAGTTCAAACAACACTAACACAATGTAAATACGACATTGTTGTGATGTAAGACTCACTGAAAACCGTGGCCGGAGTTTTTGCAGGCTCGCGAAACTAAGGGGATTATTGTAAGGCACGATTTTGCGCGGTTTTAAAATGCTCAATGTTAGTAAATGTCACTACTATACAGATTTCAGCATTTCTTTTTTAATTTAGATTTTTGGGGCCCAATTTCTTTGGTTGCCTTTAAGGAAGAAAGAAAAGGGGCTCTTAGCATGAAACTTCATCAGGGTTGGTAAATTACATAATGATGATGGAAAGGTAAAAGTGAATGTGATCTCGAACCAGCACATAGGTTCATTATACTGGGGTAATCCAATATGCAATGACAATAGCCAGGATTCGAACTCCCAACTTCTTAGTCCAAAGGCAGAATGGCTAAACGACACACTGTTGAATATTTTGTCAAAGGTAAACTCACAGAGGTAATTCTTATATTTACCATACCTTCATTAAAATACACCAAATCTCTTACCTCCAGTCAGCAACTGAACAATCAGGTCTGCTGAAGCTTTTGATAAGCTTGACCCATCACCCTCATTCGCACCCTCAGATTCACAGGTCAGCCTCAGAAGGGAAGAGGCTGCACCAGCTTGAACAATTTGCAGCTTGATTTCATCTGTGTCATTGGAAAATAGATTACATATAATTGTTGTAGGGATAAAAAGTCTAGAAGCAATAGCCCCATCCTGAATATATGAAACTCTGTGATTCATTTGATGGTTATAGACACTTACCGTGCGTGGCGTATACACCATGGCCAAAGAAAAGGGGGGTCATCAACGATATCAAATTGTTACACGTGTTTGACTGGTTTTTACAAATCTAGCAATTATCGTATTGCGGTCAAGTTGGGGCCAAATGGCAGCCACCAGACCCATAAGACTGTCGAGGAATAGTCGGTCAACCCCGTAACGCCCCCCTCAGTGCTGTACGACATCATCCTGTCAGGTAACAACTAACAGCCCAGCTGCTAAGCTGAGGACTCAGGGGCTAAACATCAAAAAAAATTGTGCCCAGAGACATGTCCGAACTTGCACCCCAACGTTGTGCCCTTGGGAAAGGCACTTAACACGACTTTCCTCACTTCACTCAGGTGTAAATGAGCACCTAGCTCATCTAGGGTTAGGGACGTCCCTCGGATAGGACGTTAAATGGAGGTCCCGTGTTTGGGGAGAGCCACACCCCGCGCACGTAAAAGAACCCACCACACCTTTCGAAAAAGAGTAGGGGCATGCCCCGGTGTGCGATGGTCCAAAACCTACAGTCGGCCGCACATGGGTTCGCCCTTAGTAATAGCCTCTGGCTAGTTGAGTAACCCTGGCAACATGCCAAACCAATAAAATTTAAAAATTTAAAAAAAAGACTCACCATGTTCTGCCAGCGTTGCCAACAGCTCCAGTATGGTTTCCATCAGGTCTGATCCAACCTCCGTGTTCATCAACTTCACCACATGGGGGGCGAAGCTGGCTCCACGAAGGCTTTCTTTTCCTGCATCTGATGAGGGAAAAATTCAATTTTGTCACTGTTACAATATATTGAGATATTCTTGGGGGGTACTTGGGGAGTTAAGTAGAATATTGGATGCTTTTTTTTTTCTTTCTATAACATGCTGTTGAATGTGAACAATAGTCACTATCATGAATGCTAAGATAGAAGCTCAATATAGTGATCCAGTTCAGCAACCAATCAGTGTTCACAGCTGCCAAGTGTTCTTGCTTTTTTTAGGAGATAGCGATGGGTATGGGTCTTAAAGGATTGAAGGCCCCATTCACGAATGTCCGGGGGTGCATTCCAGGTGCTGATCAACCTTTTTGATGTGCGCGGGACTAGCAGGTACTTTATCGTATACTGTGAACTTGAATGCGTCTTTTACCTACTAAAATTACCATCTGATGGAAAAAACATCCCCTTCATGACTTCAATGCTCTTTTAAAGGAAACCCAAGCAATATTAGAGCCCAAAAATTGGATTTTGAAAGTCAATCTATTTAGTCATTTCTATACATGAGCTCGAGTAGTTCAAACAACAATATCACAATGTATAGCAACATACGGTACATGATGCAAAAAATGTGTCTGAGTGTGATGTGAGAACTCACTGAAAATCGTCACAGGGCATTTTGTGGGCTAGCGAAACTAAGGGGATCACTGTACGGCATGTATTTGCACGGCTTTAAAATGATCAAAGTGTGAAGTTATAACGCAAATGAGCTAAACAGTGTTAGTAAATGTCACTACCATAAAGATTTCAGCATGTTTTTATTTCCATTTGTTGGCTAATATTGCTTTGGTTGCCTTTAAGCCTGACCTGACTCAGCCATGCTGCCAACACACAATAGCACCATTTGGCACACAGAGGGGTCCTCCATGTTCTGTCGAAGAATCTCCGCCAGCACCTTCACTGCACCCAGGGATAAGGCCTCTGACTGTAAGCTCTCTGGAAAATAAGAAGATTAGCAGCAGTGATTTTGGGCAGCCAACATCAGCTTTCTCTCTGCTGGCAGGGCTTGAAATTCAGTTTTGGAAATAGGTGCACTGGTGTACCCAACCAAAAAAATTAGGTGCACAGAAAAAAATTTGGGTGCACAACATAGAATAAAGTTGAATGTCAGCAAAACATAATTACAAAGCTTAACGCTCTTAAGAACTTCAATCTGTAATTCTATAGCTATAAACCTTAAGATTTCAAACAAGTGATACATCAAGTACAACAAAAGGTTTTATTATTTTTTCTGATACTTAATTCAAGAATATACTGTATACTTAGTGTACAATAGTAAGCCTTATCCTATAGCTTACAAAAATATCTAGGTGCACTGGTGCACCCACAGTCAAAAATTAGGTGCACAGCTCCAATTTTGGGTGCACACAGGAGCACATGCACCCAGTATTTCGAGGCCTGGCTGGTCTGTACACTTAAGGAAATATGAACAAATGCACAGAACAGCCTGTTTCATGACTGATATACAAATTTACTGATTCTTCTGCTAGACAGGCGCTTTTAATTAGTCTCTCCTACCATTACTTGCTCTTCAAATTCACTGTTTTTTAATGTGAAGGTACCCGTCAGAGAGTAATCTATGTTTTCAATATTCTATTCCCAAATCATTGCACAGTCATGACATACTGTTGATACATATTGTAAGTGTATCTATCTCCTGTCTAGCACTGCCCAGAATATATTTTCGTAAAGAATGAATGTACACTGTCGAAACTTACCATGTGTATTGGTAAGGTTTAATAAAAACCCACAGCCCACAGCACACATACTGCTATGGTCAGGCTGTGGCTGGGAAGACGTCAGACTTTGCAGAATGGCAAAAAGCTTCTCCAGACCTCCCAGTGACTTTACTGCATCCCTTGCTGGGTCTATAATATATAGAATACAACACAGAGTATTCTGTATCAATCAAGGTCCATATTATATCACATCATGGACTTAAACATGATTCTTTTTTTTTTCCAGATCAATTATACAATATTATGTACAATGTCATCATTGTCATGTATACATATCTCTCTCTCTCTCTATGTATATATGATATACACACACGTATCTATTAAATAGATAGATTGGCATAAAACTGAATCATTGTGAAAATAGTGTACATATATTACTATCAATGTGCACATATGCCCAATGCACCATCACGCTAAATTTCAGGTCATTTGGTTTATAAATCTGTTGAAACAGGGCAAAGGAGCCCAAAGTGTACATTTTGGGGCTGAAAATAGACACACAAAAAATTAACAAAATTTGCTCTCCGTGTGTGTTGTGTCTCCGATGAAAACCTTTCTTTTGTGATAAACTTTCGGATGTATTTAAGATATTGCTACGGTTTAGATGTTAATGATGATTTTAGACCATCCAGTGACCGTATCTTTTAGGCTTTGTTGCTCATGAGACAACGTTAATACTGCATATGTGAAGTGCTGATTTAGAAATCGTGTTTAATCATTAACAAGTATCATCCTTGAGATTTTTATAATGCAATCATAATGTCTTGGTATGTCACCAAAAGCGATTGTTGATGTGTAAGGATGTTTCTTTTACCAACTCGGTGTAAACAACCTCGTAATTCAGCCTCTCAGGCTGCCAGGAGGTTTGTGCGTCTTGCTGTTTGTTTGTGAATAAACCAGTCTACTACTACTACTACAACCTACCGTTATCAAAGCAGATGTTGCCCAACGCTCTGCAGGCCTGTTTCACTGCAGCAGGTTCATCACATGACAGCAGCTCCACCAATGGTTGGACAAGACCAGCTTCAACACAGGGCAGCCTTAAAAATTCTGCAGAGGTGAGAATAAGTACCAACTTTGATACATCCGAAAATAATTTCATCAGGTTGGTAGTAAATAGGATATGGGAGATTCTTTACAAACTTAGCCATATTTGGGACAGTGTTCTCACCGCAAAAGCGCCACCTACATTGGCTACTTATAGCGGTGAGAAGCAGTACTCCAGTCAGAAGCTCTGATGAAGGTGTCTGATAGACATCGAAACGTTAGCAGGTGAGATCAATACCTGGTTGTGTATAAAGAATCTCCCATATCCAACTTTGATACACTTAAGCAAGCATCTCTCTGTGACAGGCATTTACAAAGTGGCACAAACCGGAGACAATCAGCGTAAATTTGTGACTTCAAAATTCAAATTTGTTAAAAAAATTTCAAGAAATCTTTGGATGATCTTAAAAAAAGTATTTTTACCATGTGTTTTAATTTGGATACTTCTTTGTAAATTTACATGTAATAGAATCAGAAATTCATTTTCCACTTGCTTTGGGCTGAAAATTGACCTTGATCTCTGACAATTATCACACTGAACCATAATACCCCAGTAGGACTTACAGACCAATTCAAGCTAGATATAATTAAGCACCTAATACTGTAATTCACTTTTTTTATCTTCAAGGTAGCAACATTTCACGGGGAAAGGAAAATTGACATTTTCACTGAACTTGAACTTCACAGTGGCAGCAAGTGATTTACAGAACGGACGTGTGAACTGTGAAAGAATAATGAATAATAACAACTGGGTTTTTCACAGTGATGATAAGTTCACAGTACAGAGGTGACCGTGAAAACAGTGAACATAAAGTTACAGTGAAAGAAACAAGAATTACAGTACTCACCGTTTTTGGCTAACTCAGCTACTAGTTTGGCCACTTCGGCAACATCTTTACAGCCAGTACCCAGCAGTGGACACAACTTGGGCAGAACTCCACGGGAAAGGACGATTCTACCTGTCTCAATTCCTAAGCAACACAAGACAGAATGTGTTGTGCGTTAAGACAGTGTTTTTCTTATACTAATTACTTAATCAATTAAGATAAGATAACTAATCAATCTAATGGCTACTTACAGCTGACACCATAATCTGCCAGAATTCTGAGTCTCCCTGGGATCTTTCCTATTCTCCAGAATTCTCAGAAAGTTCCAAAAATTCCACAGAATTCTGGTCCCAAAAAAATAAAAGGTCTGCAAAGTAGGCTACCAATATCGAATGAAGGCAGGCTAAACAAATTGAATTAACTGCCAACAAATATTACTTCTAAAATCACTAAAATTAGTTTTTATATTACATAACTTTCAACAATGATTTATGTGTAACCCTACCGTTTTCAGACAGAGCCCCCAGCATACAACTGACACAGGTAGACGTCTCCATGGAGCCTGCCTGTTGTGGACCCTGCAGTCCATTGTCATTGGTCAGCTCCAACTGCCTCAGGGCATTTTCTAGCTCATCTGTAACAAATCAACACAATCAAGATTTTTTGTTGGTTTGTATTGCATACCAGGTAAACCACCTCATGACGTAACACACCGGGTTTGTACTGAGTGAAGAGCGTAAGCTGTATATCCGTATATATTTAATTGATGGAGAAGGACCCCACACTTTCTATAAGTGTGGGGGCTCCTTACGTGCTCAAGGTGTGGATCTCTTCAAACACAAGACCTCCGTTTACATGCTATCTGTGGGACATCCCTAACCAAAGCTAGGTACTCATTTTCACCTGATAGAAGTGAGGAAATTTGTATTACTGGTAAGTGCCTTTCCCAATGGCACAACGTCAATGGGGCATGTCAGGATCAAAACCCATGACCACTGGGTTCTGGGCCAAACACCTTACTATTACACCACCACTACACCACATTGCTTCTAATGCCAGCCAGGTCTACGCTCTTTGTGGATTTTTATGTGTCAGCAGGGTCAAGTCACCGATCAAACTCTCTTCTTCAATCGGTCTGTCCTTGGTGCTGAAAAACTGGTCATCATTCTTGACATTCTTATACACATAAGTAATAAGTATCTATGACATAATGTACATAGACAAAGTGGTGCTGATGATACAGGGATTGTAGTTGAGCGTGGACTATTTTGATAAGCTTTTGGTAAAAGTTTTTGTGATTGAACATTATTCCAGGGGAAAAACGGACCATTCATAATGAGGACATCCCGGTTGGGGCTGCACTCGTCTTTCGGATGGGATATAAAATGGGGATTCTGTGTTTCAGGGTGTGCCTCGAGCACGTTAAAGGGGAAATGCTTGCAGCCCCTCCCTGTAAAAACATACCCTGCTACTGAATCAGCAAGGTAACTCGCTGCCCTATGTGCCACTAGGCACTACATAAGGGTCTCAACAAATGAACGAAAAAGACTGTTCAATCTACGTACGGGCTGTCATATTCTCATAAGAAAAATAAAGGAGCTTACCCATTCCTGTGTTCTTTCTGCACAACTGCAATTTAGGCTCTGAATGGTTTGGTGGTCAGAGGCCAGCCAGCCCACTATTCACATCACCCTGAGCTTGGAACACTTTGAAGCGAGGCCTCACATCAATCTGCCAGGCAATACCCAATCCAAATCAGTACAACTTGACTGGGCAGACCTACTTCTGTTCCCTGTTTCGGTCCAGATGCATGGCTGAAAAATTGTGCAAATTTGTCCAAAAGCACCAAATTTGGCACACATATTCTTGAATTTATTCTAAACAAGTATATAGGTGGAGGTATCTCCAATTCTTTCCGGAATCAATTTTATGGTATTTTTGGCCATTTTCAGGCCAAAAATGTATACTTAGGGCTCCCGTGCCCTGGTATTGAAATGACATGACATAAAAATTGGTATGGGAATGAGTATTGACATGCATATAAGCCTACAGGACTTGATTGAAATTTTTGGCATAAATCACTTAGAAATTATTCATTTGGGGATTTTTTGCCATTTTCAAACCAAAAATGTACATCAATTTGATAGTTTCCTCACTTTCCGATGCACCGGTTAAAAAGGGTTCATACATGTATCTTGAAACTGAACTAATATTCATCAGAAGATGACATTGTGTGGAACATGTTGAAAATTTGTCCATAAGGCCACACCAATTTAATTTCTTGGTTAACAGATTTTTATTTTCAAAAAGAATAAAAAAGGTAGAAAAAAAAAATTGTCTAAGATTTTTTTTTTTTGGAAAATAAAAATCCGTTAACCAAGAAATTAAATTAGTGTGGCCTAACTACAAATTTTTAATTAACCAGAAAGGATCCCAGAGTTCTACCGACATCTTGTACAAAATTTGTACTAAACAAACTTCAATGTCCCTGAAGCTGACTGGTAGTAGCCTCACAGTTGAGCTCCTGGTTCCAATTAGTTTCTAACTGGGAGACCCCATTTCAAGCATAATACGATTCAAAACACCCGATTTCTCACAAGCCACAATATCAGTTAAAAATCAAGCCACAATATCAGTTCTAAATCCACTTCCCTTTTTTGTCCAACGGCAATTCCAGTAATCCCCCGAATCATCTTACTTCAGCCCTTGAACACAAGTAACACAGTAATTGCCAGGCCATTGCTGGATCGATTCCAGAGCCCACCAGGTAATTCATGACACCACAGAATAAATTTGGACAGAAGACTCCCATTACAACTTGTTATCCTGTACTGGGATGGTAAAATTGAATGTTTGGATGCGGCTGACTGGATTCAATCAAGTAATACATCACATCAGCAGCACTACAGTCCCCAGATTGTAAGAGATTAGAATGGCGTTCACTTCTCAAAACTTCATAGAAGCAATATCATCATAAAATCAGACTTCTATTATATAGATATACAATCACTTTCAGACCTGTCAAACTCCTACTAAGTAGATTTACGATTGAAGTAGAGTAGATACCACTACGGCACAAAATATGTTTCTGTTTCATTATAAAAAGGTTACAAAATCCCTAAACCATTTCCCATTCAAGCCATTGCAGATGGCACCGCATATTTTCAAACCGATCAATTTTGAACTACAAGAAGGGACATGTGATATGTGATCAGAATATGGCTTTTACCAAAGGTGTTTTTTATACGAGCGATTTTCTTTAGTTTCTATCTAGGGTGCTAAAGGTAGTTAGCAGATAAGATCACTAATTGATATCTAAATTCGCATATCAGGTTACTAATTAACATATAAATTAATCTTTTGACTTCCACCAGTTTTTTGCCTACCACTGCGTCATTACGTCATTGCTTGTATTCTTTGGTGCTCTTTGGTGACGTTTCTCCAGATATATCAGTTCTCACTGTGCAAAATCCATATGGTTCTCTACTGCAGTCTTCCGACTATAAATTCACTGTGACTTGATTTTTTGAGCTTGAAAAGGTAAAGTTTTTAAAGGTGTTTTAAGCAGTGGGAATAATACTTAGCACAGTACGTGTATTTAGTAATTACGAATTACTGGCTGTTGTAAATACTTCAATTATAGTAGTTAATTAAACACTGTCAGTTCTCAGTATTAGAGGGTAGACACCCATCAATGATTTATAATTAAGTATTTACCATACACACATGCTATGTGATGGTAGACTAAGTTGGTAAGCCTTTGCTGCATGTCAGTTTACCCAATACATACTATTAACTAGAGCTGTGTACCGGTACAGTACCGGGTACAATCAATTAGGTACAGGTCCAAAATACCTGACCCTGCTGTATGGGTACTGGACCTGACTCAGGGGATGGCCACTTTGACAGATAAAATTACTATGAAATTACCGTGGCTGTGCTCTAAAGCCACTCTAAAGCACAGAAAACACATTTGCATGGCTGGAGTCAAATTTTCATCTGTGTTTTCATTAAAAAAAATACCTAGCACAATCAAATATTATGTTTCTTACCAGCTCAAATATGCTTTTGTCCTTATTGAAAATCTAGCATTTTCCGAACAAGTAGTTTAGGTACAGGTTCAGGTCCGGACCTGTACCTTAACCTGTGTACCTGTACCTAAAATTTGTTTAGGTACACAGCTCTACTATTAACGTGTAACAGAGGGGGCTCCAGTTATGAGCCCCAATTGTCAATTGGCATCACCAGATTCATGAAATTCACATTTGAAGAATATGGTTAAGAAAAAAAGGAGTGAATTTGGGATCCCCTGCGTTATACTTTTTCTTGTATTTTTTACAGTATGTCATCCTGCCAAAATTATACTTTTGCCTAACACTATTGACATTATCTCTATGATTGTTGGCAACCATTTAGAGCATACATTACATAATCTTGTGAACAACAGCAAATGAAGATGATAATTGTGTTAAGAACATTAACTTTTTGATCGCTTCCTATTCTACAAATATTTGGTAGCCTTTTCACTGAAGGGAGTCAGTGTTTCAGATATCATATGTAACGTTAAAACACGTGCCGCAGAGTACGATTTGGTGGCGGATGAGCCCAGATACCAGTTTGATGCAGCCGATCGTCCAAAGCCCCCTCTAAGCTTGAGGTTAAACACCTTAGCTTGAGTATCATCCGCATCAACTTACCCATGTGTAGGCGAAATTCTCCGCTCAGGTCTAGATCTCTTGAGCTTTTCTTCTTTACGAAGGGGCGCTGTCCGCACTTCCGGGATGCTTCGCTAGGTCATAGGTGAAAGGTTGGGGGTGACTTCAAGCAGATGTTGGGGTGAAAGATCGTGACGTGTTGTGATTGTGGCGGGGAAAGCCACTCACCCCAACTGGCTGTTGATAGCCTTTGATGGTAGCTATTAAATGTCAACAGATGTCGAGGTGAGGAGCTGTCAAAGACGCCCTGTGGTCTGGATACATTCATTCATTCATTCATTCATTCATTCATTCATCTTCCTCCCAATATCTGTTTAAAGATTATTAGAAACCATGATAACAATAACTGCAATAGCAAGAGTTCGGAGACCTCATACCTCCATAAAATATTACAGCTTTTGTAAATTCCTTGTTTCATCTTGTCTCATTGACTATGCAAATGTTCGAGAATGGGCCTTCTGGCGGATTCCTATGGTACTGCAGTGGATCTTTTGTGTGTGTTTTTTGTTGTTGTTGTTTGTTTTTGCTTGTTTGTTAACGGAATAACTCGAGAGGCATTGGATGGAATGTGATAAAATTTGGTCGGTTGGTGGGGGGTCGGGATAACGAAGGTGAAGTTCGATAACGAGACTCCTAGTGGCTACCTCGGTACTGCAGCGGGAAAGTTTTGGATGTGCTATGGTCGTGACTTTTTAGTGGTGGATAGCTCTTGGGGCAGGAAGAAAGTTTTGTAAGTTTGTCCCCCCCTAGCAGCTTGTTTGGAAGTGCAGTGGTCATTTTTGCCAATATAGTACTTCCATACTTTGACCTGACCAACTTGTGTTATTTGGGTAAAGATGATCAACTCTAACAATATATGCAACCTTGTTTGCATAATCAATGAGAAACTTTTATTATACATTATACCATTCGTAAAAAGTTAACATCATTTGGCTAAGGTGTGGGGTCGTGAAACTCTAGTTAATGATTAGATTTAAGATATATAGCGCTGTGGCAAAATGTACCTGTTTTTATGTTCAAATAAGCAATAAACATTAATCACTCTTCTTCAGCTTCACTAGAATGAACAGGCAGACAAGTCAAGGCTAGTACATCTGACTGGAAAAACCGGTTGAACATGTCATGAGGCATACTGGGAAGGGACGCATACTCGAGCTCGACTCTAGCTGCAGAAACTCTGCAAAATAACCCTTATTTCTCCCAGTCTGAGCTTTCAGACGCTGATCTGTTGAAGTTGTCGGATTGTCTTCGAACAGGACTATAGCTCCGACATGAATCCCCCGTGTGCACAATGCAGCAAGACGCAAGTCTACGAAAACCACGCCTTCCGCACTGGTTTTCCAGTGCTGAATCAACGGACGAATCGGCCTCAGCACTGGTTTTCCAGTGCTGACGAAAGTTCAGCACTCGTTTTCCAGTGCTGACGAAAGTTCAGCACTCGTCTTCCAGTGCTGACGAAAGTTCAGCACTGGTTTTCCAGTGCTGAATCGCTGTATTCCAGTGCTGAGTTTCTTTCAGCACTCGTTTTCCAGTGCTGAAACTTGTCTCAGCACTCGTTTTCCAGTGCTGAATGGAGTTCGGCACTCGGTTACCAGTGCTGAATGCGCGACAGAGCGGCGGTGCCAGGTCACGGGTCATGTCAAAGGTCATTCAGCACTGGTTACCCAGTGCTGAAACCGCCGTCAGCACTGGAACCGAGTGCTGATGTACAAAAACCACGCCTTCAGCACTGGATTTACCAGTGCTCGGGGACAATTCAGCACTGGTAACCGAGTGCTGATATACAAAAGCCACGCTTTCCGCACTGGATTTACCAGTGCTCGGGGATAATTCAGCACTGGAAAACGAGTGCTGAGAAATCCCCAGCACTGGAAAACGAGTGCTGAAAAAAACTCAGCACTGGAAAACGAGTGCTAAAAAAAACTCAGCACTAGAAAACGAGTGCTGAAGTGTTTTCAGCACTGGAACGTTTTTCTTACCAGTGCTGAGAGAAGTATTAGTCGTAAGAAGTGCCGCATGGTCACTTGAACTTACTTACTTTGTGATTCATTTAGAATAAACAATGACCAACTTTATTCCGACACAATTTTGTCATTTTGTTCATTGTGTAATTGTATAGTAGATATAGGTATGAGGGATGTGTAACAAATAAACAACTTTATTTCTTTCTGGTCATAAGTTGTACCTTTGTTTCGTGATTGTGATGTGCGATACAGCTCTTTTGGGAGAGATTTGGGTAGCCCTGAAAAGGGCCGGTTCTGATATTCTACTCGAAGAGCCGACGCTGAATCTCAAGAAAGATTAGATCTGTCATGGCTCTTGGTGCGTCGGATGGTGCTTGATAGCCCTCGATGTGATGGGTAGCGATCTCCTAATGATTTATCTGGACACTGACATACGTTCAGCAGTTTATATGTGATTTTGTACGCGATCATCGGTATCATCTGGACACTGAGATTCGTTCAGCAGTTTATTTGTGATTTTGTAAACGATGATTTATCTGGACGCTGACATACGTTCAGCAGTTTATTTGTGATTTTGTACGCGATGTATCATCTGGGCACTGACATGCGTTCACTAGTTTATTTATGATTTTGTACACGATTCTACGTTTTAAAATCGCAAGTATGTCACCGCCGTAACGTATCTCAGCACCAGTTTTCCAGTGCGGAATATTTGTCAGCACTCGGTTTGCAGTGCCGAAGCTTGTCTCAGCACTCGGTTTCCAGTGCTGACGTCGAGTTCTCCAGTGCTGAACTTCACTCAGCACTGGTTTTCCAGTGCGGAACTAAACTCAGCACTGGTTTTCCAGTGCTGAACTAAGCTCAGCACTGGTTTTCCAGTGCTGAACTAAACTCAGCACTGGTTTTCCAGTGCTGAAGCCACTTTCAGCACTGGAACCGAGTGCTGAAAAAGGAGAGCGTGGTTTTCGTAGTTTTGCCAGCAAGACGGTCTATCCGATGGAAAAGCTGAACTGCCTGGACAAGGTAAGGGACCGCCCCGACTTTATATCATATCAGCTAGAAACATCTGTAGATTTCGTAAATAAAAATATGATCGCGGCTCTGTCTGATCGTGTCTATCTTTGTGTCGTCTGCAGAACTGGCACAAGGCATGCTTCAAGTGTGAGGTGTGCAATATGACCCTCAATATGAAGACATACAAGGGCTACAACAAGAGACCTTACTGCAGTGCGCACTACCCGACGACCAAGCATACGACTGTAGCGGATACGCCTGAGAGTCGGAGACTCGGGAAGCAGCAGAGTCTGACCAGCGGTGTCAAGTACCACGCGGACTTCGAGAAGCAGAAAGGGAACTCATACAGCACGGTAATAACCACACTCCTCTGGAACAACAAATATATCAATATTGTAATCTAGAAAGATTAGAACATTAAGACTAATCTCCAAGCAGAGGTGGGGTTCCGGCTGTTTTTTGACGTGTTTTAAGGCGTTTTTGTCGAGCTTTCTACTTTGTCATTTTTTTGTTTCTGGCGTTTGAAGAGAAAAAAATGACAAAGTAGAAACCCCGACAAAAACGCCTAAAACACGTCAAAAAACAGCCGGAACCCCACCTCTGCTTGGAGAGTAATTAAGACCATTTTGTAGGAGATTGTGAATTACAAAGAGAGAGATAAACTTTATAGACTGATACAACATGTTTCACTACTTGATACACCAAAATAAAACAGACAAATTTCTAATGAGTTTAGACAGACTTTTGATAATAAAACATATCCTACTCTTACAATTTTGCTCTACAAAGAAGCGAGAATAATTCGAATTCACAGATTATAATTCTTGTAATTCAATACTGACCCTACGGCTGCCTAATCTCCAAGCAGATCTATAGGTTGCGAAGACCGTATCAAACTGGCAGAGGAAGTACAAGCTCCTTCTTCCAGTTGGATACGGTCTTTGCAATCCATTGGGCCTGCTTGGAGACTAACGGCTGCCAGCTATGGGACTGAGTGAGTGAGAGTGATAATCCTTGTTGTAGATTGACAATGCATACATATATCTGTAAACCATCCTTTTTGCTGTAACCTGTACTTATTATATATAAACCAGTGGGTATATCATATCATGTACAATAAAGGTAACCGACGACCCTGAGACGATGCGTGCGAGGAGGAACGATCCGCAGCTGTCCGATCTGTCGTACCAGGGCGCGGGGCCGTCGGAGTCACGGCGACAGACTACCCCAGGGGAACACCCCATGCTTCCACCGGAGACAAGGCGCCAGATGATCCCCGGGGAACACCCCATGCCGCCGCCAGCTCCCCACGGTGGACCAGAGCCAGTGTCAGGGCCAAACGTAAGTTACTGACGTCACGTAATATCACGTGTCAGTAAAGTCACGTGTCCGCACATCTCGCGAGACCACGTTCGGAAGTGACTGGTCATTATTGATCCTGACGAAGGCGACAGCGGTCGTTGAAAATTTGATCCGTGTATTCCTTAGTGTTAGCATTGTACTATGATTAGTACCAAGTACTAGTACCAACACAGATGACCTTCCATGATAATTTGGCAGGTTGAACTTGCTTAATCTTTGCAAGTTTGGATTAAAATTTGCCTTAGGCTTATTTTGCGCCAGAAATTGCTTTGCGCTAAAATGGCTTTGGGCCAAAAATTAACATACCCCCAGAAACAAGTGGGCGATGTAGTGCGTGAACGTGTGAGTAGTTGTTCATCAACTTTGAGCCTCAGGGCACCCTCACACTTGTGCGTATACTCATCTGCGCATGAGCTGCATATTAACATTTTTTTGTTGCTTTGGGTAAAGTTTGCAGGGAAGAAGTTATGTCCTACTTCAGCGCATCGTTGCGCAGCCTGGTTATCGAACCAAAGAAATTACTTTTTCGGCCACAGACCCAATAATGCGCAACTCATGCGGACTTGTATATACGCACAAGTGTGAAGGGGGCTTTACTGCCCCTGTCACGCTTGTGCGTATATACAAGTCCGCATGAGTTGCGTACAAGTGATTTCTGCTGCACAACGGTGAGTCAAAGTAGGAAAAACAACTTTTTCCCCTCAAACTTTACTTGAACCAAAAAAATGTTAATGCGCAACTCACGCGCACTTGAATGTGTGACAGGACTTAATTCTTCTCTTGCTTTGAGACAGAAATCGACCTCAGGGATGCGCGCGATATACGACTACACCGCCGCCGATGACGACGAGGTCAGCTTCGTGGAAGGTGACGTCATCGTCAACTACGAGGTGACAGACGAGGGGTGGATGACCGGAACGGTATGTCGAGTTTGTAGTGGTGCGGTACTTTACATTGAAGTCTAGCATCTAAGTTACACTATATGTAGAAGATCTACTGATCCCTGGTCGCGTCTGAGCTTGATCAAAACTGACGCGTGTACATGTACACAAGCTACTATTTATTTCTGGTAAAATAAATAAACTAAACTAAACTAAACTACTCTCATCAGCTCATCTGCTATTGGCTACTTCCCTATATGGTCTAGTCACATGACATATTTTCAATATGGTTCCTTTACGTTAGTTACCTTCACGGATAGTCTGATACAACGTGTCGTCCATTATGTCTTTTACAGGTGCAGCGTACAGGTCAAAGCGGGATGCTGCCGACAAACTACCTGGAACCCATGTGACACGGCGTAGACTGCAGCACCCAACGCAAACACAAGCATCATTCGAAACAGTCAGACGTTTCAGACAGCATCTACTGTCTTTCGTCAATGACTAATGATAGGACCGAGAACACCAGGTTTTATACCAAAACTCTGAATAGATATGTTAATGAGGTTAAGACAATTTAGGATGTCTTGAAGTAGTCTTTAAAGAATATTAATTCAAGACAAAGTTTTCTGCCAATAGTTCAATTAGCTACTGTTGTTTTAGTACAGTAAGACAGTAACTAAATGTTTTACTGTACTAAAACAACAGTAGCTAATTGAACTATTGGTATCAAGTTGCTTGAGTAATTATTTTTGGCGTATCTTACTACCTGGATGTCTAACTTTCATCAACGCACAAGCATCATTCGGCAAATCGAAGTTGAATTTCATTTTGTGATGACTTGTCCTACTTACAGTAGAGAGAGAGAGAGAGAGAGAATCGTTGTTACAGGCTATTGCCAATAAGACAAACTTCACCCTATCTGGTACACAGACCGATATTTTCCATGCACTGTACCATGGCTGGTCCAACTCCTATATCCGTCTACACAGGTCGTCTTCTTTGTACTCCATTCCAAAATCGAGACCAAATCATCCATGCATGACTACATTGACATACACTGTTGTTGATAGTTTCTAGCTTTAATTATAGGGTATATTAATCTTGTATTATCATTCAATAGCTATTGCCATACATTGTACCATGTACGATTGTCGAGGAATAAAGTTCATTCATTCACAACCTATTCGCACGTCATCAAGTGACATTGTTGTATATGTCGTGCCTCGAATACTCTGTGATGATCTCAATTAGAGTCTCGTACATGTACTTTAAAATCATATCTTTATTTATTTCACAATTCAAGTTGATATTACAATTCAATGGAAAGAAATTTAAGAAACAAGATAACGGGATATTGTTGAAACATTCAAAGAGGTGTTGCGTTTTAGCTTTCAGTGGTGAGTTGTGGTATTTTTTTAGAACACGTGGTTCTTGAATATGATTTGTACCATGCGCAGTGCACATACATGTATCCTGGTCTTTTAGACTGATGAACAGTATGGTGCTTGAAAAATTGTAGATTTCGCAAATGGTGTGATATAAAGGACACTCATTCGTATTTAAAAGTTTACATGATCTGCAGTCATATCGTTATCTATGAATACCAATATTTTAGACATTTGATGTATGCATTCAAAATGTGTGACCGCAAGGGAAAATTGGCAAAAATTCTCAAAGTTACCGCTAATTCTGGCGCAGTTAGGTGCAGTCTAGTGAGATACCCGCTTAAGACAAACAAACAAAAATATCGACAACATTTGTCAGACAAGTCCGCCACTTGATTCAAATCGATCAAAAATCTGTGAATCTATATAAACAAAAGATGCTGTGAAAAGGTTATCAATCTGTTGCAGCCAAACTGACATAGCCGTATCTTTGTTTAAAGAATGTTTTACGTAAGGGTTTTGTAGGGATTTTGTTGTAAGCGTGAAGAAAAATAAATGTTAATACAAGAAACATTTTAATGAAATGTTTTGTCTGAGTTTTTGTAAATTCCTTACTTCATCATTTCGATTGACGAGAAATCATGATGAGCCAAAATCCCATTTTTGTTCATAAAAGCTCTTGCACATATCTTCATTTCTCCGTCCACCTCAGCAAGTAACGGACAATAATTGATGCGGGCGCGGATGTCAATATAATCAATTTAGTGTGGCCTAAGTCAAACATCCCCGTCTTGTATGACAGCCAACGAAAGGGTATATCACCCCGTAAGGGGCGGTATAACCCCGTCGTAGCGAAAGCACGTCGACTGATGATGATGATGATGATGATGATGAGTGATATGATCTCCGTTTGTTTCTACACCGAAGAACCTACTCTACTCTGCGATTTGAGCTTGAACTTCAGCCACCAGAGGATGAGAGCCACCGCTGCCACGGACCCTGCTGCCAGACATCCGCCCACCGCTGCAGCGATGGGACTGACCGGGTTTGGCTCAGGCAATGGTGGGGATGACTCGCCAGGAGGCGCTTCTTTTTCCTTCGCGCCCGATGTTTCATTGCGATGTTGATCCAACTGTGTGCTCTCTTTATCGTCGTATACGTCATCTAGTACTGCTGGTATCGTTGCGTCACCATTGAAGGCATCTGTAGGAATAAAATAACCAGGGTAAAGTTTAGATATACATATTTAGGGATGGCAACAAAGCTTACTTTGAATATTCTGAAATATGCGCATTTTTCGTTTCGCGTACTGAAGCACGGTGCTATGCACATATTGTTGTTGCCAAACATATGAGATGTTTCGCCTGGGTGCCATCCTAGGAAACTGTTTGCGGCTTCCACTATACATTTAAGTATGGGAGCCTCGGAAAACTATACTCGAGTATGGAAGCTGTGGAAAACGAACTAGGATGGCATCCAGGCTATCAGACGTTACAGGCAAAGCCTAGAAAATATCGCCTTCACTGAATGTGTCTACTTGGATTGTTTCTCATTCGTGAAAAGTATTTTACATTTGGGACCGCATCTGTTAGCAGCGACACCTAGCTGCAATGCAATAGCTAGATTGTTGCCCTGAGGATGGTGACAGACGGTCACCGAAACGTCGGCTTGAATGAAAGAACTTTGGTATCCATTCTTGGATGGTTTCTTTATTCTAGTTATAAAAATGTACGGTTCCCTGACCTGAGGAGAGCGTTGGAGTGTTGAGGACCTGCTGGTACTGTGTCCAGCCGCTAGAGGGCGCGCGTGGCAGCGCATCCTGGATCGTCCCGCAGATGTCCGTGTCTGACTCGTCACTTCCGTCCGGACAGTTGCAGTTTCCGTCTCCGTACACGTCCTGGGAGAGGCAGCCGGCGTCCAGACAGGGGTACGAATGCTGTGGGCACTCCCCTTCAGAAAAAAATAACATGAAAATCTGTTGCTCCTTTCTTCAGTTATTCTCCTTAAAAGATTTTGACAAATAAGCCATTGCAGTTCCAGTGACACATACCAGGGGGCCCAAAATCGACCTTGACCTTTCTCCTCCCAACACCTACCCACATACCAAACATCAGTACAGTCCATCCAGACGTTTTTCGGTTATGCTGACTTTAAGCATCCGGAGGCACACACATACACACACGCAAACACACACACAAACACACTCAACACTATATCACCATGAAAAAGGCTTTTTTCACAGAGATAGATATAGGGCGTTTAAGTTGCCTTGTAATGTATCAAAGTTACGTGTGTCAGAGTGTATTATACATTTCTCTTATCAACCATACAAAGTAGGTAATGAAAGTTCATAATGAACAATTGATTATGTCAATCATCACTTATGCTACCTACAAATACATTGATTATTTCTTGAGTTATGCGGAACCTCCCAAAATCTTCGACAAAGATACCCATGCAGCTCTAAAAAAAAGCCACAAGGGGGGCAAACATATACCACTTTTCCCCCAGCCCAAAACCACACAAACGCTCCAGAAAACAGTTATACATACGAATGAATACAAATGAATCTTTTGAATATTATCATTGTGAAGATATCAATGTGAATGTCAACGTTTTTGTTGTAGAATTCTTCTGAACGTCGGAAAGTGGCTTATAGTATGTTCTAAAGCCTTACCATTTTCAGCTTCGTGTACTATAGTATAGAGTATGATGAAACGCCCCTCTTGCACGTCTCCTTGCGCCACCAGGCGGAATGTCACGGTATTACCGGTTGACAACACTTGTTCCTGGCTTTCCCCACAAACCTGTGTTTGAAGACATTCGATGTCAACAAATGACAATAAATGATCAAACAGTAGACAATAACTTCAAAGGCGGTATCTGTGAAATGGGTCATTCGAAATGATGCCATATTCTTCATCCCTCTTTACGTAGTATTACTTTTTTTAATACCACTCTTGGCGTACTAGTATTCAAGTTTCAATTTTGACTTCAGTTGTAAGCGTTGGTTGTTTATTTTGAGGGTACCACAGGACTTATCATATCACCTTCCTTTCTAATTATAACGACCTGAGCGGTTCATATGTCAACTTGAAAACAAGAAAGGTAACATTTGCAAGCCAATACATAATGTTTACCTTCACATGATGGTCTAGCCCAACAAACTACGTACTGCTCTTTTTATTCTTACTCAAACACGTTGAATATTTATGGTAACCAGCCCCTCCAAATCTGTCCTGCCACTAGCTACATTCATACATACAGCCATCTGGTCCAGGCACTTGACCTTATTTGTATGGAACGGAAGAAGAGGAGGAAGAAGGAGAGGGAAGAAACGGATCAAAACGATATTGATCAAAAACGATACTGATCGAACGTACCGATAGATACGAGCCGCCGCTCGCTGTAGGACCATTGTAGATGCGCAGTTCCTCCTGCCCACACCCTTCTTCCTCACGTGTTCCGACCCGCAGACTCTCGAAGTTGAAGAGAAACCTGGATCCGAGATTACCTCTGGGCACCTGGATCTGCAAGGAGCAGTCCTTTCTCGCGCTGTAGTCGAACATCACGTAACCTGCAGGTGCCTCCACAGATAGTATTGCATCCGTTCTGCAGACGAAGATATCCAAGTTGTCTGGAGAAAAAAAAGACACCGTTGCATCTATCATGTAGTATTATAAGTCTTTAGTATTAGAAGTCTTTTCACTATGTGCACTTTATCACGACTTTTATATCTGTATGCCTCCTCTCAGTCCGCCATGAATGTACAATATAGGCGATCAGGATGATCCTGTCAGCAGTGCAATTCTTTCTACTGCTGACAGTGCAGGATGATCCTGTCAATAGCCTCGGGCCTCTTGTCTTTGTTTGCGACCCACTCACAACAGCCATGGCATGCCCGTAGCCAGGATTTTGAATGGGGGGGTTCTTTTTAATGTTTAAGGGACCAGCGAGCGCCGTAGGCGCGAGACGAGCGCCGCAGGCGCGAGCTTCCTAGGGGGGTCCGGGGGTATGCCCCCCCGGGAAATTTTAAAATTGTAACCTTCTGATATGGCATTTCCTGTGTTTTTGAGAGGATTTCAAAGAAAGAAATCAGAGACAAAGTTAGCAGTTTTTTTTAGGATTTCAGCTCCGTTGGTGATACAAATAGATCCAGCTTGAAAAAAAAAACCTTCGGCGTTAATTAAAAAGTGGACCCTTGAGCGTTTCAAATTCTAAGAATTGAACTTTCTGAAAGGGCATTTCCTGTGTTTTTGACAGAATTTCAGAGGAAAAATCAGAGACAAAGTTTTTTCTAGGATCCTAGCCTCTGTGGCATTGCTGGTGATACAAATAAGTCCACCTTGAAAAAAATCTTGAACATTAAAAAGTGGACTTTCAAGCCTGTGAAAGTGGACCTTCAAGCCAATGGGGGGGGTTCGTCCGAACCCCCCGAACCCCCCCTGGCTACGGGCATGCATGGTCGTCGTATCACAAGTAAACGTCATAACATATGGGTATCATTGTAAAGGGTAATACACAAGCTTTCTACATGTAACTTTGATCGAATATGATATAATGCAACAAGTGACAGAGTTCTCAGTAACAACGGAGATATGAGACACTCGAAAATCAAGTCATAAAGTTTTTTCTAGGCGTATTTTGTTGCAATGTTGCAGACAAAAGCCAAATGAAACCAGCTGAAAACAGAACATGTTGTGGTCACACACAGATATATTCGTCTGACAACTTACAATATTTTGCGTTTACGTAACTATTCTGCAAAATCTACGTCCACTCACATGACGGTAGCTCAGCGGAGAAAGTTGTTCTTTCAGTGAAAGCCACGAAAATCAGGAAAAGAGACAGCAACATGTCGCCAGCCACCGTGAGATTTCACATCGGAAGACGGTTCAACTAGAACCGCGGAAGGTAGTCGTAGAAACAGCGGTATCAACACCGAGGAAGAAAAGAGTCATATGTGAGCCACATTCGTGGGGAGAAAGTCCAATTTTAGTGCTGCATTGTATAAGCTTGTGCTCCCTGTCGATGTCTGTAGCATTCTTATGTATTATATCGCGAAATCTCCAGTTTTCAGTGGACCGTATCAAGTGTGGAAGGCGTGGCTCTTGGCCACACGACAAAGAACCATCCCAATCATAGACACTTATACAAATCGACGTACGAACGCACTTGTCATAAGTGGGGGTTTGTTTAAAACCATAGCCTCCACCACCAGGCCTTCCTACGCGGGTATGGATCGTAGAATTCGGCAAAAAAGGAATAATTTGCCAGTAGTCAGTCCACGGCGAGAGTCAATATTACGCCTGCGCTTGCAAATGAATCCCTCTGGTGGCCAAACTTCGCTGGCAAATATTCTCCCTATAGCTGGCGTAGTTAGTCTGGTAGAGGCTATTAAAACTGTACGGTATAGTTTGGATTGCTCACTCGGTAGGACACCGCCACCAGAACTTGGAGAGTGCTACCGAGGGTCTGGAGTGGCTCGGGTGTTTGACATCCACTCAAAGCACAAGTTTGACTGAGGATCATTGTCAATTGTCGCTAAAATCGTTCTGTACTTGTGACGTTTTGGACTTCAGAAGAGAAAACAAGTGCATGTATTTAACTTAACACTTGAGATTTTACCAGATTTGCTTCAGCCATGTTATGATGGACATGTTTTCAGGGGTTACAGAGCTCATGGGTGTGTTGGGCTCTCCTGAGTTGAGTTTATTGAGTTTATTGAGATACCCTTTAGCCCCTCTAGGGGGCTAATCTTCCAGGGCTCATAAACACTACATGTACATCACAAAATAAATACATACATACACATAATTACATATTAACATACAGGTAAAAGCAGGTAGGATTGAAGAAAAGGATTGGTTGAGGTCAGAGGTCAGAAGCTAATTATGACTGAAACCATCAGTCGACATATCTGGCAATAAAAACATACCTCCAAATTACTACAATTGCTACCTATTTACAAATCAAACTATCAATCCATCATCAAGTTAAAACCATTACGTTGCATACAATTGATCAACCAACCTTGTTTTGTTTTTGCGCGTCAGCATGAGATTTGTCTGTAGAGGATGTCATCCATAGAATATACTTGCTGTCGCCTTATTTGCATAACGGAGAAACATTTATAGCGAGAAAGATAACATTTGCAAGCAAATGCGTAATGTTTACCTTCACATGGTCTAGCCTAGCAAACTACTGCTCTGTATATTTTTACTGATACACATATTTGGTGACCAGCCCCTTTAGCTCTGTCCTACCACTTGCTACATAATGTAATCGAACACCACAGGGTACCTGCTATACCTGCAGTAACCATAGTGACAACCGTCTGGTCAAGGTCATTGAATTTATTTCTTTGGAACGCAAGAGGAAGAAGAAGAAACGAAGCAAAAATGACTTGTTTCCCTTCCGTTTACTGTAAACCTCATACGTCAGTCGAAAAGGTGGCATCATTTTGCGAAGGTATGAGGTCGTTGAACTGAAGTTCATCATATGGTGATAACAAGAAACGTCACGTTGCAAAACATACATGCACGAAGGCTGTGAATTCAGGTCAACAGCAACCGACGTGGTTGAGAGTGTTCGTGCCTGTGGCAATGTCCTTGGCGATTTTCTTTTCAAGACAAAAAGACGTGACTGTATATGTGCTTTTATTGAAGAACCCCTGGCGTTTCTTACTTGTCCCAGTCGGCACGGTTCTTCAATAAAAGCACATATACAGTCACGTCTTTTTGTCTTGAAAAGAAAATCGCCAAGGACATTGCCACAGGCACGAACACTCTCAACCACGTCGGTTGCTGTTGACCTGAATTCACAGCCTTCGTGCATGTATGTTTTGCAACGTGACGTTTCTTGTTATCACCATATGATGAACTTCAGTTCAACGACCTCATACCTTCGCAAAATGATGTTACAGATTACTCTTATCGACGTGTGGATTGGCCGTGGCTCTCTTCAAACACAGGACCTCCATTCAACATCCTATCCGAGGGGGTCCCTGGCCAAAGCGCAGGTACTCATTTTTACACTTGAGTCGAGTAAAGAAATTGGTGTTAAGTATGGGCGAGTGAAATCAAGTGTTTCCGAACGTTTCAATCGGTATACATGTTTTGACTACGTCTAATCCTAACCTCCCTCGACTCACGTTTGTCTACCTTGTGTGACACCAAAATGAGCATCAGAAACTGTATTGTTAGACCCATGATTTGAAGACACAGTGTTGAATACAGGAACCTCATTTTTATGCACCTTTGAAGTTTCTTACAAGTCGCGAGGTGTCTGCAGGGCCCGTTTCGAGGTTCAAACGAACAAACTATGATCGGAGACCGATAAAAATCATAAAAGCGAGCGTCATTGAAGAATAAAAACGCCAGAGGGAGTATTATGCTATAATGCCAGGTCTATGAACTCTGATTACCTCTCCTGGCGGGCTTTAATGGCACTCTGCGACTTGAAAGAAACAATCAAAATCAAAAGTGCATGCAATACACGTTTCCTTTCGATGATGTGAAGTTTCTTACAAGTCGCGAGGTGTCTGCAGGGCCCGTTTCAAGGTTCAAACAAACAAACTAATCAGAGACCGGTAAAAATCATAAAAGCGAGCGTCATTGAAGAATATAAACGCCAGGGGGGGTATCATTCTACAAGGCCAGGTTTATGAACTCCGATTCAACCTAGCCTCTCCTGGTGGGCTTTAAAGGCACTCTGCGACTTGAAAGGAACAATCAACTTCAAAAGTGCATGCAATACACGTTTCCTTTCAACAGACAAAGGCCCGAAGGCAAAGCGGTAGATCAGCATGGCATACAGCCAGGTAAAAATCAAACAAGCCTTCTTTTCTTTTTCTGCTCAGGTTTATGAATTTGCCGTCGCCGAAAAGGTTATGTTTTGCACAGCGTTCGTGAGTGTGTGTGTCCTTCTGTAAGGTGTATACGATAACTCAAGAATGCCTGGATGGACTGTCTTCATACTTGGTATGTGGGTAGGTCTTCTTGATGGGGATTTCATTCTTGCAGCATTTGGAAGTTGAGTAAATGTGGACATTATCAGACATAAAACTTGGTCCTCATTTACATGATTTATGAGGAAATGCTACAATAGCCTTCTTTTCTAAGACAAGACTTTCATACTTTGAACAACTTGTGTTATTTGGTATAGAAGATGATCAACTGATATAATTCATACAAATGAGGTCCTTATTTGCATGATAAATTGGAAACATCTATGATATGACACTCAAAAATGTTAGCATCAATCGGCGAAGGTATGGGGTCGTGGAACTCTAGTTGTTCGTGTGTGTGTGTGTATGTGTGTGTGTGTGTGTGTGTGTGTGTGTGTGTGTGTGTGTGTGTGTGTGTGTGTGTTTGTGTGTGTGTGTGTCTGTGTTTATGTTTGTTTGCTTGTTTGTTTATTTGTGGACAGCATAAGATATCTGATGGATCCGGATGGTAGTTTGGTATGTGGGAAGGTGTCGGCAAAACGAAGGAAACGCTTCATTTTACACATGTAACATAACAAAGGGAGAAAAATCAACTATACAAAGGAAGACATAATTTGCATAATTATTGAGAAAATACTGAAATAACATAGTGGTGATTTATGGGAATTTTAAAGTTGAGACGTTTGGACATAAATTACACAAATAAAATCATCATTTGCACAATTGATTAAAAATGCTACAGCAAATATGCTAACATCATCGAAAATCTTCTTTATTAGGGTACAGAAGATCATCAACTGATACAGATTATGCGAATGAGGTACTTATTACCAATATGAAACCTTTATAACACGTAAGTCATAAGTTGAAAGGTTTAAAATCATTGGACAGTGATTTATGGGAATTTTGGACAAAAAGTACGCAAATAAAATCATCATTTGCACAATTGATCAAAAAAATTATACAGCAAATATGCTAACATCATCGCAAACCTTCTTTATTTGGGTTCAGAAGATCATCAACTGATACAGATTATGGGAATGAGGTACTTATTACCAATATGAAACCTTTATAACACGTAAGTCATAAGTTGAAAGGTTTAAAATCATTGGACGAAGGTATGAGGTCGCGGAACTCTAGCAAGCTTTTCAAGCAGGATATACACCGTAGAAAAAACATTCAGCACTCAATGACCTCAGACTCTGACATTTCCGGCATCCGACACGGTGATCCGGAACCTAAGATCCGGCAGAAACCGAACGTTTGAACAGGTACGGGGCCTTTTTACACAACTCCAGTTTACCTGCATTAACCATCACATGCAAGTGGTACATTGAGCCCCAATATGTGTACGTCCCTCGACCTGCCCATGGAAATGGATTACTTAGCCACATCACTTCACTGTATTGTATTTAAAGGATTGTGAACTTGGAAATGTTGAATTGATGCATCCTTTCCGAATCCAACATTTCCAAGCTCCGATGTTCGGGCGAGGGAGACCAAAGAAGACCTGGATAATCAAAACATGGACATGGACTGGCCTGAGCGCTACACAACTGATTAGAGAGGCCGAGGACAGAACAGGATGGGCACGGATCATTGCGGCTGGCTGTCATGATGCCCCTACGACCACTGAGGTCATGGGTCATGAGTGAGTGAGTGAGTGAGTGGGTGGGTGAGTGAGTGAGTGAGTGAGTGAGTGAGTGAGTGAGTGAGTGAGTGAGTGAGTGAGTGAGTGAGTGAGTGAGTGAGTGAGTGATGTTCGGAAATGTCAGGATCTGACTTCATCTGGGGCCATTTCGTGCAGTGCTCCAATAAACGTCAATTTTAGTGTGTAACTTCGGGAGAGGTTGACCTGCATTCAAATAGAACCAGCGACGTTAAAAACAAAACTTCCACACTTTTATCCTCGACTGGATGAATGAAAAACTGATCCCCTGAAAGATGTTTGGCAGACGGTTATCATGATTTAAGAAGGAAAGGAATTCGCCGAAAGGTGTCGGCTCCGCCCCCTTTCTATTTTTACCACAGGTTGACCTCCGGGTTGTCCGAAACACAAAGGGAACCCTACATTACTGACGGACGGGGGCTAAGATCAGTCTCACACCTGTTCGAGCCATCGCGACTGTTTCTATAAACAGTATAAGAAGGTTGTCTGGTTGCACGCCCCGAGGCCCTGTGCTGGAATCACCAGGTAGCAGGTCGTATAAGTCAATGAGTCGTACAAAAGGACAGGCCAATAGAACTGTCTGTGGCGACCAGAGTTTGTACTGGGGCCATCGCGACTGTTTCTATAAACAGTATAAGAAGATTGTTTGGTCCTGTGCTGGAATCACCAGGTATATCAGCTTGTATAACTCAATGAGTCGTACAGAAGGACAGACCCATAGGACTGTCTATGGCTAGTCTCTGCCAGACTAAATACGCCTGGCTATATAGGGCGAGGAGATATATATGCCAGGAGAGTTTGGCCACAGGTTTTCATTGAGGGGGAAATCCAAATCATGATTGTGTATTATCTTAGTTTTGCTGGGGAAGTCTGGCTAATAAAAGGCAAAATCATAAGGTTGTCTTTGAGTTCTGGGGACTATGAAAGGTCTAGCACATTATTCAGTGGTTGCAAGGGCTTTAATGTCCCACCAAGTCGTCTAACTTTGTCCCACGCAACCTTCGTTCTAACCAAAATCTCATCACCGTTGAGAACTGAAAATCCTTACCATCTTCTACAGACTTTTACTGAACATCAAAACTACCTTTTATCAAAAATAAATTCTCAATTTGTTCTAGATATCGATGTAGGAAAATGTTCTAACATTTTGTAAGCATTGGAACTATCACCACCACCATCACTCACGCATCATCATCATCGTCATCATCATCATCACCACCACCACCATCACCATCACCATCACCATCACCATCATCATCATCATCATCATCATCATCATCATCATCATCATCATCACCATCATCACCATCATCATCATCATCATCATCATCATCATCATCAAATGGTGCCCTGGTAAAACAAGAAACTGGCCCCCAGTGGCTGAATTAGGTCCTGTTGTACATGAAATTGTGCCTGTGTGGCGGAACGGCAGCGTGTCCGGCTCAGAATCAAGTGGTCCCGGGTTCGACTCCTGCCGTGTCACCGATCTTGTGCCTCTGGGAAAGGCACTTTACAAGACTCAACATGCCAGTATGGTCGTCATTCAGACCGTGGGCATTAAAGGAACAAACAAACAAACAAAATGACCTCTGCATTTATAAATCTAACTAGAGTTCCACGAACACATTATCTTCGCCAAATAATCAAGGCTTATTATGGAGAGTGATTGATATTTACATGCTTATCACCCCCTACAGATTTGATCATGCACCATACCATTTGGACGTTATGATGGGACGAATGAGTCCAGTCTAGATAGGGTTAAAATCATTTGGTGGTACAGGACAAGTATATGTGTAGAGTGTGCTGATATATGTTATAACTGGTCATGAAAAAATAAGAGTATGTTGATATTATATGGGCCACAAAGGTTCGATATTGCAGTGTTGTAAGTTGAAAGTGATGATGAAATGGTACAGTCAATATATATGAATAGAATAAATCTTTATTCCATATCATACACATTTTGAAAGACATAGTACATGTACATGTGACTTTTCCGCACCTAGCAGTGGTGCAGTTTTGGTGCAGTGTACTCTCCAAGCTGAGGAGTGGGTCTGGCTGGTTTTTGACGTGTTTTAGGTGTTTTTATCAGGCTTTCTATTTTGTCCCCTTTTCGTTATGTCGCCAACCGTGTTGAACAAAAATGCCTAAACTGAACGCGTTAAAAACCAGCAGGACCCACACCTCTGCTTGGAGAATAGTTTATTTATTTGACCTACATGTACATTTATGCAAGGCCATCTGTGACCTGACACTGTCCCATGTCTCATGAAATGCAGTGGGTTAACAAACTTTCCTTACTAATTATGCAAATTACCTCCTGATTTGCATAATTAGTCATTGATTATGTAAAGCACCATCTGAGCTCTCTACATACCAAACATCACGACGATCTGTCGACCCCTTCTCACGTTATTCATGTCCGAATGTCAAAACAAAAACACCCACTGCAGTTCTTAACAAGCTGCTAGGGGGCCCAAATTTACAGAACTTACTTTCAGTGGCATGAACTATCTACCACACAAAAATCATGACCATAGCACTTTCAGAAAATATGCCCGTAAATTTTGAAGCTCCGCTGCAGTACCTTAGGTACCCGCTAGAAGGCCCATTATCGAACTTGACCTTCCTTTCTGTAAACCCTACCCATCCACTAAATATCATACAGATCCATCAACAGCTTCTTGAGTTATCCTGGCGACATACAAATACACATCCACACAAAGCCCGCTGCAGTACCGACGGAAAATACCAGGGGAACCATTTCTGAAATTGACCTCCGTTTTCACAACATCTACACACCTGCAAAAAATCATGAAGATCCATCAACGTTTCCGTCACTTTTTTTGCCTACATACAAACACAAAAAAATGCAAAGTCCGCTGCAGTACTGTTGAAAAACGCAAGGTGAACCATTTTCGGACTTGACCTTCCTTTCAACAACCACTGCACACCTACCAAAAATCATAAAGATTCATTGAAGCTTTCTTGAGTTATGCTCCTGACATACATTCAGACCCACCCAACAGTTTTTTCAACCGAAAACATAATCTTCTCCGAGTACAAGTACTCGGCGAAGATAATTACAGATGGAGAAGCAAGTTACAATACTTGTCATTATACAGTCTAACACGTAATTAGGCCATGTTGATTTGATTATATGGGTGGCATTCTCTTGGGACCTCAAAACTGATGCGAGCGTGTGACTGTGAATAAGTTTGGCAGAATAAAGTTGCCTTCATCATGAAATCATCTAACGTGAGGAAGGATGAATAAAACTTAGCACACAGAGTGGGTGGTATAACGAAATATAGCTTCTTTATTTTTGTTTTTTCAAAACTTCTTCTTTGACTTTATAATTGACTTTGGCATTCTATGAAATTGGTACCCGTTTTCCGAAACATGTTTTTGCAAATTACAGCATGTATTCTCTCATTTTGCAGCTGATATTTACGATTAATAACAGTACGACCGAAAACTTTTTTTCGAAACGACGAAAAGTGATGACAGCGCGGATGTCATCCATATGATCCAATCCATGGCCTTACACAGTAAATCAAGAATGTAAGCTAGCATTGCTGTTACAGGGCGGATAGATATTTGGCTCAACGTTGATGGAAGCATCAACAAATAAATTGACAACTTTCAGCAGTGTCTAAGTCACTCTTTTTGTTTCGTTTAGCACTCTTATAATTGCCGATACCTGACTGACTGTTACTGAATCTTGTAGTGCGAGTCACTGTCAGTTTCATACTTTGTTGTTAGTTTCAGGGCTCCCATATTCTCCCTTCACAATCACCAGCTGGGTGAATGGAGAGTATGGGAGGCATGGAGCTAACCAGGATGAACTGTCAGACCAGCCTGCTGGTCGTTCCTGACACCAGAGGGTTCAGTCCAAGATCATTGACCTGACTCGTAGTCGGGCAAGTGGGCCAGGTCAGGGCCGGTGAGGCATGGGTATGCTCCGAGGGAGTCCCTATGGGATGACCGTGGCTCATTGCCAAGATATCTCTGTGATGCTATGGACTTGTTTTGCTTCAGTCCTGGTCACATACGGGCCTTCTGATGGCGCTGTACTTTGTGGGTTTGAGTTTATCTCATACATATCTGTACATATCCCAAGTACATAAACAGTTTCATAAGGTCTTCTACAACTATGCACACAGACACTGTGTCAAGTGGATACAAATGAATGTACTATGACTACATACATGTATATGAATAGATCAACATATCGTTACGTTGGTACTACCTATTCAAAGGTCTAAAAATGCTGTAATGCATTTATTTATTTGTACCAGTAAAGGCTTATCTCCCCATAACATACAGGTACTCATTTATCGGGTTGAATTTATTGAATTCTGTTGAGCAAGAGGAAAGAATGAACAACAGATTTTTCCGATTAGCCGCTGAGTTATTTTAAGAAACACAGACAATGTCACATTAGACAGAAAGTAGGTTACCTTCGTGATTCGTCACATCCCATTGGTTGCTCGTTACAAGCCTAGGGCGGTCAATTTTGACGCAAAAACCACGTGATGCTCATTTACATTCATTACACTGGCCATTTTAGTTCGAGTCACTTCCACGGTGCTGCATGCGGAGATCAACACTTACGTGACCTCGTAGAACTGACTCTACCGAAGCAGACTGACTCTCCGGCCTGTGTAGTCACCCGGGAGGACACTATGCAGTGGATGCGCTTTGTTGTCTGTTTCCCGGCCTTGTTTCTTCACACCTGTGTCTGTACAGGTAAGACTACTTCCCGTCGTGTTAGTTGTACTATATCTGCTACCTGTCGCGCTCCATATGGCAAGTATCGGAGGGTAGAATGACGAGGTGGAACAACAAGCCTCTGTACTGTAGTACGTGGCGTTCATGTGAAATGTTAGCTCTCGTGGATTGCCTGAGAATCTAGTTTCTCGAGGTGGTAAGATTTGGACCATGTGGCACTGATAGCTTCGTCACAGATCTACAAGGATGGCTAAAATGTATCCCGTCGTGTTGTACTATATCTGCACGTTACCTGTCGCACTGCACATGGCAAGTATCGGGGGCGGGGGTAAGAATGACTGAATGCGCCGAGAAGAGGTGGAACAACAAGCCTCTGTACGTGGCGTTCATGTGAACTGTTAGCTCTCGTGGATTGCAGAATCTAGTTTCTCGAGCCTGGTAAGAAGACGATAATCAAATTTGTGCCGGGTTGGACCTCATCTGGCTCTACGTATTTCAACCAACTAGTTTGGTTTGTGATCCTTTTTACCACCTCCAAGACACCGAGTGGAGATCCAGCAAATTATAGGCTAAGTGGGTCTTTTAACAGGTCTGGTTAGGCTGGTGGGCTTTCCCCCTTGTTAAAAAACTTCAAGACTTTTAACATGTTCGTTACTTTATCCGCATATGATTGGGCTCTACGCTTCGACCGACTTGTTTGGGGTTCGGTCCCTTTTACCTGACCCTAAGAGGCTGAGTAGCGATCCAGCAAGTCTAAGTGAGTCCTTTGACATGTTATTGGCAATCGTGCCTAACGCTCGTGTGACCCCCCCCTGTACTGTCAAAATACTCAAATATTTTTTAGAATATTGATTCCGTTAAACATCTTTGATCAGGTTGACACATGTCAGACCGAGAAGATTTGGACCATGTGTGCCACTGACAGCTCTGTCAAAGGTCTACAAGGCTGGAGTAAAATGCCACCACCGCCCCTGGTGCAGAAAGCTCAGGCTCTGCTCTGGCGGCGGGTATATCGTCTAATGATAATAACAATAATAACCTTTATTGTGCATTCATGCCATATCGGGCTAAGTACAAGCATATCAATACAAAATACTGTGCATGGTAATGTTCATATAATGACGCTGACAGAATTTCTAATACTAATCTAAGGCAATGGTTCTAAAACTACTCAAATTCATAGGTTCGGCTTCTTCTCGTCGCTTTGTGATGTTGATATACGGTTTCTTGTCTTTTGACGAGTCTAACATTGAATAAACTGACGCTTCCCCCTGTTAAAATGCTCACAGATTTTCAGAATATCCATAACGTTACCCACCTGTGATCGGGTCAGCCTGTGAAGATTTAGACCATGTGGTGCAGGTCTCAGACAGTTCAAATGCATCGTCTGTTTTTATGGGTTTTCAGTCTTCTGACGTGTTCGCAGCAAAGTGAGTCATTTGACAGGTTTGATATTGAATAGACCTGACGCTTGTGTACACGCCCCCCCCCCCGTTAAAATACTCACAGACTTTTGAAATGTTCATGTCAGAGATGAGAGATCAGGTTGACACATGTCAGACTGTGAAGATTTGGACCATGTGGCACTGATAGCTTTGTCACAGATCTACAAGGATGGCTAAAATGTATCGTCTGTTTTTATAGGTTTCTCGTCTTTTGACGTGTTCGCACTTAGACGTCCCCAGTTGTGTGGGTAAATCTTCGAGATAAATGCCATAAATTGTACGTTTTCTCACGGAAATTGACAGAAAATGTGTTCCCGGGGGCTTCTACTGCAAAGCTTTGCTGTTTTGACCCAATTTTCGTCATTACAGATCTAGGACATCTCTCAAGGGGAGGGGTCACGGTTGGAAAACAACTCTTAATTGTGTGTCTGGTACGCACTGAATGTGGCGGGGAAAGTTACACTTTCGTGACCTTTTTTCTTAAATCTTCGTTTTTGAAGACTGAATTTTGTCCGTACAGAAATGTCTTTGGAAACATATTACAGATCAGATATAATTTCATCCGCTGAGGTGAGGGTCCAACAAGGACATTTGGCCCTTTACTCGGCACTCGGCAAAAAATTCCAGGGGCCAGGCCGTGCCCCAAAATAGCCACCCAGGTAGCCAAAGCCAGGGTGCTCCACGGGCCACGTAGGGGTAACGTTCGAAAGTACCAAAAATAGCCCGCAAACTGCCCGGTAGGTCCCCTTTTTCCAATTGTGACCATAGTATTAGATAGCTTTTCAGTAGCAACGTTTGCAGCTAAATGTGCAATAGGTGTGACAGGTCGTTCGGTATAAATATCAATATTGAACCTACTGCGGCGCTGCGATGCTGGTGTGTTTCGCTCAGCTCGGCCCTTATCAACTCTTTTCTGTCGCCTTGTCCCCGTTTGACCCCGGTCTGGGATAAACTTTCCGCAGCAAACTTGAACCCTACTGCATATGTTTATAGTTTGTCTTGTATATTTTTCCCGTCGGCCTTGGCCCGAGGTACATCCCTCGACGTGTCGAGTCCATGACCCACTCCAGAGGTTCGGTCTGACAGGACTTCACCGGAATTTCTCTCAGCACGGTTTCAGTAAACCCCTGGCCCAATTCTTGTGTGGCACACCATGTGTGCAGGAATCAAATATCTGTATGGTAATCTTCTAGAACAAGGGTTACAGCTATAACAAGAGTTCCGCGACCTCATATCTCCATGAACTATTCTGTGTATGCAAATGACTTACACATTTACATAATATATGCATGGTCAATAACACCTTGACTAACTTACACATGTCACAATATTGTCAGTCCTATCATTTACCACTTAGATGAATTATGGCACTTTTGCATCAATTATCCAGATTAGAATTGATTTGCATAATTGGTATCTGTTGATGCTCCACTTGCCATTAAGAAGACATGCCTCATTAGTTATGCAAATTAAGTCCTAATTAGCATAATGTACACTTCATTATATACATCTCGGTCTAAGCTACCTGCATACTAAATATCACGGAAATCCGTCGTTCCTTTGTTCAGTTATTCTCCTTAGAAGATTTTCCCGATGACGCCACTGCAGTTCCAGAGCAAGCTGCTAGGGGGCCCAAACCCACACCACGTCTTCATTACATCACAAGCTATCTGCCACCAACAAATCAAGACCATAGCACATCCAGGTCAAAAGATACAAAAATTGAATTTCTGCTGCAGTACCAAGGTCACATACCAGGGGGCCCAAAATCGACCTTGAATTTCGGCTTCACAACACATGCCAACATACCAAATATCATCGTAATCTATCAAGAGGTTCTTGAGTTATGCTGACTACAATAGTGCGGAAACACAGACAGACACACCCAAAACTATATCTCCATTTTTAATGGAGATGATTACGTACTGGCGAGTGCTGCCGGTCCCACTCCTCTGCTTGGACAGTACTGCATTACCGTGACCGCGAGAGTTCGACGCCCTCTAATGGGGTCAGGTTGTTCGGAAATGACCCCGCCCCAAATCTCGTCCTCTGTAATCACAACGATTGACCTGACGAAATCCGATCAAACATCTTCTCCTTACCCCAGGGACGCAAATGACCTTGTGGCCATATTGCCTCGTGTAAACTACACGACTTTGCAGCTGACATCCGCGTAGCGCGCGCATCAAGTTTCGTCCGCTTCTAGAAGAAGACAAAGATGTTTGCGACCAGATTGTAAATCGTACAAAGAAGCTACAAAATTAGTAAATATAGGCCGCAATTATTGCACACACAAAATTGAAGATCTAAATACCAATGTCTTTTTCTATACATTTATAGTCAAACATACATAAATACATAGTATAACAACGCATTTATAATTCCACAAATATACTAGTACACAATTACATATAGTTACAAGGGCCATTCCCACTGGCTATTTTGGCTTGGGTGTACTCCCTAGGACTCTTAAGGTGTTTCATCCCCCTTGATTTTCTGTGTTATGTTTTCTTTCCTAGGACTTCTATGCAGGGGTGTCTTCCCTGATACTTATGTCACACATTGCCTCTTTTCCTTTCGTAAAAACATGATTTTGTCTTAACTTACTCTGTGCAAGAATGTATAGTCATCCAAAGTCAAAGAATAAGATGAGAAAGACCAAAATTGAAGAATTTATTGTTCGGTATCTGTGTGTTCTGCCCTTTTGTGTAAAAATGATGAGTGAAAAACGAAAGTGCACCAACTCGAGTTCGAAACCGGGTCAGAAAGTCTCAGTTCCTAAACCCCCGTATACGCTACACCACGAAACATCGCGGTTTTACCAATGAGGTTTTTAGAGTGTGCTAATACACTGACGGGGCGTACTAATGCGCCTAAAATGTCATCGACCGTTTCAAATGGCGACGATCGTTTTGCGAGACGAAAATTAGGCCGCGGCGTCCCACTCAGTGACACCTCATCGGCACCATGATGAGCCCGGCTCTGGAGAATGTTAAGCTGGCTAGCCGTGTGTAGTCTGGTTGGTTAGAAGGTCAGCAGACAGAGGACGATTCCTACTTATTAGTACGAATGATGATGATACTGATGGCTCGTTTCCCGTAGTCGAGGATCAGACAGTGGAAAGGGGTTGAGCAGGCCCTCTGGTGGCTGAACAGCCCTATCCTGGAGTGGCATGCTCGCCCGCATCGCTCGCAGATGAACTGGGCCTGGGTTGGCGGGTTTGGGGCAGCCGCCTTTCTCCTCCTTCGGCTCACCTCCGGATGTTCCCTTCTGGCTATTTCAAACCTCTCTGCACCTCGCTTGGTAAGAGTTCTCCAATTTGCTCGATTAGCAGCACTGCTTTCCCAGTTAGCCACTGGGATGTCAGCCACTCTGAGATGATGTTTTAACTGGTCTTTGAAGCGAATACGAAGACCGCACAACATTCATCAACAACTTGAAAAGGGATGCTGGGCTCAGTAATACCGGTACCACTACAGAAGACCTTCGCTCACTGATGGAGGACTGGGCCGAGTGGAGAAGAAGAACCCATTGTTCCCTGTGTTGGCATCGCTAGATGTCCACGTTCAAGAAGAAACAGAAGAAGTGCGAACAGTCTGGTGAATTTCACGAGGAGAGACCTGCGGAGAGCGCGCCGCCTGTTATGAGATGGACCACACTCCCCTGGGGGGGTGTCCCTGTGGTGTAGTGGTCTGCTCTTCTGGTACTTGCCACATCTGGTTCAAATTACTTGGATCAGAAGGCCCGGGTTCAAGCCCCGGGTTGGGACACTCCTGGACAAGAGGCGCATTGAGTCATACCAAAGACTTTATAGAAATGGTACATACTTCTGAAACAGTATGGAAGTTAAACACACTCCACTGCCAGTGGACTAGCCCCCTGCTGCAGTGATTGCACCACAGTGTGGCCCAGGGCTATGAAACGGGGATGGGCACCGCCCTATACATCAATTATGGTGTGTGAGGATTTTTTAACTAACACTCCCCTGGAACAACGGTTGCCAATACTGTTATCTAGATAAAATGGAGGATCAACACCATTTTGTACTAGAATGTAAATCATGCAACAAAGAGAGAACTGAGCTTCATAGACTGATACAACCTATGTTCCCCTACTTCATACACCTAAGCAATACAATTATATTTTAATGAGTTCAGACAAACCATTGATTATGAACCATATCTGCTCTTACATGTTTTACCATGACGAAGTTCTAAGCGAGGAGAAGTCGAATCTGAGTAGTTTATAATTCTTGTGGTAATTTGACAATGTATAGAGATTAGATGTATCTGTAACTATTCTTTTGTTGTGACCTGTACTTAACCCAGTGGGTATATGTGTACAATAAAGGTTTTCATTCATTCACTATCCAACCTCCCCTAAGATCACACTCTGGTTGGCTTGCTTTTAGACACAGACTATTTTGACCTTTTAGATGATCCCATTAGATTTTTATTTTTATCTCAGTTTACTGGTAAGTTCTGAGGGCGTGACATCCCATATAGTCTAGTGATCGATGAGGAAGAAAGACCGGTCCTTTGGCTCCGCAACTTGCAGGCATATAATTATAAAGTTCTTCTTGTGACCCGAAAGCCCTTCTGGCCGGGTTTTCTGACTGGTATCCGTTTCATATCCGGCGGCCCCGTGTATGAGGGACCTTTAGGGTGTCAAACCTCTGCACGTATAAAGAACCCAACACACATATCGAGAAGAGTAGGGGTGACCCGGTGTGCTTGGCCAAAAATACGCGAGCCGTATGATTGCACTTTACAGCACTAGCCAACGGAAAAGCGTCATGTAGTCCTCACGGCTTCATTTAAATAAAAATCCATGTCTACCGCCTACATAAGCCTCCAGGCAGACTGCCCTGACGGGATACTGTAAAAGTGGACATGTTCGCCGTGGTTATATTTTCGCAGTGACCAGGGTAGTGAAATTTTGCAATGACCAATTGGAGAAATATTCCGCTGGCGAATATACCCCAAAGAGCCCCACCAGATATAAGGTCTTCTTTTAGATGGATGTTGAACTGGAAATCTATTACCAAAGAAAAAAAACTACATGTAACGTTACTTATCTAGCGTTACCCCACTTTCATAATGAAACAGAAAACACAACATTAATGTTACTTGGCCTAAGGTCGCACCCCGTTTTGTGGCGCGTACGACAATTATCCTGCAATTGTCAGTCGCTTCCAGGTAGGAGAGTCTGAAGAGCTAAAAGTGCGAGTCAAAGTATAGAGTCAAAGTGACTCAAATATGGCAGTTTCATTCCAAGGTTGTCCTGATTTCCCACCCTGTCTGTTGCAGGTTTTCCCGAGCCGAAATCAGAGCCTCGCTGCGAGCTGGGGAAGTTTCCCTGCGGGAGCCTGCCCACGTGCCTCCCGCTGCAGCTCCAGTGCGACGAGAGGGAGGACTGCAGCAACGGCGCGGATGAAGCGAACTGTGGTGAGTTGAAACTTCAGAACAACCATGAGTCTCCTTGGAATGGATTTATAACCTCTACCAGGCTCCAGAGAGGACTGGCGAGAGTAGAAATTGGCCAAATGGATAACATGGGAGGAGTTAAGCTTGCCTCTCTGAGCTACTAGTGTCATCTGTCTATTTGGACTACTCTTTCCAGCCGCCTCTGGGGCCTGGTAGAGTCTATTGAATTTAAACGCTATTTCATTTATTTTATTGTAGGAGACAACAACGGATGGGCAGATCATCTGCAGAGTCAAGTAGTGAACCCAGCATTGGAGTCAGCTGGAATTCCAAGGGACTGTCGTAAGACATTTTCACCTTATATTTGATTGATAGTACAAATGTAATATACATGTTATACTTATCTTATTACCTTTGCCAAGAACGTTATTACACAGTTATTGAGGACGAATTTTTTTTTCTATTCCTCAAGAGCAAATAAATAAATGAAATCAACATTATAGTCAACGCTACACAGATGTTAATGGTGACACCACTGTTCTAGGATTGAAAGTACCTATTCTATGTTACCTACCACACAACTCGATATTGCAGCTATGTTTCTCCTTACAACAGATCTGGACAAGCCTGTAGTTCCGTACGTCTGCCAGTGTATCTACACACACATCAAATGTGACAAGCTAGATCTGGTGTCCGTACCTGCCAACATCTCCCAAGACGTCACCAGGCTGTAAGTACTGAAGCATTATACAAGAAGATAATGTATTTACAAGCAATTTGACCTTATCTCCGTAGCCGACTCTATTTGGCCAATTTCTACTATTTTCCCAGCGACCCGTGGTGACTGGTAGAGTCTACATTTACACCTAGAAAATAATGCGTCCAGAAAATATTCATTGTTTCGTGTACAGTTGAAGTTTTAGTCATGCCGCTTGCTGGTGCTTTGCAGGAACTTGCAGCACAACTTGATTGAATCCCTCCAGAATAATTCCCTCGGCAAGCTGACAGCCCTTCAGAGCCTGTGAGTTTTGATTCTTTTACTTTTTAGTACGGTACGGTTTCATTATGGTTTCATTAACTTCGCCAAGAAGGATATGTTTTTGGTTGCATGGGTCTGACTGTGTGTGTCTGTGAACATGATAACTTGAGAATGCCTGGATGGATTGTCTTCAGTTGATATTTGGTCTGTGGGTAGGTCTTCATGAGTTCGCAAAAACAATACTGTAATTCTTGATTTCTTACCAGTAACTTAATTTTTGATTAGCTACTTTAATGGTCACTAGTCAACTGCTAAAACTGCATCATCGCAAATATTTGATTACTAACATTTGAGGCAGTGATGTTTGTTCCCACCATTAAAATTAAATGCCATGAACTATTCCCTTTTCCCCCAACTGCTAGAGTTACAAAATGCAATATCAAATAGATTTGCAGTATATATTTTTTTGTAAACTCATTGCATGCATCATAATACAAAACAATTTAAGCCTCAAGCATCCAACATCTGCATGTAGAAGAACCTAACACACTTCATGAGTCGGGTGTGATGATCCGGTGTGCTTGGTTGGACATGAGTGCTGTGGCATGAGATTACTGTAAATGCAGAAATGTTCGCAGTGGTTTTATGTTGGCGGTTTTCGTGGTAAGCTCTTTGCCGCGAAATTCAAAGCACCGCAAACCTTTTTGCCATCCTACCCCCTTGTCTACTATTGTCTCAAACGCGAACATAAAGCCACCGCAAATACTCCATTGTCTCCCTATCGCGAAATTATAACCATGTGAACTTAAAATGCATTTACAGTATACCTATATCTAGGGGTACGGTTATTGCATTTCATTTTCATTTTGTTTGTTGTCTGATTCTGCCCAGCCAGTCTCCGATCTCAGAGACATCTGATCGACCTTGGGTAACTGTAGGTCATTGACCCCACTGGACATGTTTGTTTGTGTGCCCTCCCCCCAGGAATCTCCGTGGTAACCGGATCAGGACCCTCCCAGCAGGAGCCTTCAAAGGACTGACCAATTTGAGGCAGCTGTGAGTCTCAAGATTTATACCGTCAAGCTTGTACAAGCGTTGCCAGGACCCCCCCATGCAGACCCTCGTACAAGTGACCACCTCTACATGTACATGAGGACCACCTGGCCAGACTTTTTGGGGGTCCCTTAGATAACCTTTCTTATTGACATAGCATTAAGGATCCTGTGTATAGTGACCACCTGTCCACATAGACACCCCGACCAATCGATCGCATTGAAACTCAGATTCGTATCAGCCATGAGCCGACAAATTGCTGTAGAAAAGTAGTAGAAACTATTTTTTCTAAATGTTAAATCGCGGACGCATTCAATCACCTCCAAAGTGCCAAAATTGTCAATCTGAAAACATCTTTTGGAAGCTGACACCTTCCACCATCTCACTGGCGAGTTTGTTTTGTCAGATTTAGTCGTTAATGCAAGTTAGAAAGCGATTTGTCGGGTCATGGCTGATACGAATCTGAGTTTCAATGCGATCGACTGGTCGGGGTGATAGACCAGATTTGATCAATCTCCTAAGTGTCCTTTGTGAGCAGGTCTGACTGTACTATATTTTGATATAACTATTGTTACTTGTTAGTGAAGAAACTGTGCATTCATTTTTGCCCAATAATGCACACATTGGATTTCAACTTTTCAACAATGTCTTTTTGTTTGAATTGGCTATATGCAAATAATGTTTTAACAGTATTATTTAGAGTAATTTACATTGAGGAAATGCAGTCATTATTATCGACCCATGATCATTAATGATATTTTCCCACCAACAGGTATTTGTCAGAAAACCTGCTAGAAAGCCTGCCAGCGGGGGCCTTCCAGGGATTACAGAGACTGAAGTGGCTGTAAGTAAGAATTATTCAGACTTAACTTCCATCCGTTGTTTTTGCTCAGTCACAGGTGCTCAGTAACCCCAGCACAATTTGTGTCTTAAAGCCATGAGAACAGATTTTGACTGGAAAAGTTTGCTCCATCTGAATACTGTCTAAGGGGAAATGTTTGCGGTGGTTTTATAATCATGGTTTTAGTGCAAACCGCAAACTTAAAACCAACAAGAAAATTTTTCTTCTGTCTTCTGTTTCAAAGCCTGCCTCTATTGTTTCAACTGCAAACTTTAAACCACTGAGAGCGCTCCATTTGACCCTATGGCGAAATCAAATCACCACAAACATTTTACATTTTACAGCACCTGGGAAATTGCTTATCACCTTTGCCAACACAGTTTTTGGTGTCATTGGTTGGTCTGCAGGGCTCCAAATATTTCTTAAAGCCAGGTTGCCCAGTGCCAAAAGCTAGGTTGGCAATTTTCAGGTTGCCACAGGTCCAGGGACCTAATCTCTGCAAGTGAAATAGAACACTTTTCTGTCGTAAATGTTGATTTAGTTAACATGAGGTTGAAGATAATATTGATGGTGAGAAAATGCTTGTACAGAAGGAAAATGCCATAAAATTGTTCACGTAAAGCTGTGGTTTTTTTTTTAGATCTATGCTCTATGTCAAAATAGTCTAGAGAACCACAAAACCAGGATGATTATTTAGTATAACTATTTAGATTATTTAGCAAAATTGATTAATGTACATGTACAATGTGCATTTACAAGGGACATCTACTCACTCAATAGTGTCTTCTTCTTTTGTACCATAGGTACCTTCAAAAGAATGAACTGAGGTCACTTCATGCAGATGTTTTCCAGGGGCTAAACAGCCTTAACTGGTTGTAAGTTACTATCAATTTACTATTAGTTACTGTTAACTATCATTAACTTCTACATGCATTTGCTTTTTTGTACCACGGACAGTAGATACACTTCAAGTTGTCTGTTGAATCCGTTTCTTTGTTTGTGAAATTTGACTTCTGACTTCCAGGGACCTTCGGTTCAACTCCCTGCAAGATTTGCCCTCTGGGGTGTGGTGTGACCACATGCCGGCACTTCTTTGGCTGTAAGTCCACTTCTTTTTGTCTCAACGTTGTTGTGACATTAGTTTAACTGAGTTTAACTGTTGTGACATTAGTTTAACTGGCCCAGAACTTCTCAATTGTGGGAGAAGGGGCCAGGCAGGGCATTCCACCTGTGGGGTTGTACGGGAAAGTATTTGTATGTGTCGATGTGAGTGTTGATATTAAACCAATTAGCTTTATCTTTACCAGGGAGATGGAGGGAAATGATATCGAACAGCTGACGCCATCTTCATTTACCAGATGCAGCTCTTTGACGTTTGTGTGAGTTACTGCAAAGATTGTGTTGTATCTGTTGTAACGTTTATCAAAGTGGTCTCATGTACAGCCCTACTTAGTCCATTTCTATCTCTCCACATCTCAACTAATTGGCTTAATTCTGACTTCTACTCCATCTACTCTCATGTATGTCGGTAAAGAAGACAGAGATTCTCAGAAAGTAAAAATGAAAAAAACATGATAAACTGTACATGTTTGCATTTGCCAACTTTGTACAACTTGAGGTTTTTTATTTTTTTGATTCCTATATCATTCATGTATCACTGTGAAACATTTCCTTTTTGTAATAGTTATGATTATTATTTCACTTACACTATAAAGACTTGAGGTCTTTGCAAATTTGTACCCGACTAGCGTATGTTTAGATTTATAGTTTTACAGTTGTTTTTCATGTTTGCCTCACAGCAACTTCCGAAACAACAGCTTGAGGTCCATAGGCCATGACACCTTCACACCTCTCTCCAGTGTCTGGGAATTGTAAGTGTTAATTACCTTCGCCAAGAAGGCTATATTTTCGGTAGCGTCTGTTTGTGTTAATGTACTATGTACTATGTAGAAGACCAGCATAACTGGAGAAGGCCTGGGTGGATTGTCTTGATATTTGGTATGTGGGTAGGTCTTGATGAGATCTGGAAATTATTAGATTTTGGGGGCCCCTAGCAACTTTCTAAAGAACTGCAGTGGAATTTCCTATTTTGATATCTCGTTTTCTGGACAGGCTATGGTCGCGATTCTTGATTGGCAGACAGCTCCTTGGAAGGAGATCATTGTTAATGAACCAGTTAAGTTTTTAGACAGAATTTTGGAGCTACAGGCATTGTGAAAAGCTTTCAAATGCTTGCTTACTTGCTTACTTACTTAATAATTGAAATTTGAAGAAAGAGAGGATAGATTTCCATGATTTCAGTAGTCAACTGTCCACTGTACTGTACTTTAAATTCTAGTCAACAACTCGAACCACATTAGCCTGCCATTTTGAGAGTCACAGGTGGTTAATGACTAAGTGTGTAAAAGCTGGATGTAGCTCGACTTAAATGTAAGGTTTTTCAGTAAATGCTTAAATTTTTTGTCCTTGCAGCCTTGCACTCCGGTAAGTGGCAGGCAATTTGTATCCTTCCATTGCCAAAGAATATCCTGCGGCTTTTTGGACTAACCTCCCGTTTTGATTGAGCTGTATGGTAGTCACGACGGCGAGGTCTGACGTTATGCAATGACGTCCGAGAGCATTACAATTCCGTGTTTTTTATCCCTCTAGTACGTAGACTCTCTCTAGTACTAATAGAATACGATAGCCTGAAGCATTTCAGAATTACACTACCGGTAATACTTTAATTATTTTAGCTGTGCGGAAATCACAACAGCGAGTCTGACATCATACAATGACATCCACACAGCTGTGTTTTATTCCCTCTAGTACACACAGTATTCTATAGCCTTATAGGACAACCTGTAGCATTTGGAAATTACTCCAACCTGCTTATTACATGGCCCAAAAGTTTGAAGGTTTTAAGGCGCATTGACGTACACGTAGCTCGACCATCAGTCAAAACAATATTCACAGGTGTAATAAGGGCGCTTTTAGAGTAAAAAAAAAATGGGTCAAACTTAACTTGTTTTTGTGCTCCGCCATTTGCAACTCAGCTTACCAGCCAAGTCCATGTAATCTTGACAAATGGGCAAAACTATATCTTTTGAGATGCTTTTATATAGATGGATCAAACTAGATCCTGTTTTTGCATTCTACCACCTGGAACTCTCAAAGTGAACTTTAAATCTACACATGACTACAAATATTTCATGAACGTATGAGGTCTCAGAGTTCCTTTTTCTGATTGTCACTAAGTGTTTTAAATTACATCCTTGGTAGATATCCTCAGTTCCTTTTTCTGATTGTCACTAAGTGTTTTAAATTACATCCTTCCAACAGAGACATATCCTGGAACAGCCTGGCACCTCTACCTATTGGAACCTTCAATGAACTGGGACACTTAAAACTGCTGTAAAGTCTTTATTTTATATACTTTTTAGAAATAGGATACATGATCATAGCATTTGTCTTGAAGAAGGTCTTGATTAAGCTATAGTGACTAGCTATATTAATTTGCAACAGATTAACATTGCAATTGGAAGTAAATTCTCAAACAGAGCAGTTGACAACATTAAAAAAGTGTCCTACATAGAAGTATACAGAGTTTCATCGACGTCACCATGATCATAATTTGAAGCCCCCGGCAACCGCATTTGGTGCATAATTGGATTACATATACGTGAAATGAAAAGCCTGTACAACATGTATACTGCGATACTTTAATTTGTATTCTTCTGTTCTGTGTCTATTATCTCCTTTGTTTGCAGTTATGTTTTTAGGAAGATTGTGATGTGTCGTTTTTTCTGCATTGTCTCAGGAACCTGTCATACAACAGTGACATGACCCTGAGTCTTGACCTGTTCTTTGGGCTGGACAACCTGACTTCATTGTAAGGAAGCATCCGGGCTGTTTTCCCCTTATCTTCATTATTTGCTGTTGAGGTTTATGATTATCTGCATGGTGGAGAAGATAAGCCACACAAAAATAGTTCAGTCAAACTGTTTTGTTGGTCATCAAGTTTTTAGTAACGTTTAAAGTACAGAAACAGATCACAGCCATATAGGTGTAAAATTTGCAGTTTTACTTTTATCATGCAGTAGTCTTTCATCTAGGGGAGACAAAATGTCAATTACTTTTGATTAGACATTTCAAGTAGCATTTAAACACTGGCCAATTATATCATGCCCCCTAGCATTTCACTCAAAATCTGCAGGTGGGTGCACATACATGGCATCCACACATAATGTACAGTAACATGTACAACAAGCTTTATTAAGAGTCTCGATGTTACAGACTGTTTTGAGTATATATCTAAATGCAACAATGCCCACAATGCAAAAATAGGTAATAGGTAAAAATGACTGCTTTATCATTAGAAAAAGTACCGAAACCAATGATTAGCCCCACTTGATTATAACACTATATCAAAATGTATGCTAGCTCTTATTGTATAAGTAATTAGGATGTTAAGTTTTATTCTATTTTGTATTATGTTTAAGAATTCTTGCCATACTTTGTACCATGTACAATTGTCATGCAATAAAGTTCTTCCATGAATCTCTATCAGAACGATGATGCTTACATGTATGATGTCAATAATGCGGATTCTTACGATTTACCTCCAGAGACTTGCGAGGTCTGGAGATGCCGCAGGACTGCCAGCATTCCAGAGTTCTGCTGAGTCTGGAGAATTTATACTTCGTGTAAGTTCTTTGGTCTGACATTGAAGTTCAGCAAACTGATGCCATAAGACTAAACTTTACGAAACTAACACTTAGATATAATAGAAGAATTGGGACTTACCCACATTTTCGGCTGACTCCTTGTTCTACTGTTACTTCTGGGACGTGGCGTTAAAGAGACAAGGGTCATAAGTGACAGATAGCCTGTGTCGCCCCCCGTTTCCCTTCTGTGAACAGAAACTCAGTAACTTCATTGACTTTTCTTGCACATAAATCAATTGATTCATTCTTTTCCAGCTATTTCGATGACTTCTCGTCCTGTCGGTATGCCCTTCAAGCACGAGGATGTTCGCCCAAGTCCGACGGCATTTCCTCGCTGGAAAACTTGCTGGCTCTGGAATTCCTGCGCGTCGTGGTCTGGGTGCTCGCCTTCTTCACAGTCCTGGGCAACTCCTTCGTCATCCTGGGCAGGTTAGGACAAATAGATACAAACTTAAGACTCACCGATACCCCATCTTGGCATCGTGTGGCGCAATCGGTAGTCAGTGTTTCGCCCAGAACCGAGAGGTCCCGTGTTCGAAACCCCGATATGTCCCGATGTTGTGCCCCTGGGAAAGGTACTTTACACGACTTTCCTCACTCCACCCAGGTGTGAATGGGTACCTGACTTCGGTTGGGGAAGGTCGTATTGAGGTTATCACCTGCTGGCGCCAAATGGCAGCTGCCCAGACCCTTGCCACAGTTCCACAAAGTGCAAGTGTGGAGCAAATCTGTTCTGCATTGTATGATTGTAAACCCTGCAGCAATTCAGCACTGGCTGCTATTGCACGGGTAATTTCTAACCAATAAACCATTAATATTATTATTATATATTGGCAGATTACTCAACGATGGCTTGATGTGAAGGAAAGATTTGAAACACAGTGTACCACAAGACATTTTAAAACCTAGTCTGTAACAATGTCTAATATACATATTACACTGTCTTGACTTCAAGGATTTTAGATTACCTCCGAAAATAATTTAATATATCAAGTTTGGTAGAACAAAGGATATTGGAGATTCTTTAAGTTTTAACACTACCAGTAATCGTCAGCAGGTGAGAATTACTGGTTCTGTTAAAAGAATCTCCAACATCCTTTTTAGATTACCGTACTTAAATGATGTGTTGTCTGTTACAGTAGATTGTCAGAAATGACGCAATATTATCTTTCTTGTATTTCTTGTATTTCAATAAAACATTCATTAATTCATTCATTCATAGGTTACTCATCAAGAACGAGAACAACGTGCACTCTCTCTTCATCAGGAATCTGTGTGGTAAGCAGGCTACTATATGTAGCTAGCATGGCGTCAGCGCGTCTTCTGGACGCCCTACACTAATAAAACAAAGCAATTAGATGCCATCCTGTTTCCCTGGTAATTACAAAAACAGATGTGCGTGTTCCACCCACCCGCACCCTGTGACTGTTGTTTTTTCTTCATACCATGTAAATTGATTGACATGAAAAGCAAATTAAATGTTAATCCATTAAGCTCATTGGAGACTGCTGGTTCTCACTGTTCCTCTGGATGCCTTACATTTAAAAGTTTTTGACGTGATGCCTTTTTGACGGTGAAAGCACACTTGCAAATAATAAGTCTTCTGAATCTTGATAAATGTTGCTACCTGAGCATTTTTGAGGGAGGTTGCAAACTGGAAATATTGCGGTAATAGTTGCTGTTATCTATCTAAACTGAATCCCAACTTTGCTTCTTCAGCGGCAGATCTGTTGATGGGTGTGTACCTCCTAATCATTGCCAGCCGCGACGTCATGTACCGTAGCGAGTTCATCCAGCATGCTCTGGCCTGGCAGGAGAGCGTACTGTGTCAATTCGCAGGATTTCTTGCCATGCTTTCTTCAGAGGTGAGACATCTTAGAAATGAGGATACTGTAATTCTTGATTTGTTAACTGTAACTTAATTTTAGCTGATTTAACGGTCACTGGTCAACCGCTAAAATGTCATCATCGCTGATATTTGATCACTGATATTTGATGCAGTAATGTTTGTTCAAACCGTTAAAATGAAGTGCCGTGACCTACTCCATTTCCCTCCAACCGCTATATTTTCCTGGCGCAATATTAAAGTGATTTACAGTAGTTGGGCATGTTTTTTTCACTTAAAATGTAGAGGGTATCTATAAAAAAACATGGGAAGATACATCCGAAAATAATTTCATCAGGTTGGTAGAACATACTATTTTAGGGTATTTGGAGTTTCTTTTTACACAGCCAGGAATCTCACCTGCTGATGTTTCGGTGTCTGTCAACTGTCAAGACACCTTCTTCAGGGCTTCTGACTGGAGTACTGAAGGTGAGATTCCTGGTTGCGTAAAAAGAAACTCCAAATTACCCTATGGGAAGATACATGTAATGGGATATGCCTGTAGCTGGTAGCAGCCTCACAGTTGAGCTTCTGGTTCCAAGTAGTTGACGATTTTGATGACTGTTCTGTAGGTGTCCGTGCTGCTGTTGACGTACATGTCCATGGAGCGCTGCCTGATCATCGTGTTCCCGTTCCGCACCATGGAGCCCAGCACCAGGCAGAACCAGACGTGCATCGCCTGCATCTGGCTCCTCGGCCTTCTCATCGCCTCCCTACCGTTTCTTATACAGGTAGGCATGTTTGTGCATGTTTACAGTGTTTTAAATTACATCCTTCCAACAGAGACATATCCTGGAACAGCCTGGCACCTCTTATACATTTCTTATACAGGTAGGCATGTTTGTGCATGTTTACTCGTACAGAGACAACAGGGGAAGGGCCTTTTAAGGTTTACCACAGAACAAAGATTATTGAAAAGGTAAAGCGGTTGTTTTAGCAGAATATGCCCACCTACGTGCAGATCGAGGATTGGGCTGCACAGCCACATGAGAGTTTGTAGAGGAGAACTGACTTCCCATTGATCTTCGGAAGCGAAGGAACAGCCATCATAGAGTTTCAGATTATTAGTGGGCACAGAGACAACTGGGGAAGGGCCTTTTAAGGTTTACCACAGCACAAAGAGATTATTGAAAAGGTAAAGCAATTGACCTCAGGCTGAGGACAAAGGATAGCTAGTAGTGTAAAGCGGCTTACGGCTCTCGTATTTGGGAAAACACATGGGGTGACCCCTACTCTTCTTGATTTGCCCATGCAGAGGTTTCACGCTAACGCCTGAAGCGCACTCAGTCATGGGTCTGCCGGCATTAAGTCACCATCTAGAACACAGCATATGAGCTGCAGTGTTCTCGCCAGGCCTTTTCAGCATAGGGGCCCCCTATGCTGTGATCTGGACCCCTGTGCTGTGTTTCAACCAGCATAGGGGTGTTTCTTTCTTGGGAGAACCTTGAGACCCTTCATAAATCTTATAAAAAGTTCATATTTGGCTTTAGAATAAGACTGTGACAGAGGAAACACTTTACTTTACCAAATTTATCCCTCAAAATGTAGAAAATAGTGCCTCATTGGGTTATGAATTTAAAGATTTTCCTTGGGAGCATGCCAGACTCCCTACTCTTGTCATGTCTTTGGCACTCTGTGCGTGACTTGCGTTGCGTAAAGTTGGCCTCCTTTACCTGACCCCTATGCTGTGAAAAAATTCTGGTGAGAACACTGGCTCACATATTTGTAAAACATAACAACAACAACATTTTGTATACTTCTACCTGCATCCATGTTCAGTGTGCTTTACCTCTCCACCTGCATTTCACTGGGTGCATATGTACATTTAAAAATATACCCTGCTACTAAAACAGCAAGGAAACTTGCTGCCCTACACATGTTTGTATCACTAGGCACAAGAAGGGTCTGAATGAGTGAATCCTGATGATGTACATGTATCTCTTTGTGTAGAGTTCTACCTGCTTCTATGGGAGCAGTTCAGTGTGCTTTACTTCTCCACCTGCGTTCCCCATATGGAAAAGGCTGGATGTATACATACATTTTGTACATGTCAAAATATACCCTGCTACTAAAACAGCAGGGAAACTTGCTGCCTTATGTATCACTAGGAACTAGAAGGGTCTGAATGAGTGAATCCTGATGACGTATTTCCTTGTGTAGAGTTCTACCTGCTTCTATGGGAGCAGTTCCGTGTGCTTACCTCTTCACCTGCGATCTCCGTATGGCCAAGGCTGGGTGTACGGCGCCGTGGTGTTCATCGGTCTCAACATGTGCGCCTGGTTCATCATTCTCCTTTGCTATGGCTGCATGCTTGTCAGGTATGTGTAATAAAAGGTGAAGATTAATAAAGGTAGTCCCTCAGCTTTTTTGAGGCTGTAGGGGCAGTGGGCTCTTATTTGCAGTGTCTAGGGCACAGTGTTGGAAGATGGAGCCCAACCCTCTCCTTTCACCACTTTTTACCTCCACAACCTCCATACCGACCTATCAAATGCCTTGCCTCACCTGAGTTTTTGATATGATTTGTTTAATGGTAAATGATGTTTTTACCTTTTGTTTTGTGCAGCATTCATCGAACTCGCATGCGCACGACCGGCCAGCCCGCTCACAAGGCTGACTGGATCGGATGGCGCTTCTTCTTCATCGTTCTGACCGACTCTCTCTGCTGGATTCCTACTGTTGTACTCAAACTGCTGGTCCTGCATGGAGTCAACATCTCTGGTTAGAATTTAGCTCTCAATATCATCTTTCACATTTCTTAATTTGCATATTTGTGAAATCATGGTGGTACCTTAGTGACTGTACTTCCACACTAAATAAAGTTGGATTTTCTTTACAAACATATTAAAAGTCATTGAGTTAAGCTCCTGACTGATTCCAGTTACAATTATAGTTCTAACTGGGAGACCCTGGTTCAAGACATCTCGGTTAGAGCAGCACCCGTCTTTTGAAGGGATGTAAAACAGGGAAGGTGCCCAAGCATGTTAAAGGGGAAGGGCTACGTAAGCAACCCCTCTCTGTAGAGATATACCCTGCTACTGAAACGTTACCAGCAAGGAATCTTGCTGCCGATTGTGCCACTGGCACTACAGGGGTCCAAACAAACAAAAGAATGATACATTACATGTGCTACAATACATGTACTAGTATTGATTCGCAAATAGCATATTTTGCTACTGTCTTTCTGCAGAGACCTTTAATGCTGTGATAGCTGTGGTGGTGCTGCCTATCAACAGTTCCATCAACCCCATCCTCTACTCCATCTCTACGTCCAACTTCAAGGACGGCTCTCTCCGCATCTTCCGCACTCGAAGACAGTCCATCACCAGACTGGTGTCAGGAAACAGCACAGGACACACCACCATGTCCGCCAGGGCCAGTCTAGGTAGTGTGCAGACTTTCTGTATACTGTAAATGCATTTAAGTCCGTGTGGTCTTTATTTCATGCTAAGGAGAAAATGGAGTGTTCACGATGGTTTTAATTTCGCGGCAGTGCCATAGTCACATACTGCTACAGTATTGGACAAAAATGTTTCTGATGGTTTTAAGTTTGCGGTGAAACGGTCGCCGCGAAAATTTCTGCAATTACAGTATATGTCAGTTACATTCTTCCCATTTTGTGTCTATACTCTCGCTCTACTTCAGTTGTTGCCTTACTCTCTTAAATTAGATAGACCGATCCTGTAGAACCGCTGACCTCCGTTAGAATGGAGAAATGCAAAATAAACACCCAAAATTGCAAATATTTGACGAACATACAGCCACTCCCTCATTGGTTGATCCGCTCATTGCCATGCTCTTTTTGATTGTACTGCCAATTGTGATGGAGTCAGGATCGGTCTATTACTGTTTACTAACAGTAGAAACTTTAACATTTTAAATCTGACTACTAATAGCTTCAAACTGCTTACAGTTGCTTATAAGTTTCTTCGAAATCTGTTCCGATCGCTATTTTTCTCTTTTCCCTTTTCCCCTCCTCTTTTACCCCAACTCCCTGTGACCCGTCATTGATGAAATAACTGGAGCATTCTGGCAGAGATCCAGTGCAAATTGGCTCCAATAATCCCTGATGTTTGACTTCGGTAGGTAAGCGGTGGCTGGTCGGCGCAAAACGGTTGCGTGTCCGTTGTGGTGCTCCGCATCTGGGTGCCCTCAGACCCCTGAAACATTCTACGTCTGGGCCGGGTTGGCTGTCTACGCCTGAAGCTCTGACGATGACACCCATGTCACTCGTACAAATGCACAGGTCTCCCAGAGCAAGGCCAAAACAATGCCTAGCTGCCGCAGCCGTTCTAGGTACAAGTGATTTGTGAAACACACTTGATATGTGTCTTTCCCTGGATTATTACCTTGGAGGTTCTGTTGTCAGTCTGTGTTTGTTTGTGGTAGTGGTGTGTGTCCGCAGTTCCACAATTGGCATTTGAATACTTAGCTCTGCACGTTAGAAATAGAAATACAGTATGGTAGGTCAAAATTGCCAGAGGGGTCTAAGAAAGGTTGCAGAGTTTTTCCCACCACGTGAAAGAAAGTACCGTTGGGCTGATGAGGCCAGGATGTTTTATCCATACTAGTGTACTTGGATACTTAAGTAACTCCATTAGCTTACATACAGTACAAATGAACAAGTACGAAGCTAGTCTTCCTGGAGTATTACAAAACACATGTAAAACAAACGTACATATAACATTGCATGAATTGATACAGGTATTTACAAAGTGAATTGATACAGGTATTTACATCTTACATTATCACATATTACTGGAGTACTGGGGACAGCTTGGAGATAATTGAATATCAACCCATGGAAGTAAATCCTAGATTAAAGTAAAACAATAAATTTACGAAGACTCTGGTTTGCTTAAACTGTTTGGCCATACTATTTTTGTGCCTAGTGGTATTTGTCCACAGGAAGAGGGAAGTGGTGTTATTAGATGTTAGATTTGTTAGCAATTGGCAGTTCACAACCTGGGCCACTCACTCACTCACTCTCATTCAATCAACATACTTGTTGTATTTTCTGTTGTTCCTCATTTTCAGGAGTTAGACGTGGTATTCACAGTTTTTTGTTTTATATTCCCTCTCTCTCTGATCTTGATTATGGCATCCACTGACTCTAATGTATTCCTTTTTTTTCATTTTCTTCCAAACCACTTTCATATTAGCTGCATCACAGTCTTCTAATGTTTGCAGTGATGGTACAAAATGTACTATAGTTAGAGATAAGGTTTTTATTACCTTTGCCCAAAATGTTTTCGGTGCTCTTTGTGACTGGCTAGCTGTGGATAGATCCATAATATTTGGTCAGACATATAAATATGTAAAGGAAATAATGTTACTTTTAATTGTTGAATGTTTTCCTATCCAACTGCTGGTAAATCATAACCTGTTGTTATTGTTTTGTTTCAGACCAAGGGAATTCTGAAGGGCATGTGCTGATTTATGAGAGAGAGTCTACTGTATAGGGGGGAGTGTGGATATGGGTCACAGAAGTCAACGTGGCAATGGTTTATATATCAAACTTAACACAAAAAGTTTTGAAACTTGTTTTCAGTCGATTATGTCTTGGTCAATAGTCAATACTTTATGAAATGCATGTATCATATTATTCATAAATCATTGAAAAGCTTGTTTGGTGCCCTTTACTACGAAATCCTGTTTGTACATTCATGAGTTGAACACCAGGGCTACTTGTGTGAGTAGGTCACAAAAGAAAGCTGCTGAAATTCCCCTTGATCATATGTCCACTGCTTTGTAGTAACTAGCATAATGCGATATCACTGGAAAACTTGTATATTTGTTTTTAAAATGATACCATTGGCTATGATTACACTTTTGTGCAATGATATGAGCACCATGACTGATTTTGTGGTGTGTCACCCATAAAATTGTTGACATCAGACCCAGGGAAATTTCGTTCTCGCATAGCCAGCTCTGCTGTTCAACCTTTGAATGTAGGATCATGAATAATGTTATCACTGTTAAGGGCAAGAGATAGGCTCTCCAGTGATACATAATACTATACAATTTGACAAAGTAATATCAGAGATATGAATCATATATAACTCAAAAAGTTAGAAAGCTTGAATTTTATCAATAATCATTATGTTGATTGATCAAATTCAAGCTTCCTAATTTTTTGAGTGTAAATATGTATGCAAGATCCAGTATGCTAATTGCTGTGATACTTTTGGATCTCATTAATTTTAAGTACAATAAAGCAAACAAACATGTGTTTAAGACCCTTAACCAAGAGTGTGATGTAAATTTTGGTCTTTTCTTCATTGTGCACCTTCTGCCTGAGAGGAAAATAAAGCACAGGCAGGTGTGCTTGTACTCAGTATTAACATTTCCTACAGCAAAACTTGGTGTCCAAGCAAAACTTAAAAGAAAGAATGTTGGAGGTGCGTATTTCGCTACCTTTCTTTTTAAGTCACAGTTTGAGGAACATTCTTGTAACTGTTAAAGAAAGAAATATAATGTAAATAGATGACTTGGATGTCAAAGGTCACTATTGTTGGAGTTGGTCTACTTCTCTTTCCACATGTGTAACCTTTAACTTAAAATCAAAGCACTTGTAAAAACAAGCTACAGAGTAATGTACATACTATTATAACATGTGAAATGAAACTATATTTTAGATGTATCAGTAACTATTTCAGATACTAGAGTTACCAGAAAGCGTACTGCG